>NW_015161948.1:1560243-1570565 GCF_001447785.1 Gekko japonicus | reverse complement strand
CAAGAAAAGAGCAGGTGCTATGAAATATCTCTGCCTGGAGAGCTGCTTCCAGTCAGACCTTGGTAGGGACTGAATCAGGATAAGACGTTTTTTATGTTCTTGATAAGGGAGAGGTCATGACTCAGTGGTAAAGCATCTGCTTTGCATGCAGAAGGTCCCAGGTTCAATCCCCAGCATCTCCAGAGACAGGGATCTGGCAGTAGGTGATAGGAAAGACCTCTGCCTGGGACCCTGGAGAGTCGCTGCCAGTCAGAGTGGTCAATATTGTCCCTTATAGACCAAGGCTCTGACTCAGTACATGGAAGTGTTCATGTGCCTCTTCTAAATAAAGACACTTCCACCTCCTTTCAGCTTTTATGATAGCACTGGTCTCACCTGGCAGCACTGGTCTCACCTGTGAAAAGTAAATTTGCCACTGATCTTAGTTGTGATGAAAGGCATGGATAATTTGGAATACTGCAAGCTTGCAGTTGTGTGTGTGTGTGTGTGTGCGTGCGTGCACCAGATCTCCCCCTCCTGGCTTCAGCTGCTGAAGCCCCTCTTGGCCAGCTGCCCTTCACAGCCAAAGCCATGCACATGGCTTGTATTTGGGAGCCCAGCTGGAGCAACTGGGCCTTTCGCAGGCTTAATTACTTGTCAGGGAGTTAGTTACAAGCTTGGAGCCTCTTCAGATAATCTCATTGGGGGAACAGTCCAGCACCTAAGTCAAAAGGGCATGCCAAACTGGCAAGCTAAAGGAATCAACCCAAATGCAATCAATCCCCCAAAATTAGAAGTTGCCCTATTAGCCGCACTGTGTTTCCTCTTTTTAAAGGAAAAATTACAGGGTAATAACCAGACTGGGTCTACCATGGGGGAGGGGAGCAACATTTTGTACACCGGAAAGCCACAACAGAATTATATTCAAACTTGTCTCTACGATCATGAAAACTAGATTTTTTTAAAGAGAAAGGTGAAATCTGCACTGTTCTAATTTAAATGCCATAATGAGAAGTTTGGGGCTTTATGTCACACAAGTTGTCCCTCATGGTTTGCCAGCCCCTTCACGTCCATTTCTAAAGCATTCCATCTTGGTGCTGTTTAGGCAAGGAATGAAGATTCACAAGTTGGCAATGGGATCATTTCTAAAGCCTCCAATTACAATTTCATGCCAGCGTCCCACACAGTGGTCTAGAACTGCCCTGTCCACCATAGACGCCCACATGCGCTCCAAACAGAAACATTTCAGGCAACTGGTTCTAGTGACCAACTGGACTTGCAAGTGGCCAGAACTGTCTGCCTACTAAAAATCCGCAAAAGGCACAAAATGTGGCAGAGAGAACAGAATTCCTGAGACTCATAGGATAGCCCAGGCAAGCCCGATCTCAGAAGCTAAGCAGGGCCAACCCTGGCAAGTATTTGGATGGGAGACCTCCAGAGAATACCAGGGCTGGGAGGCCAGAGGCAGGCTATCAAAGCCACTTCTCTGAACGTCCTCCATGCCCCAGTAGGAGTCGCCAGTGGTCGCCATGACTCCCAGGCACAAGGACACACATGCACACACAAAATGCAAAAATACCCTCCAAAAGAATGTCTATGAATTTATTTAAAAAGGTAAAGGTAAAGGTTCCCTTGCTCGAAAGCCAGTCGAATCCGACTCTAGGGTTGCAGTGCTCATCTCCGTTTCAAAGCCGAAGAGCCAGCGCTGTCCGAAGACGTTTCCGTGGTCATGTGGCCGGCATGACTAAACACCGAGTCGCACGGAACGCTGTTCCCTTCCCACCGAAGTGGTACCTATTTAGCTACTTGCAATTTCTTGCTTTCGAACTGCTAGGTTGGCAGGAGCTGGAACTAGAGATGGGAGCTCACTCCATCATGCAGGACCCGGGTCTCGAACTGCTGAACTACTGACCTTCCACAGCCTGCAGTTCAGCGTCTTAACTACTTGAGCCACCGCAGCTCCTCTATGAATTTATTTAAGTTATGCTTAATAATGTAAAACCATAAAGTTATTAATTTAATTAAGTTATGCTTCCTTTCCCATACATAACCCAAGTTCTCAGGGCAGCTCACAACATTTATTTTAAAAGCAGCACAATTTTTTTTTTTAGCAAAAGTTACCTAGTTAGCATACAAACTTGACAGCATAAAATGGCAGCACTGAAACCCACCTAGCAACAACACTGAACACTGTCAGTGATACAAGAAAGAGCAGAAGACATCCAGGGCACCAGAAAGCCAAAACAGCAAGACCGAACACCAGCCATGGCCAACGTTTGCCAAATGAGCAGCACTGTCGACATCCGATGAGACAGAGTGGCGTCCTTCTTGCAAGTTCCTTTCCTAGCCAAAGCAGAGCCATGCCCACAATATGAATGCTAGCCGCATTTCTATTCAGTTATTTAATATATATCCAGCTGCTTTCCTTTTTGCTGAACTTTAATTTCTTTTTCGTTCAACCCTGCTGATAGCCAATTTATGTCAGCACCACTAAAACTTCCAGCTCAATGCTGCTGGCAATCTTTCCAGCGATCCTGCCGAATATTGATTTTGTGCCTTTCCTCCCCGCACCCTTCCCTCCAGGGTGATACGCACGGTGCTCTCCTCCTCCATTTTATCCTCACCATGACCCTGTGAGGCAGGTAGGTGAGGCTGGCACAGAATGACTGGCCCAAGGTCAGCCAGTGAGTTTCACAGTAAGAGGAGGCTGGAATCCAGGGTTTCCCTGGTCCTAGTCCAACATTCTCACCTTGGGTCAGTCACAGTTCTCTCAGAGCTGTTCTCTCAGAGCTCTCTAAGCCCCACCTACCTCACAGGGTGTCTGTTGTGGGGAGAGAAAGGGAATTGTAAACCGCTCTGAGACTCCGAGTGAAGGGCGGGGTATAAATCCAATATCTCCTTCTTCTTCTCTGCCCAACACTGCCTCTCATGCTTCTTTGTCTTCATAGCAGCCTTGTAAATATTTGCATTCAAGCCACTTGCTCGGGCAAGGTAGGGTTAATCTCTCCAGCCTGCTATCACAACATGCCCTGGAAACCTCTTGTCATCTTGGTCTCTGTCTTCTTGGTCCCAGCCAGCTGATCTTGCTCTGCAGTGCAAATCTATCTACATTCCAGCCAGCAAACCGCTTCATAAAAAGATGTCACCAGTCCAGCTGTATGTGTGTTAAACACACATACTGGGATACACGTCCTGTGCATTTCAGCCACAACTGACTTGCACTTGAGAATTTAGAACTACACCTCAAGCCCCAGGGGACATAGACCTAGAAATGGAGATTTCAGCAGTGGGGGCAAACATTGGGATTATATGTCCAGGACTCAGAGCCTTCCTCAAACTCCAGCAGAGAATCTGGATTTGATAGGCAGGTTATTAAAGCACTTTTGCAAGACCCTCCCCCCTCCATTCTGCTGGCTTCGGGGAGTCACCACAAGCAGAAAGGAGGGAGGGAAGATCTCAGATCTTTCCCCAAACCTCACAAACTGAACTGGTTCATTAAACAGGGGAGTTTCAGGGAGGTTCACAATTCATGTGACCTCACAAACCACAAACTGGGACAAACCTCAATTTTCCTGGTTTGTGCCCATCCCTAATTCCATGCTGTGAGAGCAACTCCAGAGAAGAAGCGAGGATGTTTGTGTATCACACACAAACCCTAGTCAAGACGAGCTGTGCTAACCAATTCCAAGCCATGGTTTCAAATATGAACTTGACATACCCTAACATCACCATCATAAATTGCCGTCAGGTCGTAGCCAACCAATGGTGACCCCTCATTGGGTATTCGAAGCAAGAAATGAGCAGAGGTGCTTTGCCATTGCTTCCTCTGCCTAGCAACCCAGGTCTTCCTTGGGGGTGTCCCATCCAAATACTAACCATGGCTGATCCTGCTTAGCTTTGAAGCTCTGCCAAGCTGCACCAAGTCTGGGCTATTCAGGCTACTTCCCTAACATAAACATAACTGATGGAATGTCCTGCACTTGGACAAGTGCATTAAGGGTAGTTAGTTTCAATTAAACCCCGGTTTTGCACGATGTCGGTACTAAGCCAAAGGAGTACTGGTCCAAAGTCATCCGATAACCTTTGTGGCTGAGTGCATACTTAAAACCTGGACTAGCCAGTCCAAAACCAACATTCTAACCACCACCCTACATGGACCCCCTTCAAGTTCCATTCTAGACTTCTGATGTCCAAGTTATTCACTGCATTCTAGTTCCCTCTGATCTGCCCTCTCCCCATTTCGTCTTCCAGGCTCTGTTTTTTGCTTCAGCTCTTCCCTTTGCTTTGAGTTCACTGTTGCTGTTTCCTAGATGGTACTGCATGCCTTGGACTGTTTCCTGAGCCTGAGTGGGCCGTGCCTCAACCTGGATGCAAACACATATGCCAGATCTAGCTCCAAGAAACGCTGCCCATAGTCCATGATACAAAGCCATTGCACTGGGTTGGGTGGAATAAGGTTTGTGGGTGGCAACCACTAAGAATTCCCCGGCTCAGCCAGCTTTCTTTCTCCTAGCACGCAGGAACCATGCACAGACAGGCAATCCCCCCCCCCCAGGAAAGGCTTGAACTAGCTGGGTGTGGCAAAGGGGCTCTTTACCCTTGTCAATGGATGTTTCAGCAAGGATTTGATTTACATGGGAGAATCTGTTGTGGCTTTGGCCCTGGTTTCACAGATGAGCACCAATTACTGAAGGAAACAGACCCTGGTTCCACAGATGAGCACCAATTACTGAAGGAAACAATGCTTTTCATCTGGCAAAAAGCAGGCGTTTCTGCTCTCCAGGGACCAGGCGTGCTTCTTTTTTACAAGGGTATGAATGTTCAGAGCAAGTAGCATTAAGAAGAGCAAAGCTGGAACTGCGATGGTACACGCAGTTGCGAGCCTTCCATATGCCATTTTACAGCCTGTTTTTCTAAGACTTAAAACTCAAAGTGCTCTCGAGGGACCATTCAGCAGCCAAATTTCACATCTCAAAGATGAGCTATTTTTATGTCAAGCCAAGCAGAATAGCTCACTTGTGTCAATTAAAAAAAAAAAAAGCTGAAAGCATTCCATAGGACAGGAAAGGAAGCCCACCAAATTGTTCTCGTAACACGATTTTTAAAAACATCAAAACTTCTCTCCCTCTGTCTTAAACTGCAAAAAGGTCACATTCAGCAGAGGCCAAATTTGCTAGGTATTAAAGGTAAAATGTTCCAAGAAGTCATAGGCACACGTCAGCACGGCAGAAACAGCTCCCACCAGTACGGCACATCCTAAACGCTTGGTTGACATTATTGTACCAACAAGACAGCAAGAAGATGTTCCAGCAGAATCACAGCTGCCAGTCCAAGTAGGACTTCTGTGCTTTTGGTAAGAACATCACACCATTGCTGGATCAAAATACGGTCATTCTAGCCCAGGGTCCTATTTCTACTCCAAGCAGTCAGATGTCTCTGGAAACAAGTTGGGTGTTCCAATTAGCAATCAAGGCAAATCACCATTTCCCTGAAGACTGTATCCAGTAGAGTTGCCAGCTCTAGGTTGGGAAATACCTGAAGATTTCAGTGGATGGAGCCTGGGGAGGGCAGCGTTTGGAGAGAGGCTTCAATAGGGTATAATGCCACAGAACCCACCTTCCAAAGAGGCCATTTTCTCCATGTGAACTGATCACTGTTGCTTGGGGATCTGTTGTAATAGCAAGAGATCTCCAAGCACCACCTGGAGGTTGGCAAGTCTAATATCCAGACTAAGCCGGTGTGTGTGGGGGGAGTTGCATTACTCCCATGTGAAGGTATGCGCAGGGCAACATGAGCAGATAGGGAGAAATCAGAAGATCCTCTCCTTCCAGCCACCCAATAAAACAGGAGCAGGCACATTAAAGCAGGCCAAGGAGGAACGGCTGCACTAGGACCCAGCAGTTACTGACTCGGCTGGGAGCCAATAGAGCAGCTGCCCCAAACTGAGGCCACCAATGCTGGTATTACAGAAATGCCACCATTGGGAGGACGGGAAATCTTGCAGCAAATGGGCACAAGCTGGATATGCCCAAAATGATTCCGGACGCCATTATAGCTTTGTCTCTCACTACTCCCAATATCTATTATTTGCCTCTGTTACATGCTTATCCTGCCTTTCCTCACTGGTCAGAATGGTTTTAGGGTTGCCAACTTCCAGGTGCTGTCTGGAGATCTCCCAGCATTACAGCTGATCCCCAAGCAACAGAGATCACTTCCCCTGGAGAAAATGGCTGCTTTGAAGGGTGGACTCTATGGCATTGTGCCATGCTGAGGTCCTGCCCCCCCCCATCTCCAGGAATTTCTCAACCTGGAGCTGGAAAACTCTATGTTAAGGATTATTAGGAAAGAGATTGAGAATAAACCGCTGATATTGTAATGCCCCTATATAAAGCTATGGTGTGGCCTCATTTGACATACTGTGTACAGTTCCCTATGAGGAAAGGCTGAAGAGTCAAGGGACTTTTCAGTTTAGAAAAGAGACAACTAACAGGGGACATGATAGAGGTTTATAAAATCATGCATGGGGTGGAGAGAGTTGACAAAGAAAAAAAATTTCTCCCTCTCCCAAAATACTAGAACTTGAGGGCATCCAATGAAACTGACAGGCAGTGGGTTCAGGACAGACGAAAGGAAATAGTACTTTACACAGAGAGTGATTAAAATGCAATTCGGTGCCAGAGGATGGAGTGATGGCCAAAGGCATAAACAGCTTTAAAAGGGGATTCGACAGATTCATGGAGGATAAGTCTATCAATGGCTACTAGCCATGGTGGCTGAGGGGAACTTCCACATTCAGAGGCACTAAACCTCTGAATCCCAGAGCCAGGAGGCAACATCAGCGAAAGGTCTCAGTCTCTATGCCCTGTTGCTGGCCCTTCAGAAGAACTGGTTGGCCACTGTGTGTGGCAGGATGCTTGACTAGAGGGACAATTGGTCTGATCCACCAGGGCTCTTCTTATGTCATTAACCCCAGAATGGTATGCACGTTTCTCCCCACCTCCCTTTCATCCTCACAGCACCTTATGTTGTGTTTGCTATGGAAGCTTGCTGGGTGTATGGGCCAATCACACTCCCTCAACCTAAGCTACCTCACAGGGTTGTTGTGAGGATGGATGGGGAATACTGTAAGTCACTTGGGTCCCCATTGGGGAGAAAAGTGGGATATTTATCAAGTAAGTAAATAATTTATGTTAAGCAGAGAGAGAATAACTGGGCCAAGGTTACCTAGTGAGCTTCACAGTTGATTGGGATTTTGAAACCGGGACTTCCTGGTCCTAGTGAAACATTCTAGCCACTATACCATGCTGGCTTTCAAACTGGAGTTTATTAAGCCCATTACAATTATTGCTTTTTAAAAAATCCTCGGTTCACTTAAAATCAAGATCCGCCAATTGAAATGGATGTCTGCCGCTGTTCCAAGGACTGGCACCTACCCTGTTCCTTTAACCCCCAGGCCTTTGAGGAGTCAACTGACATGAATGCCATCCAAGGGAGGGGACACCAACCACAGCCTCTGCTTTATTTCCCTCTCTGCCTCCAGGGGCTTTTGCCAACTCCTTGTTGGGAGTTCTGGCAATTGCATTGAGGAGAGACTAACACACCCAGACTCCAGTTGCTTGGATACAGTAAATTGGCTATTCTGGTCCTTATAAGTCTGCTGGGAAATAAGGCGACAAAAAGATTCATCAGTTGGGCACGCATTCCCTTGGAGACTGGAGGGCCGTTCCTTGCTTGGTTTAATCTTCCAGGGGATTCCGACAGCTGATGCATGGCTCTTGTAGGGACATGGAAAAGGCAGTCAACTGTAGCATCCAAATCCCACAGTTACGCCAGCAATACTATCCATCTGCAGTTGCTTCAGAAGCAGATAGGAGGGAACATTAGGTTTTGCCATGCGCAAACCTTCCCACACAGTGCGGGGTGGTGGTGGTGCGTAATGCAATTTTTAAGCAGCGTTGCCAGAACATGCTTCAGGCCTGCCTTTAGCAAGGTGGCATTTTTCTGTACGCCTGCATCTCCTGAATTTCTTCTTCGACATAGGCCTTGTCTTAGGGGAACATGAAAAGGCAGCAGCCAGGTATATTCCCATCATGCCTGGAACCAGCTGCATAACCAAAAAATATGGCTATTAGATAGAATAGCACAAGGTAGGTAGCCGTGTTGGCCTGAAGCAACAGAACAAAGTTAGAGTCCAGTGGCGCCTTGCAAACAATAACGCTTAAAATGGCATCTGATTAAGATTAAGACAAGAGTCACTGAAAAAGACCAGCACGCCAGGAAAAGTTGAAGGCAGCAGGAAAAGAGGAAGACCCAACAGGAGATGGATTGACTCAATCAAGGAAGCCACAAAGGCCCTCAGTTGGCAAAACCTGAGCAAGGCTGTTAAGGATAGGACGTTTTTGAGGTCATTAATTCAAAGGGTCACCATAAATCAGAAGAGACTTGATGGGCACTTAACATACACATTTTTAAAAAGAAAGCCAGAGTGGTGTAGTGGTTTTGCATGTGGGACTAGGAGCAGGGGACTGTATAAGTCTTTATAACATAATAATATATAACCTGCACTTTGAATTGCACTTAGAAGCAAAAGAAGCAACCAGCAAAGCTTCCTTTTGAAATTGGCAAGATACGGTCCTTGCAACCCAGTCCTGAAAGCAATTTCATTTCCACTCGGGAATCTTCACATCTACCTCCACTGCTCAGCTGTTCCATGGCTAAATTTTGCTTTCTTCCCTTCACTCATCTGTTCACAGCACTTTCTTCTCCTTTGTTGTACCCAGTCGTGCCTCTCTTAGGAAACTCAGCTCTGACCGAGTCAGACTCCTGTTCTTTCCCAACGTTGGAGCTTCAAAGCCCCTCTGAAGAGACGGAAGACACACTGTCTTTGCACAGACTCCAGGATCTTTCTTTTCCTGATGTTTATCCGATTTAATCCCAGGAGGAGGTCCCTTCCTACAATGCAGGCCTCTTTGCAGGGTCACAGAACACCAGCAAATATTTGTAGCGACTGTTAACTGGTCTTTTACAAGTCACATTCCAATATGTTTGTCCTCTAGGCAGACTCTTAACATTTAAAAAGGCCATGAACAAGATTGTAAAAACTGGAAGTTGTGCTGTGTTAGACTGAGAATCCAGAGTCAAAGGCTTGCAAGGAGGTAAACAAACCATATGAGTTAAACCAAGGTCACCTCCATGAAATACTTCCTTGGAACGGGCCATCATTGTTGAGAAAAAAAGCAACAGAGAGTTCAGCTGGAACTAGAACTCAGCAGAGCCACAGAAGCAGAGGAGCGGAGTCACATAGTTTGCCATGTTTAAGGACTACCAGGAAGCCATCAAAGAGAGAGGTGAGTATGATAAAGAGTAAGGCGATCATTAAAATTATATCAAAAGTGGAGAAAGGCCATAAAAAATTATGAGCACAGTGGAACTCGCAATATTAGCATGAAATACAGCGACCGCATAAGATTGACAGGTGTATTTCGAGCTTATGAAGTGTGACATTTATGGGAGATCACACAGCATCATTTGCTTTTAAGTCAAAATTACTGCATTTTTAGAGCAGTACAGAATTTTGCAAGGATCATTATGATATCAATGGAAGTTGGAGCATCTCAGCCACATTGTTAGAAACAGCAGAATGTTAATGGCATAAGATACAGGGTTGAACCCAGAAGGGCCTCTCATGTTAGCGGAAGGCTCCTGATGCTTGAGGAAAGTGCTTCCACTAGCAGAATGGATGTGCTGGATCCAGCTGTTGATTAAGACAAAGGGCTTAGACTCCATATGGCTTAACCAGAGACCAACTCTTGCCACCTCTGCAGTAATTCGGACAGTGTATGTGCTGCGCTCTTGACATGGCGTCTAATGAGGTGGGTGTTACCAGTGTGGTGCGTAACCAGGCATCATCCAAGACTGGGCAGGGGAGTGCATTCCATGAAAAAAGTTACCGTCCCATAAAGCAATGAGAAACTGTTCTCTCATTCAAAGTAGGGTCAGGAAGCATCACCCTCACTCTTTGGGTTTGTGATGTCACACGGCCCAAACTGGTTGGCTCTATCATGCAGACTTACACTATCCATCCTTGATTGGATCAAATTCAATATTGCCTATGCAGACTAGCAGTGGTACCCAGGGTCTCAAGTAGAGGTAAGAACATAAGAAGACTCTGCTGGATCAGAGCAGTAGTCGATCTAGTCCAGCATACTGTCAGTGGCCAAGCAGTTCTTCTGGAGGGCCAACAATATGGCACAGAGACCAAGACCTTCCCCCCAATGTTGCCTCCTGGATCTGAGATTCAGAGTCAACAGGAAGGAAGGAAGGAAGGAAGGAAGGAAGGAAGG
>NW_015161948.1:1538529-1560219 GCF_001447785.1 Gekko japonicus | reverse complement strand
ACAGCAAGGAAGGAAGGAAGGAAGGAAGGAAGGAAGGAAGGAAGGAAGGAAGGAAGGAAGGAAGGAAGGCTTTGTGCCAAAGCAACTACTGAGAAGGAGAGCATGCATAGGATAAAAGCGAGGTCTTGTATGGGTAGGATTGCCAGCCCAGGGCTAGCCAATCTATTAAATGGGGCTTGCTGCCAGGAAAGTGTTCTTAGGATTACATTGTTATCTAACTTGGCACAAGGCACAGGTATTATCTGGAGTCTTGTGGCACTTTAAGACTATCAAGATTTTATTCCAGCATAAGCTTTCATGGACCAGAGTCTATGTGTCTGACAGAGTGGGCTCTAGTCTACGAATGCTTGCACTGGTAAAATTTTTATCATCTTTAAAGGTGCCACTAGACTCCTGTTTCATTTTTGCTCCAATAGACTAATATAGCTAATACTCTGAAGACATTAAATGGGGCATCAAGAAAGCAACTGCAAAAGAGATGACTTTGGGTAACCTATAAGGCAAGGCTCAATTTGAGATGCAATATGGCAGAAGCTTCATACACTGTGATTGTAATTGGGGGGGGCAAGTCCTTTTAGGAAGGAGAAGAATCCCATTGGCGTAATCTCTGAACAATTTTAGGTAAAATGCTTTGAATTTGGTTCTGATCATTCCATTGCTATCAGGATCAATGTGATTATTCTCCCAGTCCTTCCTTCCTTCCTGATAAATCGCTACCAAACAAGGCCACACTTCAAACTTATCCAAGAAAAAGGGATTTTCTTTCACACTTACATTCTTCAAGATGTGGTGAAAGGTAATCTTGCCATATCATTGACAAAATTACCATTCTATCATAGGGACATTAAGGAGGATGTCAAAATCTCAGCTTCAAAAAAGTCTGTGTAAATGTATACAATTACCAATGGCTAGTCAGAAATGCAAGAATTCTTTAAGAGAGAGATGCAGCCTGAATGGTGAAAGAGTGGGTGAGAAACAAAAGCTACTTGTCAAGACTAGGGGGCAGACCCAGGGGGACATAACCTGTATCTGAAAAATAGAGTGGGTGACATAAGACATAACCTAGGAAATTGGAAAATTACGCTCAATATGAGTGAAAAATTCCTGACCGCGATGTGCATCAGACTGTGGAATTGTCTCCTAAGGCAGGGGGTGGAGGTGGCTTTGGTGCGGCAACGGAAACCCCAGTGCAGGGACAATTGAAATTTAACTTGACCAAAAAAAAAAAAAAGGTGCCAGAAGACAAATAATAGAGCACAGACCTCCCCTCATCCCAGGGGACCAAGCAGGACCATCCAACCCGTTTCCATCGTTGTCGCTATGATGAAGATACAATTAAGAGAATGTGTCAAGATTCTCAATAGGATAACCTCTGGCTCCAGGAGCCCATAAGGAGCTTCACTGCCACTTCCCTCTGCTAGCTTTGCAGTCCGATGATTAGCCCTGGCATGGCACTTGGGAGAACAAAAAAAAACCCCAGCAGCCTGACGGAAAGGGACAGAAGTGGCAATCATTTTTATTCCAGAGCATGCCTCAAAAGCCCTTGCCAGCGAGAAATTAAAGGCACGAGGATGGCACCACCCGCTTGGCCTCCGTTGATGTTCCCATGCTTTCTCCCATAAACCTGGCCCCGCCTCATAATGTCTGTCTTGGGCAGAGAGGCGCAGGGCCACAGCTGGGGCAGGTTGTTGGGAAGATTACTTCAATGAGGCAGCATTACACAACAGCCGTGCAACTTGTCAGGGGCAAATTAAGTGTTTGGCTTCCCATTCACGGGCCGAGCACTCAACCTGAACAGCGGCGCTCCGAGTCTGCTGCATAGTTAGTGGCATAACCTTAACATCCATGGCTGGCATGGAACCCTGGATTACATCGATCCCGTACACAGTGCCTAACAACAAAAAGGGGAAACAAAAATGAAAACCAGACGGGCCGCTTTTTAAAAAGCTCATTAGCAGCACATGCAAACGACAAAGGCCACCAGACTTTGTAGCCATTTATGCATGCACCAGAAGAGGGTGGGAAGCATGGGTTGCAAAGCACAATGGCACATCTTTGAAATGTTGCACAAGGCTCGCTTCAACAGCAGGGGAGTTTCTGCCTTGTTAGGGGGCACAGGGCAGGGAGGGGAGAAGAAGATACATCTGGAGCTTACAGCAAATAGGAAAGTGATTATATACAAGCAGCTCAGTGTGAGGCTGACACCGTGCACCGATGCCTGTGGTGTGCTATGTACTCTTCGAGCATGGCATCAGTAAAGCAGCAGGGGCCCAGAGTATCAACCTGCCCAACAGCACCAGACCCGCCAACATCTGTTACATGAAAATAGGTACATTCTGTTTTACATAAAGCAAGGGAGCAGCTCCTAGATGCAGGTGCACAGGATCCAAAAGCCAGCACAGCCTATTAAAGAATTTTGGAAATTTTAATTTGCATGTTCCCAATTGCCTAACAGGCACATAACTTATGGGGCTAGGGCAGAGCACATGCTTTGCATGCAGAAGGTCCCTGGTTCAAGCCTCAGCATCGCGGATTACAAGGCTCTCGGGAAGAGACACTGGGCAAGATCCTTCCCCGCTTGAGAATACGGAAAACTGCTGCCAGTCAATGTCGTCAATACTTAGATGGACACATTGTTGGACTTGGTAGATGGAAGCTTCATACACCTAACATTTAGATTTCACAGTTCTCTGTCTTTCACAGTGTAGTTACAGAGTGGCAACTTACCACAATGACATGTAAAGCCAGTTACCAGTAATGTCCTTTCCTACCGAAAAGATTTTTACTTATTTCCTTGGGTTTTAATTGGGTACAAATGTGTAATAATGCCTCCCCTTTGCAAGGAAGACTGGTTCACTCAAAGTTGTTTAAGTGCCATGGACAGTTATCTCATACTCTATATATTCTATAGCATTATATTCACCAGCCATGTCATACAAAGCCCTCTCCCCAGTCTTACGGTATATCTAATAGTTGTGGATAGGTCACCATGTGAATCAAAAAATCCACAAGGGTGGGCGCCCAGGACTATGATATAGATTTCTACAACCCCCAGGTTTGCAGAAAAATAGAAGACGCAAAAGAAAAGTGGTAAGAAATAAAATCAAAAGACTTAAAATGCCAGGATCACACAAGGCATCTCACAAGATCTTGGCTACCATTTTGGCTTGCCTAGACGACTTCAAACACCTGTGCCTAAGAAGAGAGGAAGCAGAGGCCAGCAGGGGAGCAGTGGTGCCCCTCCCTGCAAGTTCTTGCAGAATTATGAAAAACAAAATCCCCTCTTACAGGTGTGGAGCCTTATGAACATGTTGCACTCTCTCTGGCCCTTTCATTTCAGCAGTACACGTTGATTCCTAAACACTGAGCAGCTCCCAGTGCTGAACTGAATAGGAACGCAGGCATGCTGGAGCACGTAAGGCTTTCACTATTGAGGTAACCCTATACCAGAAACATTGCCAGATCTGTTCTTGTAGTGAGGCAGCTGATACTCTTATAGCCAAGTTGACAACGTGGGTGGTATCTTCCAGCTGTGGATATATTCCAGCTGGCAACTTTTTGTGCCCAGTCTTGCAGTTATGCACATAACAGGAAAAACGGGAAGCCAATGGAGGGTGCATCTTAAAAAATGCAGAACGTGTTGTTCCCATAGGATGCACGACTCCTGCCATGCAAACTGATTCCAGCCACGGTGGACTGTTGCACCATAATAAAGGTGTTACCAGACAGCATAACAGAAGTGTTTCAACAGAAACATTTTGTTGATCTTTAAAATGCCACTGGACTTTCTTTTATTATGGCCAGAACTGTTCTCCACTCCCCCCCTTTTTTTCTTTTTGCTATCTGCAATGTAGGCAGAGAGGGAGGAGTGGGGGGGGTCACCACTGGGGCAGGGCTCATGAGAATGGTATGTGACAGATGTGTACTGCTGGGGAAGTTAAATACACACAAGCATCTGGAACAAGCTATGAATGTTCCAGCCAAAGTCCCAACTCTTTCAACAGAAAAGTGAATCCTGAGCTTAAAGCTCTCTGATGGGACTGAAATCATGTGACTTTGGATGGACAGTACACAAAGTGAGGAAAGATGTACAACTGTCAGGCCCTGCTCCAGGAGACAGTCCCTTCCTTCCTCCCAGCTACAAAGTGCTATCAACAAGGCAGAAAAAGACAGCAGTTAGGCAGCTGCCTCACTGTGCTTGGATGCCGCTTCAGCTGAGAACCTCCTTCCTTCCCTGACCACCATTACAGAGGCCAAAGGGAAAAGAGGCAGCAGCTGGGCATCATTCCATCATGACTGGGCCAAGACCCTACTGAGAACCACCTCCTGGAGCACCTTTTTAATGGAACTGCAGCTGGCATTTGCAAGACTGTAGGGCAAACAGGAAGACCTAACATGAGATGGATTGACTCAGTAAAGGAAGCCACAGCCTTCAGTTTGCAAGGTTGCTAATGACAGGATATTTTGGTCAGAGTGGAAAGCACCATCAAGTCATAGCTGCTCATGATGATCCAACACAGTTTTCAAGGCAAGAGATATACAGAGGTGGTTTGCCATTGCCTGCCTCTGCATAGTGACCCTGGACTTTCTTGGTGGTCTCTCATCCAAGTACTAACCGGGGTCAAACCTGCTTAGCCTCTGAGATCTGGCTAGGCTGGGCCATCCAGGTCAAAGACCTCCAAAGGAAGTTTAGAAAACTAATTGAGGGCCAAATCTTTGGCCCTCAGCTAGTTTTATAAGCTTCCTTTGGATGTTTGTGCTTTGTTGGTTTAGATTTCCCCCCCTCTTTTTGGGGGGCCATCCAGGTCACAGGACAGGATGTTTTGGAGGTCATTAATTCATCGGAAGCAACTTGGTGGCATATAACACAGACATATTTAGGACTGTGCATTGGCATTAGTGTAAGACACTACGGAATGTTTAGCGAAAAACAGGGGTAAAAATGCAATCAGTAAGCCACAGTAAATAAAAAATGTTGACCTGTATGTTTGTGGTATATTTATACTGCTCCGTTTGAGCCCCCAAAGTGAATTTGTCCCTAACGATTGACCTGCAATCTCATACTGACATTAACAGAGCAAGAGTTTCTCTCTATTTGTACTTACCAAACAAGGTCGTGGCTCTCCTCGCTCCCCCCCCCATAAAACGCGTGTCAAGGACAGTCAACACTGTCTTCAGCAGCAGCTTTAGAATACAGAGCAACAATATTAGCAGAGAAAGCAAACACTTCAGAAAGCGAGGCCATTGTGATTACCTAGCGAAGAGTTGAGACTCTGAATGGCAAAAAAGACCCCTGAGAGAGACTTTAGGAAAGTTTGCTACAGCTGTATGGAAAGTTGAAGCACCGTTTGGGGGGGGGGGGGAGAGAGAATTAAGTGGTGCAGAGAGATGGCTGAAAGGAACCTATTTTTCAGGACTCTTAAGCAAATACACAAGGAAGATGCAATGACAATCATGTTGCACATCTTACAAAAGGCACCTGCAAAGAAGGGCACACAGAGCAGCCCTTTGCAATATAAATTCATAGAAATAAATCATAGCAAAATATATCTCCTAAACAACAAGAGTTGAGAACCATTTTATTTAGACAATTTGTTCACTTTTTTTTTTTTAAGGGGGAGCATTTCCAGCACACATTTCAAAAAGGCAGCCAGCTCTTTTGACAAAACAGGCACCCAGATTCCCAATGGCTGTGAAACATTCTAAAAATCTTTAGATGAAGGCAGAATGAGAATAATTATGAATGGCCACTCCACTGCATCGGGAGGAACCGGCCACATATACAGCTTTAGTTCAGTTACCTCTAATTTTCTTCGGCACAATGTATTTCCTGAGGGTCAAAATTACACGGGATGGAGATCAGATCTCCTGATGTTTTCATTCTAATTTTAAAACAGCTGCTGGGGGCTCTCATGTTGATCAAAGCAGCCTTTGGGAGGGAGACTTAACCCTTCTCTTGCCATTTCCCCAAACTGCCATTAATTCCATAGCTGGGAAAAAAAATACAGGTACCTGATTTAAAGAAAAATAAAAACAGATGGCGATCTGATGTCAGACGGTGTTTGGTCCTGAACTGTCAGAAAGACTGGAGGTTGCAAAGGGGGGGAACATGTTCTTATAGAGCCACCATCTCCTGGGGGGGATGACCCGCTGCTAACATGCATGTTTAGACTGCAAGGATAAGAAAGAAGTCTGATAAAGGGCCAGTATTAAAAACCTAGTTGAAACTTATACAAAAATACATGTATTTATTAGAAAGACAGTTAAAAACATCTAAGGGCCCAATGAAAGCCTCCTTAAAAAGTTAAAGTGGCCTAAACACAAGGGGTCAAAACACATGACCTGATGCGTTTCTGCCCTATTGTGGCCTTCTTCAGAGGTCAAACAGTACTGAGGTACAAGTAATAATAATACATATTACAATAAGAACCACTAAGTGAATACTGGACTAAGAAAAGGAAGGTTAAGCAGCAAGATCTATAGACAAAAGACAAAGATGTTTGTGAGGCCTCTAAAAATGAAAGTCTCGTGTCTAGTGCCAAATGCACAGTTGCTGAATTAGAACATCTTCCAATTTAGGTCCAAAAAGCACCTGTGTGGCTAAGTCAGAGCTAGAGTATTTGCTTGAGGACACTTTCTAATAAATACATGTATTTTTGTATATTATACGTTTCAACTAGGTTTTTAATATTGGCCCTTTATCAGACTTCTTTCTTATCCTTGTGGTTCTTGATTCCAGTTTTTGGGTCATGTTTGTTTTCCCCTCCCTGTGTCTTACTAGACTGCAAGGATAGCATATCTCTTGTCTCTCTTGGCGTGCATGCTGAGAGGAATGGAGACACAAGTTCATTCAATAGAGGAGATGATTCCTCCCTGATTCTGCCCTTTGGACATACTCCTCACTATAGTCCACCACCTAGGGCTGGCTTGTGTTTCTTGCAATCAGTTCTTTAAGTCTGCTGTCCACAGTCCTGTCTCTGACACCTGTGAGGTCATAGCTGTAGCTCCTCCTCTTCCTGTCACAGAGTTCTGATGTCACATCCTTTCCTGTCACATGCCTACAGCTCAGTAGGTCCTAAGCAGAGTGGGTCCTCAGTCTAGAAAGGATCCTGTAGCATATTAAGAGATTGCATTTCTGCACTTAAAAGTCTTTGCCTTACTATTGATAACATTCTGTGATGGAAAAGCCGAAGGTGGGTGCGAAATAGTAGACAAAAAGTATGTGTAGTCAATTTACGAAAGCCAATGTCAATTTTTGAAGCCATTCCTCTAGAGACAACCAAGGCAGACACCGACAGCCTACATCACTGGTCTTCCACTAGTGGCTCAGAATCCCCAGGAGAGTACTGTTCCAATGTTTTCTCCATATTTTTGCCTTTTAAGGATGACTTGCTATCACTGTTATTCTTCAGGACTTAGCTCCCTACCCCAAGCCTTTAGAAGTTAAATCCAAGGCAATATGAGTGCCTTTTTCACCTGCATAGGACAAGCTGTACTGCAAGAGCAGCTCAAGGCATTTTGATTCCCCAAAACATCCTCCCTCCCATGTTGCCCAGATGAGTCCAATACAAGTTTGCACCTCTGCATGCCGTCTTGGAGCCAAGCAGTTTGCACCTCTGCATGCCGTCTTGGAGCCAAGCAGCAGTGGCATAAGTGCACAGTGCGTGTCTTCTCTGGTGGAGCCTCTGACAAGGTCAGACAGGCTTTGGAGGCAGTGCTTTGAAGCCTGCATAAGCGCTGGATGGTGGCAGCAAAGGTGCAGGGGTATCCCAGCTAATTTGGCACCGCAAGCCGCTTCTAGCATGCTGAACCAATTCTGCCACAAGTGGTAAAACTTGTTCTTCTTCCAAGCTATTAAAAACCTTTGTCCTCTTTGGTATCATGTCAAAATGTTTTTAATTGTGTCATTTTAATTCTGTGCATTTTAAAATCTGTAACTGTGTACTTCTTTTATTCCGTGAGATTCGATCTGGGCATTTTTAAAGCTTTGTTCATTGGACTGTTACATTTTGTGTCTTTGCAATCCGCTGTTGCACTGTTAGCCGCCTTGAGCTGGAGGAGATAAGGTGGGACCGAAATGTCTTGGATAAATTATATGTCAGCCTAAAGAACAAAGGAGAAAAATGTACAGTGGAAAAATTTGAATTGTCTTATGTTGCCCTATGACTGAAGATAGATTGTGGATCTGGAAAAGTGGATGACTACTGAACTTTTAAGTGTGTATCCACACAGATAACCTGCAATTTAGGTGTAATGGAATATTCTCTGACTTCTACTATAAGGTGCCGTTCTACTAATTGGAACAGATAGCATTTCTCAGGCTTTGATGGCGATCAATGCAACAGCCAGATCAACTAATCTGAACTTCTCTGGAGGGGAATGGAACTGGGTGGTTGCTCTATAATTAATTTCACCCACCACAGGAAGTGCTGATTAAAAGGTTTCTTGAAGAAGTACTGTGTCTAGCTGGTTCTTCCTGTTGCAGTCAAAGGGCTCGAGATTCAACCAAAGACCTACAAGGCTGGATTCACTAAGAACGTCATTGCAAAAATTAATAAACCACGTGCAATGAAGAAAAACACACACACATATATGCACATAAAACATCCTGCTATACTACCATTGAAGACGTTTTCTGAAAGCCCTATATCGCTATTCATGACAATGTGAAAAGCCTACCTCCAATCTGACTCTGAAAAGCGGATTATTTCAGAACTCAATAATGTCATCCACCAACGCAATCCTAAACAGAATTACAGCATTCTAAGTCCTCTAAAGTCAATTGGCTTAGAAGGGCTTAGGGCTGCCTCCTGCAAAAGAACCCAGAATGTTCAGTTTTGAGGCCAGCTTCCAAATTTCTGGATTCTTCCTGCACTGAAAAGTGAATAGCAAAGCCAGCCCTTTTAGAAATATGAATCAAATTTCAATATGTCAGACAAGGATTCCTGGTAGATTTCCAGTATGGCCGCAGCTTCTCAAATGTACTACACAAAGAAGGTATTTTAAAGCCAGGGAGAGGCTCCTGTAATGACAGAGGAAAGACACAAAGATAATCCCCATCGTTTTGTGGGGATGCTGAAAGAGGGGGAGAAAAACAACTGTGATTATCTGAGATGCAAAGGAAGAGGGTCTTTCTGCATCTTTTAAGAGCTCTCCCTCCCCAGCTCAAACCCCAAATGAAGCCTTTTCAGGTTACCAAAATTAAAAGAAAATACAAAAGACTCTAATCTGTCCAAGCAAATTCCCACTACAATCAGGAAAAAAGCTGAAAGGGTCACCCCAAAGGACTCCCATTACTTAGGAAATGACTTAATTCCCTCTTTTTAGATATCACTCATTTCCTAGCTTTGAATAGCTCAGGCCTGGATTGAACCTTTATCTTCTTATTTTCTGTGTGGCTCAGAACTACCCCCCCCCCCCACACACACACACGCAAGGAGGACTCTAATGACTTCATCACATGACCTCCTCCCTGAAGTGGATGTACTTTATCACTAGGAGGTCCCCCTGCAGGAGGAAAAGCCCAGGGCTGCCCAAAAAGGGAGCAAAAAAACAGCTTGTAAAGCAAGGAAGCAAGGGCTGATTACAAGGCTCCAAATAAGCATTCCCCTGCTAGACAGTCACTCATGCCAAAAATATGTATAGCTGCAAATTGAGAGAGAATGAGAGACAGAGCGTTCACCGGGGTGATTTATTATCATTCGCAGGCGACTCCCCACAACCAACATTCCAAACTAACAAGGCTGAAACATATGAAATCCATTGAGATTCTAAAATTAGTCGGTAAATGCCGGGTTCCAAACGCTCCCACCCAACTCCTCCGGCAAGCAAGAGCATCAGAGCTGCCCGTCAGTAAGGCAGACTTAAGTTGAAGTTTATCCATATTGTGGCGAAGAGGATGATACCCCCTCCCCCAGCACATACGCCAGTCGCCCTGACTCGGGCACCGACCCCCTACTGCAAGTTGGGAACTCTGGGCTGGTGAGAAATCTGGGGCTATTTTGTTTACCCAGCAGCTGTCCCCTTTCCCCAAATTACACAAATACATCCTGTCTGGGTAATGGACTGAGAAGTGACACAAAAATCAATAAATAATTCCACTTTAGAGATGGCTGGCTAGTGTTCCGAGACGTTGCCCACAGCACAGTCCTGCTCTTGGCCGAACTGTCAGCCAGCCTTCAGAGCCTCCGATGCGTTTTCTGCCTCCAAAAGGCCTTTTGTGGCCGACATTCTCGACTACAGCCTAATCTACAAAGGCTTTTGTTTCCATGGGGCACAAGCGGGGAGGCGGCAAAGGCTGGAAGCAAGGTCCAAAACCTGTCTGCTGCTGAGGCCCCGCCCAGATTTTGGAAGTCTCTCATGATTATTGCCTTTGGAATTTGCTTTACTGCCTCGACACTGAAGCAAACAGCCATGCTCGTGATGTAGGAAGATGCAGGTCATCCGAAGAAGTTTTATCCTCCTCGGAAATAGACAGCTGGCCTTACAAAAGATATTGCCTTACCTCACTTCTTGATATAGTTCTAAATTTGACTTTCAAATTACACAGGACTCTTAGGCCTGTTCACACATGCAGAGATCTGAGGTGGTGAAATGGACTGCACTACTTCAGACTGGGGGGGGGGCGTGGCTGGGGAGGACCATGTTTTGGAGTTTCCCCCTTGTGTTAAAAAACCTCTGCAAGAATGTTCAGGGATAGAGTGATTCACATGATATGTGAATGATAAATGATAAATAAATGATAAATATTAAACCAGCACAGCAAACAAGGAGAAAGGGTGAACCGTCCCCCTGCTGTGTCTACAAGCAGATTTTTTTCATGCAGAGGATCATTCCAGGCTTGAATTAACCACCTGCAGTCTGAAATACAGCAGTCCCTTCTGAGGATAGTCCAATCTTGTCAGAACTCCAAAGCTAAGCAAGGTCAGCCCTGGTTAGTTCTTGGATGGGAGACCACCAAGGGTCGCCACACAGAGGCAGTCAATGGCAAACTGAATGTCTCCTACTCTGAAAAATCTAAAGGAGTCATCATAAATCTGCTGCAACTTGACGGCACATTCCACCACTATTCTACCACCTGAGGGCTCTTCATTTCCCCCCCCCCTTATTCTACTCCATGCACAAACCAGATCTTACTGTATAGAGTAACTTTATTTCCTGGATATAAAACCAAAATTTAATACAAGTAGCAATAAAGTGTTCAGACCCAAGTGGAAGTGGGAAGGCTTTGCAGCAGCACTGTCCTCACGGAACAACATTTACACCACACCCTTTATAGCTTCACGCTTATCAGCAGTCTTCATTGGCACTCTCTTTCGAAGAAAAAAAGTAAAACACATCTTGTTAAATATCTGAGCTGAGGACTTCTGGTGGGAAAACTGCTAGGTTTCAGAATGGAGAAAACAAGAACAGAAATCTGTTTCCCAGCAAAATATATGTTCACCAGTTAATGCTCGGTAGGAGAGGACGTTTGTAGGGGAAAGTGTATGGCTGGGGCTTCCCCCATTTGCCAGTTCTCCTATGCAAGGGCTCTACTGGTAGCAGGAGCTCCTTTGCATATTAGGCCACACACCCCTAGTGTAGCCAATCCTCCAAGAGCTTACAGAGCTCTTCTTACTGGGGCTACTGTAAGCTCTTGGAGGATTGGCTACACTAGGGATGTGTGGCCTAATATGCAAAGGAGCTCCTGCTACCAGTAGAGCCTACCCTCATGTCTTCCCTCAGCTGGGCTGCTTTGAGGTTTCAGAACTGCCTACTGTAGCCAACCTCCAGGTGGGGCCTGGGAATCTCCCAGAATTACAACTGATCTCCAGGCTTCAGCAATCAGGTTCCCTGGAGAAAACGGCTGCCTTAGAGGGTAGATTCGAACTGCATCCTATACCCGGCCGAGGTTCCTCCCTTCCCTAAACCTCACCCTCCCCAAGCCGCCACCACCCCCAAATCTGCAGGATTTTAAAATGTTGTTGTAACCTGCCTCAAGGGATGTGACAGGTTGGAAAGAAGGATTAGAAATGTTTTCCCATCAGTGTTTAGCAGCATTCTTAAGCAGCAATGAGGTTTCTCAGAGCAAATTCATCTTGAAAAGAGGGTTAGGCTGGAGACACACAAAAGAATTTATGAAAGCGAGGAGAGACGTCTCTTCCCAGAGTACACATGTATATCTTGTTTTCCCCACTGTATTCTCTAGTCAAACATGTTTTGTGAGGGGGAGGGAGGGGCACAACACAAACTACTGAAAAAATCTACTAGATAAAAAAGCAAGATGCAGGTAGATATTTAAGAGCAAGGACTGCTCTTTCAAACCACCTCCAACTAGCTGGGGAGAAATGATCACCTGTCTCCAGCCCTATAAGCTTCAGTGAAACTCAAATCTTACTTCGGCATAAATTTCCCCATGTGAATGGCAAAATCATTTTTACAATACTTGTATGGAAAGTAAGATATAGCCCCTTTCTGTGTAAACTTATTGAAGGAACATCTGTATTTCTAACTTAAAGCTACATTTTAAATGGTTTAATACTGATGATCTCCCCCAAGCAACCATATGAACTGTGCAGCAGAATCCTAAACAGGGTTACACCGTTCTAAGCCCACTGAAGTCAATGGGCTACAGAAGGGTAAAACTCATCTTAGTATTGTTCTGGTAGCCTTGTAAGGGCAAAGAGACTACATCTCAACTTAAATTTCTCTGGAAAATCAACTTGGGCCCCGGTCACACGAGCTGGAAAATGTGGGGGGGGGGAGCGTGGCTGTTTGCCCCGGGGCAAACTAACGTGCGTCTGCGAGATCAGACGTCCGGTTGAGGTCCTGTGGCCAGGGGGGAGGTGCCAATCACACCACAGGCAAAGAAGCGGGGCGGCAAACTGGGTTGTTGTTTTTGTTTTTTACTTTTTTAAACTGAAGTGTGTGCATGCTCTGTTGGGTGCTTGTGCGCATCCGTGGAGCCTTGGAAAAAAAATGACCTGTTTGCGAGGGAACATGGGCGGGCGCCGGATGCCACCGGAAACGCGATCAGACGCCCGCCCTTGCCCTGCGGTTTCCGGAAACTAGTACCTCCGAGGTACTAGTTTTTTGCCACGCATCTTCGGAGGGAAGCCTCGGTTGAGCCACGGGAGCTCTACGCTTCCCAGATGTGGCGGTGAGATCGCGCCCGGAAAATCCACCTATCTTCCGTCTCTCTAGCGTGCCTAATGCTCCGTGTGACCGGGGCCAAGGAAAGTTTAAGACGAAGACCAGCTTTTCACAAAACAACAAATTCCAGAGTTGCTGAGAAGGAAGCCATGGTAGTCAAGTCAAATCCAGTCAGAAGCATTTACTGCAGTTGTGTCTTTCAAAGACTGCCGTATCTAATTTTTGAGCTCAGGAATCGGAAAGGAAAAAAACCCCAAACCTGGTAGTTGGATCAATTCTCATCATAAACTACTCTGCCAAAATGGAAGGAATGCTGGAGCATCATCGTTTCCTCATGAGGTGGGTACAACAGGCCCAGTCACGTATCTCTACCTCCTCCATTGCGGAAAATACCTGTGGTACTTTGTAACAGCCACTTAGGGCATTTCAGCCTAGCATTAGCCTCTAGATCATGCCAGCAGGCCCATTTGGCAAATTCCCCTGAAAATGGCTTTCTACTATTCATCACGCTCATTACAAGATGTTATCTGCCGCCCCGGTAGACAACCCCCCCCCCTTCCCTCCAGATCACTCTTCTGATGGAAGAGGCTTCAGCCATTTACCTGAGGCCCCATCCGTCATTTAATGGGAATGCAACAGAAAATCCATTTGGGCCACGAGAGGGGATTGCGGGGGGGGTCAGACTGTTCCACTAATTGCAGCGAAGGAAGCCGCTCTCCATGCCTAGTCTGAACTGTACACGCAAGGGAGGAAAGCACAACGATAGCGGCCTTTTCGCCACTCCCAGGAAAACCCCTCAACCCCTGACAAAAGGCAGTTCTGCTCAAGTCCCTCAGCCCCACCCTCAAGACTCTGTTCGCTCAACCCTTCTTCCTCTCCCCATTTACAGGCTCTTTCCCCCTGTTGGGAGCTAATCTTTGACCTCCCATCCTTTAAGTCTCTTCATGCGGACACAACGCAACGCTTCAGAGGCTTTCATTAAAAGCATGGGCTGAGGCGACAGGCAAGACGGGGGAATCTCCATGCAAGGAAGGGCCACCCTCCAGGCCAAGCCGGTGCAGAGGCCGCTGGCTTAACATGCTCCTTTTAAGAGACAGTACTCAGGATTCTTCCTGACCCCAAATTTACGACACGTGCTTATAGAGATATCGATTACTTTTCGTTTTAAAACCATTGTGTTTTTTTTTAATGTAGAACCCCTCAAATCAAATATACTGACTCAGGAACAAGGCATAAAACCATTATTGCCAGCTAGTCCACTGAAATAGCTGTCAATTTTTGTAAGTTTGAGAGAACGAACACATATTCATGTAGAAACAACACAAAAATGTCACTTAGAGGGCATCTTTGGGAAGGCATAATTGTAGGGCTGCCAAGTCCCACCGGTGAGCGGAACCCCCCCCCGCCCCAGAGGCCCGTTCCCCGATGCCGGGGAATCAGGCCCCGGGGGGAACTCCGCCCCAGCGTGGACGTCACAGGGAAGTGACATCATGACGCCGGGCACGCTGGGGGCAGGGCCACGGCCATACAAGGGAAAACTCTATGGTTTTCCCTTGTATGGTCGTGGCCCCGCCCCCAGCATGCCCGGTGTCATGACATCACTTCCCTGTGACGTGCATGCAGCGCACACACGCGTGCCCCAGAATCCGCACGGGAGTCCCCCGCCGGCAAGGTAGGTGCCACTTGGCAACCCTGCATAATTGTGGCATCCTCACTGAGAAAACCTGGCCCTGAGCATCCATCAATTAGTTCTTCACTGGGCTTGTAAACTTGTACCAGTACAGCATGCAGCTTGGGGGCAAATTTGGATAAAGACTGCAGATGAAGAAGCTGACTTTAACCCTTCCTTCCTCCCTGCCCAGCTTTCCTGACTTGAAACAATCCCAGGGAGCTGTGATTTGCCCCACTGGGGTAAAGATACACCTACTTGCAGGCTTGCCCCAACTGGGCAAATGGCAATACAGTCCACATTGGGGCCTCCATGTCACTATTATTTACCAAGAAGAAAAGCTGGTGATCTCTGAACACAGATCCCGCAGAGTCTCATGTAGTGTGACACTCTCAGAAAGCACTTTCACACAGGGTGAATAATGCACTTTAAATCCACATTCAATGCACTTTACTGATTGTTTGCAAGTGGACTTTTTTACTGTCTCACACAGCAAATTCAGTTGCAAACGGCATTGAAGGTGAGTTGAAAATGCCTTATTCAGCATGTGTGAAAGCGCCACCTGCAGCCTCACAGCAAGGTGATCAGATGCACAAGGTTGTTGTTCTGTGACGGGCAATGCATCCTTAGGAATGGCGCACAAAGTACTGTTGGTGGTGGCCCTCTTCTTCTCCTTCTCCCCTCATCGCTAGGCCGAGCTGCATTTTGGCAATGGTTGCTCGTGGATCAGCACCCTTTGATATGACAGCCCAGTCTGGCTTTTATCTCAAAACCTCAGTGGAACAGAAATCTAAATGCTCGTAACAAAAGAGTTCGTCACCTCTGCTCTAACCGCTACACAACACTCTTTTCTTAGAACACAGGAAGGCAAAGTATAGCTTGATTGTTCCACATGTCTCAAAGGTTTGTGTTTAGAATATACCTCTCCAGGTCTCAGGTTGAAGTCTTCACATCACCTAACACCTGATCCTTTTAACTGTAGATGCCCAGGATTGAGCTTGGGGCCTCCTATATCAGAAGATTTCCCAGCAGATGCACCACTTCCACTGCGCCATGCCCCCATCCCTGTTCTGTTAAACAGATGTGAAATTTACCCAACTGTACCATCTCCCAAGCTACTTGGCCTTAATGAGTTCACCTTTTCTGCCTCACTCCACCAACAGCAGATATAAAATAGCAACCTTTTGCAGCCATCAGAAGCTTGTCTAGAGATGCTGATTGAGTCCTTGAGGAAACTGAACCATCTCTTTAGATTCTTTAGAAGGTGTTTCCTAGCCACATTCAGAATGTAAAATGCATGTGCTACCTTTTGCATCTGTGCAATCAGCAGCTTTCCTCATCACACACTAGGCAGCCAATCAGTTGCTGCTATTGATGCATTTTTTCAGAACTATGGGACAAGGTATGGTGACACATAACATACAAACTAGTGTATATCACACATATTTCCTAGACAAGATGATGCCTTCCCCAACATGTCCAGATCACAGGAGGGGGTAGTTCCACTCTATTCTGCTATGGTCAGGCCTCACCTGGAGTACTGTGTCCAGTTTTGGGCACCACATTTTAGGAAGGATGTTGACAAGCTCGAGCGTGTCCAGAAGAGGGCAACCAGGATGGTGAGAGGGTTGGAATCTTATGAGTCTTATGAGGAAAGGCTGAAAGAGTTGCGTATGTTTAGCCTGGGAAAGAGAAGGCTTAGAGGGGACATGATTGCAGTCTTCAAGTATTTGAAGGGCTGTCATGTAGAAGATGGAGCAGATCTATTCTCTCTTGTTCCGGATTGCAAGACTAGATCTAATGGGTAGAAATTACAAGGGAGTCGTTACCAGCTAAATATCAGGAGAAACTTCCTAACTGTAAAAGTGGTTGAGCAGTGCAACAGACTGCCTCGGGAAGTGGTGGATGCTCCTTCGCTGGACATTTTCAAGTGGAGGCTGGACGACCATCTTTTGGGTATGCTGTAGGGCTATCTTTCAGCTATGCTCCTGCAGAGTGCAGGGGATTGGACTAGATGACCTGTAAGGTCCCTTTGAACTCTAACATTCTATGATTTTGTGATCTGAACCACAGTGCCCAACCCACAGAACAAGAATGCACATTAAAGTATTTGCGATCCAACACTCAGCCTCCCCCCCCCACCCCCAAATGGGCAATCCAGGGAATCACCACAAAGGAGCAAAGCATCTGTTTTGACAATATTTTTCCTAGGCTCTTTCGAGTGAGCTGGTCAGGCAAGGAATTGTGTGTGATGGGGGCGGAGTGAAGCAGGTGGATAATATAAGGGAGAAAACAGCTTCATTCTGGATTGATGCCTTCTCATGTACTCAACTCATAGTTGTTGTGAGAATAGTCATACATAAACTATTTGCAAGCCAATAGAGAAATGTTAGAACACCCACTAAGAAGCAAACTTTTTTCCAAGCGTTTAGAAGGTGCTGTGATCAAATTGCAATACAAGTATAGGAGTGATCATCAGCAGAAGCAGCAGAAGTCCATCGAAGGCAGGGTACAAAATAAACACTACTAACTACTTTTTTACTGATTTTTTTTTGGTTAGGCCAGTCTGGGATGGCACAGCTCTGCCACACAAGAGTTAACTGGCTTGTTCTGCCAAAAAGCAAAGACTCTCTGCTGCTAGAATTCCACCAGCACTCGCACAAATTAAACAGGTCAGCAGAACACTGGTTAAAAAAGGTCTGAATTAGCTGCATACAACCGCTAAATATATCCAAAGACTAGGAGTCCGTATCATGATCATCATGTGCAGCCATGGTAAAAATACCCACAACAGCAAAATAAAGTTGATGCAAACTGCAACCAATTAAAAAAACCCAGCCAAGTCAATTGAGTCCTATGTATTTCTGATGTGACCTTCAGCACAGCGTAAGTTGCTCCCCCACCCACACAGCCAACGGAATAAGAGTTCACATTAAGCAGTGCTTGCGGTGCTTCCATCACAGAGGCGCTCCCAGCCACAGCACAGGAGGATGGTAGAGAGAGATTTTGAATTTTGTTTGTTTTCTCCAAGAGGCTATTCCATCCCAGGCAATCAGCTGGGCCAGGCACATAAGTGCCATTTGGGCAAAAGGCCGTTTCCCATTATGCTGCGGCAGCAAGCCACAAACAAATCTGGGAGGTTGGTACTAGAAAGAAAGACCGAATACGTCCAGAACGACTGAATAGGTGTTCTCTTAGACATTTTTCAGAACGCCTGAGCCACTCTTAAGAGTTCTTTGTTGTGGCTTCTCTGAAGAGAATGGTACCAACATGGCCTCAAAAGGCTTGCAAAAATATGTAGCATTAGTTTGATGGTTATCCCACACACACACACACGCACACACACGTTTACCTCCCATAAAAGCACTCTACTTATGCTCAGAGTGAAGGCAACATGGTATAGCCCAATCTTGTCAGATCTTGGAAGCTAAGCAAGATCAGTACTTGGGTAGGAGACCGCAAAGGAAGACTCTGCAGAGGAAGGCAATGGCAAACCACACTCTGCTACTTGATAGGGTCGCTGTGAGTCAGTCGCCACCTGAAGATACCTAGGTACGTATGCTCAGAGGCATTCTGTCCTTTTCTAATTGTATTTCTATGTCACGGCTTTGTGGAAGGTGGCAACACTGACTGTGATAACAGCTCAGCTGAGTTTGGTTTTGGTTATTTCCAGAGGCCAAATAAATATTACTAGCACTCTTGTCCCATCCCATGTGTCTCCTCCCATGACAATACGTTCATCTCTTAAAATGAAAGGCAGCCTTGAGACTATGGGGGAGGGAGATCTTGTTGGATTTTGACCAGCATCACCATTCCTGGGCCCAGCTGAGGACCTACCACCAAGCAGAAATTCTTGGCCTGTGAGCTTCCACCAGGAACAGGGGACCGCACCAGAAATTCTTGCAATATCTCAGGGACAGCCTCCCATTTCACACTGGGAATGATGCCCGGGGAGAACGGAGTAGGTGTCTTCTGTGTTGCTTTCAACCTTGGCCACAGCCAGTGGGGCTTAAAGCAGCATGAAAGCATTGGTGTGTCTATGTGCATATAAAGGTAGAGGTAAAGGTTCCCTTGCTCGAAAGCCAGTCGAGTCCGACTACCTTCCCACCAAAGTGGTACCTATTTATCTACTTGCAATGTCTTGCTTTCGAACTGCTAGGTTGGCAGGAGCTGGAACTAGAGACGGGAGCTCACTCCGTCATGCGGCACCCCTGGGTCTCGAACTGCTGAACTACTGACCTTCCACAGCTTGCAGTTCAGCGTCTTAACCACTTGAGCCACCGCAGCTGCATATACATTTATGTAAATAGACATTCACATGAAGGGGCAGCGGGCTGAGCAAGGAGCACTGCCCAGGAACCCCTAATGCACACAGCTGGCCCTCTTTTATATTATGAACGATTCATTAATTTTACAGTAAGGGTGTGATATAACTTTCAACGAAAAATGTTCATCTTCAAGAGGCGAGGGAGCTGTCCATTGGTTTTTTGCTCTTGCAACGTATTGAGTAACCCTTCTGGATACTTTTGGTTGGGGGGGGGGCACGAAGCACAAAGGGGATTAAGGTTTCCACTTATTAAAGGGAAAATTCAATGACAGCATGACAAAACATACTACCAGAGTGCCTCCAAGGAGTCCCATCAGATGACAGACAATCTAACTCCAGAGATTCCTCACTAGTCCTTGGAATAAATCCCCCCCCTCCCTCCCTGCCAGCGCATCCACTTCTCAGGGAGCCATTTCGTAGATTTCCCTTTGATGTCTGCATTTGACCAATTACCCTGGCCACAGCACATTCCTTTGATAGCTTTATTCAGGCCCAAACTTGTTATCAATCCGGCCAATAGCCACAAATCTCCAAGGCCAAAGTGTCCCCCCCACCCCATTTTGTAGATCAGCTCATGCTCAGTATGGCTTAGGAGGCAGCAGAAATGTTAGTGACTCCGGGACTTAGAAATGGCATTTCATTTCCTCAGCTCCTGGTGTTTGGCCTTGTCTAAGGCAACCGCCATCATTCATCTTCTGGCACTCTGGGGCAGGCTGGATGCTTTTCGGCACTGTTTGTTTGTAGATCTTTGTCTCCATAAAACCATTAGGGGAGACAATGGGGTCCGACCTCTGGGGAAAGCCACACGGGAGATTGGTTCTGAGGTCAGGGCAGATAAATAACAAACCGGGATATCTTCTGCGCCCACAATCAACATAGCTGTTTGCTCGCCTCGGAGACCTTTGCTCCACGAAAGATACGCTGAAGAAACCTGTCAGGAATGCTGCCCAGCAAGTTGCTAGAAAGGGTTTATAAAGCCAGAACAGAATGGACTTTATTGATGGAGTGCTGGTTTGCTTCTAAGATTTGTTTGAAAGCAGCCAGAGCAAGGTCATGGCAGAGAAAGATCTGAATAGGGAAGATTCTTTCAAACACCTCAACCCACCAGGAACACAGGGCATAACTCAGGTTCCTAGTGACTATAAAATGTCTGCAGAGGTGATTAGTATTCAAGTTAAACTCTCAAAAGCACACTCTGAAAGATGTGTGTCTAGAATTCCAGCCCAAATTTGTGTTTATTCCAGTACTAATAAAACACAAAAAAATCTATTTCAAAATCTTGAAACCATAATAATCTCCAAGCTCTCCGGGTGGTAAGAAGTTTGAGTTGTGTCTGCAAAATTGCTCTTGAACCACAGGAGCATCTACTTCAGCATTTCACTGATGAAAATAAGGATATACTTTTGTAATTACAAAACTCTGATCACTGCCCCCCCCCAGGATAACACATCAAAGGTGGCTTTGTACTGTCCCCTGTGTTTGTTTATTCTGCCATTTGAAGCAAGGCACATTAGCGCACCAAACTGCACCTTACACCAAGAATCAGATTGTAGATCCCCAAATACATCATTTAGCCTTGAAAAGTGTGTGTGTGTGTGTGTGTGTGTGTGTGTGGGCGTACGTGCGTACTCTAAAGACAAGATGCTTCAGTTACTTGCTCAGAGTTCCTTTATACCCACAGGAAACAGCTGAAAAATGAAGGATTCTGGTGTACATGTTTAAAAAACATCTCCCAAAGACAATTAGACAAGCAAGGCACCAGACAACAAGCACTGTCCCTGGCCAACAGGGAGACTTGGAATGTAGACAGATGCTCTGTGTAGGATTTCCATATCCTAAAATATTTCCTATTCCATCAGGGCCCCTAGTCACAAATCTCCCCCCCCTTTTTTTAACTGCTGCCAAACTGCCCTTTTCTACCAACCAAAATCTACCGAAGAATGTCAATATCTGTAAATAAACAAACCCTGGAGTTTGAAGTTATAGCTAGACAACAGACCAAAGATCCATGATCTCTGCAATCCTAAACAAAGCTACACCCTTTGAAGATTTCAGTGGGCTTAAAAGGACATAGCTCTGCTTAAAAAAGAAGTATGACTGGAGGAGACATCACTGTGTCACTGGAGATGCTCAAGCATTTGGCCCAAACTCATAGAGTTTTGGTCAAACGTTAGAGTAACAATGAAGAAACAGTGTTAAGAGTGTCATCAGTGGCAAGGTGACGTTACCTCTGGTCGCTCCAGAAGTGATGTTACTTTATCACCATTGACCAGGGGTCATTTCGTAGAAAAAGAACTAGGGGGACTCATTAGCATAACTCATTAGCATATGCCACACCCCCTGACATCACCGTAAGTGTGTCCTCCCCACAGCCGGCGGCGACCTCCAGCGGGCACCAGCAGGGAGCTCCAGGCCCCGCCCTCCCGCACCTCACCCGGGGGGATGGCGTCCCCCCCAAAAAATGACCCCTGCCATTGACACTGATCAGCTCCCATTCCCCCATTTTTCTCCTACCACTCAGCTAAGCAACAATGAGAATGGCCAGTGGGGGGCAGGAGACCTC
>NW_015161948.1:1503818-1538507 GCF_001447785.1 Gekko japonicus | reverse complement strand
GACCTGGCACCCCTAAACACACCTCACCAGAAAATTGGCAAAACAGTCCAAAGCTTTTCCAGTCTGTCAGATTTCTTTACCCACTGGTGCTTTCCACATGAGGACAGGCTTATGTAGTTCCCCTGTTGCTGCTGCAACTGCTATTGTAGCACAGCATCCACAGGGCAATCATATAAGAGGTTTCCCTGGTAGGTTTTCCTTTAATCAGCTGTTTAATACAGTTATGTCAACATACCATTATACCAAAATATGCATCAGGTTCTCTGAGCTCCCAGCTTTCTTTCTTTTTTTTTAAGTAAGTCTCTAGCCCTTTTCCTTGCTGAGATATACGGAAAGAAGCACATCTCCACAATTTTATGGGATAGAGACTTACTTTAAAAAAAAGATGGAAACTTAGAGAGCCTGATGCATATTTTAGTCTGACAGTATGTCAATATGACGCTATTAAACTGCTGACTTATAAAATGAAAAGAAAACCCCCTGCAGCAGGGAGAGGACATGGCTACCATGGGGGAAATGGCTACAGTGAGGGCAGGACCAGGAAAATCCTCACTTTTCCACCCACATGGCAACCACCCAAGCTGTGCTGTGATCTTTCCCAAAATGTCAGAGCAAAGCAGGTTTGAGAAAGAATGGACAAAAGCTGGAGAAAGCCCTGGAGGTGCACAAAAGCATCACAATGCTGTTGGGGAAGCAGGTTAAAACAAAACAGTTTCCAAACAGTATCACTCAGGGCAAATAACCTGTGCAGAAACACCCAATATCTTTAGTTGGAAACTCTGTCACAGCCACATTAGGTTCTTGCGGTGTATATACAAAAATCCCAAGGACAGCGGTAAAGTACCCCACCTGCATTCAGATGGCACACAGGTAACAGGCAACTGCAGATGGAGCACTGTGCAAGAAGAGCGTCTCCAGTTGCAGGTGAATTGATCAAGTGGCAGGTGACTCCAAGCCACTTTAACACGCTTCTCTTCACGCATTTGCCTAACTAATTTTGTTAAGCAAACACTCCAAATCCCTGCCAATGAATAAGATTAGCCAAAACATTTCTATTCTCTTTCAGTTTGGATATTTACTGTTTAAATTAACATGACCGTAGGGAGCGAGGCATGTGAAGGGAACCACGGCCCCAAGAAGAATAAGTTGTAAGTTGACAAGCGAGGCGTGTGAAGGGAACCACATCCCCAAGAAGAATAAGTTGTAAGTTGACAGGAAGCATTTTAGGGTACTTTTATAACATTTTCCTTCTGGCCATCCTTCAAGGAGCTCAGGGTAGCCTATATGGTTTTATCCTCACAAAACCCCTGCTAGGTAGGCTGAGCCGAGAAAGCATGACAGGCCCAATGTCACCCCTGGGAGTTTCATGTCTGGAGATCTGAACCCGGGCCTCCCAAGCTCAGCTATTATAGCACACCTGTACAGTATCTATTCACATCCCCAGCCACACATTTGTATCAGCAGCAGGTGCTGATCATACTGACTGAAAAGGAAGGAAGGTTTTCTGCATTGTTCCTATGAGCACATTACAAATTTTGTTTTCTAGTCATTCCTCCTTCCTGGGGAAGTCTGGGGATTGTAGTTCTAAAGGAAGAAGCTCCTAACCACTACACCAAACTGGCAGGCTGAACAGTATGGGAGAAAGCATTCCTTCAAGCACCATCGTCCCAGCCCATTTAGGGCTTAAAGGGTAAGAACCACTACTTTGAACTGTGCCCAGAAACAGATGGGCAGTCACTGTTTTATGGACAAACTTGACAAAAAGTTGGGAATAGATTTGCCTAACATTTTAAAAGGTACATTAGAAGTATATCACCACAGATTCAGATCGGGGCATCAGTATGGATGAAGATGAAGGTTTAACCAAACATGCTCCTGAACTGTTATTAGCCTAACTTTTGGCCTGTCTTAATGGGAAAAATTATGTGTGTGGTGAGAAAAAGGTTACATCTTCTTTCTCCCCCTTCACTGCAGACCCTATATGAATGCGCCTCCCTCCCCCATCCCCCCCAACCCACCCACCCCAGTACTGTCTGTCCACTGCCCTCTCAGCATCTTGTTTGGCACTTGAGCACCCAGATAAACACACTTGGGATTTTGCTGATCAGACTGCAAAGCAATGGATGGCTTGATCGGTTTTGCAGCTATTTTTAATCTTTTGATGGGTTGTGTGACAAGTTATACTATTGATTGCTTGATTTATTGCATTTTAAATATGTTGAAATCTGCTTCAAGAACTTCCGCTTGTAAACAGGCTGTAAATAGGCTATAAATATTTCAATCAAACCAGCACCTGAATAGAAAACCCTCAATGACACACCAAACCACAGACCTCATGCCAAACCACAGTTAAGCTTCCTCGATCACATGTACGCCGTATGCTGAGAACCCAGAAGCAGTGTGGCATATTAGTACTTTTCTCACTTGCAGACCTGATTTATAACTCACTTTTCCCCCACAGCAGGGTTCCAAATCAGCTTACAATGCCATTCCCCTGGAGGATGTTGGCTAATCCACATAAGCCTCCTAAGTACAAGGTTTTTCCTTGAGCATGAGGCTGAACTAGGTGCTTTTTTTTTTACCCCTAGGATTTAAGACAGAAAGAGTGCTAATCCTTAAAGCAGAGAATTGGGCTAGCTGCTGAGCAAAATGGGTTGGCGTGGCTCAGGGGTTAGAGCATTTGCTTTGCATGCAGAAGGTTCCCTGTTCAATCCCCATGATCTCCAGTTTTTTTTTAAAAAAAGGATTCAGTAGTAGGCCATGTGAAAGACCTCTGCCTGACATCTTGGAGACCTGCTGCCAACCAGAGCAGACAATACCAAACTTTAAAGACCAGTGGTCTGACTTGGCATTGGGTAGAGCTTCACGTGACCAGTTGAAATGGCTGTATGGAATGAGACAGAGCTGAGAAGAAGGAGAAGGTTGCGGCTGACCAGACATTCTGTAGCCCGATGGTAATTAGCTCAGAGAGACCAAAACCGTTTAGCATTGCATGCATACTTTATTATATGTCCTGGGTTTATCAATTTATTTTATTACATAAAAATGTCTTGCCTATTTTTTTTCAAATTTAACTCTTTGACAGCCAAAAGAGTGATTAATTTGGGGTTCTGTCCCTGTCTCTGCTGCGGTGGCTCAAGTGGTTAAGACACTGAACTGCAGACCGGAAGGTCAGTAGTTCAGCAGTTTGAGACCTGAGTGCCACATGATGGAGTGAGCTCTCATCTCTGGTCCCATCTCCTGCCAATCTAGCAGTTTGAAAGGAAGAAACTGCAAGTAGATAAATAGGTACTGCTTTGGTGGGAAGGTAACAGCGTTCTGTGCGCCTCGGCGTCTAGTCATGCCGGCCACATGACCATGGAAATGTCTCTGGACAACGCTGGCTCTTCGGCTTGGAAACGAAGATGAGCACCGCATCCCTAGAGTTGGATTCGACTGGCTTTCTAGCAAGGGAAACCTTTACCTTTACCTTTAACCCTATCATGACCCTACCAACCATACCAGAACAAAGTCTGCAAGGAGAAGCAATTCTAGGAGGACCACCTTGAGCTAGGAATGGTGACCTGGCCAATGGCAGCACAAATACAACACAATTGGGACAGAGGGTTACATTGCAGGAAAGTAAACAAAGAGCTTTGACCCCTTCCAAGCCCCCCACTCACTGTCACAAAAGAGAAGGCAAAGTTTTCCAGGAAGTTTGACTCCAAGTTTGGCTCAGCTTTAATAAATATGTTCTTTGAAATTGCTTTGGAAATGCTTGCCACAGACTGGATCCCAAGAACACGAACCATCAGACTAAATCATAGGTGAAACATTAGTGACTTAAATAACAGAATTTCTCCCCCTCTGGGATGCCATCACTCGTTAGCAGAAGTATAAATAACCAAGCAGTACAGTGGTCTTGCAAGATCAGGTCCAACTCCATACCATATTTAGTCTCAGGAAAATATTACAAGGGACCCTTTATCACCCCCCCCCCAAACACACACACACACACACACAGTTGCCCAACAACAATGCCTCAAAACACACCAAAATGGCAGCAACATAAAAAAGGAAAAGGCAGAAATCCAACAGGCTCAAGAGATTGGGGGGCAGGGGCTGTGGCTCAGTGGTAGAGCATCTGCTTGACATGCAGAAGGTCCCAGGTTCAATCCCCGGTATCTTCAGTTAAAAGATCTGTCAGTAGGCGATGTGAAAGATCTCTGCCTGAGTCGCTGCCAGTCTGAGTAGACAATACTGACTTTGATGGGTCAAGGTTCTGATTCAGTATAAGGCAGTTTCATGTCTTCCTAACTCAAATACTGACTTCTTATAAAGATTTGCTCTTCGTCAGCGCACAAATCAAAAGCACAACTTGTAAATGGAGTGATCTCTTCCCTCCCTTGCTCCAAATAACAGCTTACTAGCCTACCAGCTGGAACAGAAGAAGAAGATTTAACCACTCAATAGCTCTCTGTGTGGGGCTGCCTTTGAAACCGGTCCAGAAGCTTCAAAAAGTGCAAAATCCAGCAGCCAAATTGCCAACTGGCATTGATTGCAGAGATGGTATTACGCCAACTGCACTGGCTGCCTCTTTCCTTCTGAGCCCAATTCAAAGTGCTTTAGTGGCTTCCGTAGCTTGGGACCAGGATACCCAAAGGATTGCCCCCTCCCATACATCTAACTGACTGCCAATTAACAGCTCTGTCCCAAGCTCTGCTCTGTCTGCCCATTACCAGAGGCGAGAGGAGCAGTCAAAAGAGGAAGGGGCCTGAATTGTGGCACCCCAGGTACGGAAGGTCTCACCCCATCTGACTAGTGCAAAACTCGTTAAGCTTCAGTCATTAGGTAAAAACTTATTTATCCTGGCATTTTCAGTTTGTACTCTTCTTGTGTGTGTGAAGATATTACGTGCTGATTCCAATGTATACTGGGATTTGTAAGTCGCTCTGAGAGACTGAAGACTATGGTTTATAATTTCTTAGTTAATCAGTCAATATTGGTATCAATACCTTTGTCTCCTGCCCCTATTGCGTTTCTGTCTTTTCTCAGCACCAGTGAGTAGGACGCATATTGCTTTGTGAGATATCACTTAAGTCAAATATAACTTTTCTTAAAGTGACCAGAGTTCTACTTACTGGCTACCTCCATTGCTGACCGCCTCACCCAGGTAGTTCCTGGCTACGCATACGTACACTCCTTCGTCCGGTTTGCTCCGTCTTCCATGCACGATGCGCAGAAAGAAAAGAGAGCCGCTCGGCAGCAACATGCGGTGGGACCGAGGGTCTTCTCGGTCTGTCTCAACTCGCTCCCCATCCTTGTACCACTCGATGATCGGAGTGGGCCGTCCTTCCGCTTTGCAGTTCAATGTCGCCGGCTCCCCTTTGGACACAATGAGGTCAGAAGGGTGCTCTACGATCCGCGGAGAAAAGTCTTCAAGGCGAGGGCGGGAGGCTGAGATACAAAAGGTGAAATGAGGAAAGGTTACAGAACATATATCAGAAGCCACAAGCAAGTGAAGAAAAGTTCTGATGGAGGAGGGTGGGTATTGACCTAATTAAAGTATATCAGTGTTCCAGTGCTCTCCTTGAAACACTGTCATGCTAAGTCTATTAGAAAAACCAGGCTGGATTAGGTTAAAAGTTTATCTGCAGTGCAATCCTGTTGGGTGCTACAAGTCAAAACACTTCAGTATTTACAGGGTTAATGATGTTTGTTATGATCAACAGGAAGTCACATGTTTGTTTGTAACCAATCAAGAATCCCAACAAATCCTGAACAGAGTTTCCCTCTTCCGGGACCTGTGAACAGAAGGGTGTAACTTTTAACCATTGTACTGCTATCCCAGTATCCTATTTTCCATAGTAGCTAGCCAGATATTGGCGAGGTCCACTAACAGGTCATAATGGAAATAGCCTGTACCCTGTAACTGCCCCCCAGCAATGGGCATTAAGTTGCTGCTGCAGCTGGAAGCCCTATTTAACCACTACGGAGAGTGGTCACTGAGAGTTCTACAAAGAGCTGCCACCCTGTCTCACTTTATATTTTCCAGAAAAGCTACTGTTAAAACTAAACACAATCTCACATGCGATAAGAGTCAGAAGTCTGTACAGTGTCCATAGACACTCTGGAAACCGCTGCTATGGGAAGGGGCCACAAGCGGTACACTTTCATCAGGCACAAGGGATCCTCTGAGAAGTTATTCTTCCAGACTTTACTGAGGCAACGTCAAGCGGATCATCCAAAGATCAGAGTCAGAATCAAAGGTAATGACACTGAGCTTAAGGTAGAACTAAGTCACAGAGGCAGGTGTGCATTCTCTTTCAAAGTTCGCTACCCAAGAAGAAAGGTACTGGGCCACTTAGCAGCAGCAGCCAATTTTTTTAAAAAAATAGATTCCTGAAAAGACAGTTATTTGTATGAAATACCAGTGAATGGTCTTAACAGAGAGCGGCAAAAACAGGCATGTCTTGATTTTAAAAAGTCGTTTTAAAGAGACATTTTGTAGCTGGATAAAAAAATCAATGTCGTGTCAGGAATGCCAGGCTGGAACCCTGGGGATCTGGACTCAAATCTAATTCCACCATATAGCTCTGGGAGGATGTCTCTCTCCCAGCCTCACCCCACCTCTGTGAGGATAAAACTGAAAGGGGGACTGTGTACGATGTCCCTGACCGACTTGGAGGATGGACACAGGCACATGTTACAGAGTCCCCCTTTAAAAATACCTGTAAATGAGAGGTCCAATCCTTTTCTGGTGCCTACTCACCTGCATTTTAAAGAGGAAAGCTGCGATCTATATCCATGTTGCTTCATAACTAATACATATATTTGGTACTGCTCTGACATTTGTATCTGTGCAGAAAATATCCCATAAAATGAGGACCTTGAAGAGGCAACATTAAACGCCCACAGGTTGAGACTTGCCAATATCTGCTCATATAACAAACCTTTTCCAGTCTCCAGAGTAGTCCAAGACACCTGAATTTTCTCCGTGTCTAGCTATATCACAGCTAAACAGCGGCATTTGGACTCAGGAAAGGGTCCATTCTTAATTTCAGGGCTGCCTGTGATGAGTCCCAGCACCTCCCTTGGGTTGTCTGCGCATAAAAATGAACCTCATAAGCAGCAGACTCCAATAAGACAAATGAGGCTCCAGGCAGCTATATAAACGCAGAAAGTAAAGAATCAGACAGAATTAATCCTTTTAATCATTGGCGAAAGCCTCTGGGAACTGCCCCAAGACTTTTTCAGCACCTTAGACAGATCACCGGGTATTGTCGGCCACCTGATTGCACCTTGGCTTTCCCGAACGCAAGAAAGAAGAGAACCTCTTGTCCTGCCTTCAGAAAGGAAACGCTTCAGGGGCACTATGGGGAGACAATGCAACATCTGCAATGTGATCACAATTCCAGAGGGGCTGCCGTGTTAGTCAGCTATAAGAAAAGATGAGCCTTGTGACACCTTGAAAATCAACACTGTTCTTCTGTCACAAGCAGCTGTTGTCGATCTGAATCCACTTCGTCAGATGCATGAAGTGAACTCTCAGGCAGCAAGAGCTAACCAGCTTTTCACAATTCAGTCTCCTACCTAATTTTAGGACACATCTCTTCTAAAGATTTAAATTTAACTGCCATTACCAAAGGACTTCTAGGAAGTGTAGTGGTGTGGAAGAATCGGGGCTCTCTAAAAGAACATTTTGGGTCTTTTGCAGGACTTCAGCAGCAGTGAAACCAGTTTGGGTGGGCAGTGTGTAGTGGTGGGTAACAGAGAAAGGTGGCTAAGGCAAAGGTCTGGAAGCAACCTATGTGCTTGGACATATTCTCCCAAAGTAAGATGTTTGCATTCTAGTCTAGGGCCTCGAAGCAACCTATGTGCTTGGACATATTGGACATATTCGCCCAAAGTAAGATGTTTGCATTCTAGTCTCATGATAACACGTTTTGTGCCATGGAAGCACTCCTGAGAGTTTTCAGAAGCATTCTCAGTTAACTGTACCTTTTACAATGGAGAAAGAGCAACCCTAAAGTAATGCAGATAGTTACATAAAAGGGAAAGATTCACAAGGGGCAATTGGGACCCAAACTGGCCATCCATTGCAGAAAGGAAAATCACACATCCTTTGGAATCCTTGCTAGCCTAAAAATTCCACCACATAGACTGTATATGCATCACCTCCATATCTTAAAATAAGATGCTGGGGACTTGGATCAGACACAACACAAGAGAGCTTTTCAGATGTAAAATTACCAGTAAGGATCCACAAACACAAGCTATTCTTTCTTTGGCAATCCTCTTTTAATAATTTTGTGTCTAAACTAACCCAGGGAGACAGCTCCATTTAATCTGTTACGCCTCCCTCTTCAAACTTTGTTCCAGTGAACTCTCCAGAACCATTCAAGAGGTCAATGAACCTGACCTTAGAAGGTCAAAGAGACTCCCTCTTTGGATTTTCCCAAGACTCACAAGGAGTGCAAAGACAAACTCAATTAGGTGGGGGGAAAGAAACCCACCCAAAATTAAGATGTAAAGGAGATGGGAGTCACAGCTGGCTTGTTGAAACATCTCTCTTGCAGAAAGAGTCTGCACACGGTGACATGCTGCTTCCCCACCCAACCCTGTGATCACAGTGGGTTTCCTACGCATGAATGTTCTCTCGACGACAAGCATAACCCACCACATGTTCAGTGTGGCCGAGAAACAGAAGCTGGGTTTAATATATGAGTAGCAAAGCAAAGCAGGCTGTGGAAGGTTGGTAGTTCAGCTTTCCCAAGACTCACAAGGAGTGCAAAGACAAACTCAATTAGGTGGGGGGAAAGAAACCCACCCAAAATTAAGATGTAAAGGAGATGGGAGTCACAGCTGGCTTGTTGAAACATCTCTCTTGCAGAAAGAGTCTGCACACGGTGACATGCTGCTTCCCCACCCAACCCTGTGATCACAGTGGGTTTCCTACGCATGAATGTTCTCTCGACGACAGCATGCCCCACCACATGTTCAGTGTGGCCGAGAAACAGAAGTTGGGTTTAATATATGAGTAGCAAAGTCCACATTGTCTTTACCTTCCCTTATGGAAGGGTTCCATGCAACTTCTCTGGGACAAACTCAAGAGGCTACAAGTAAGAATGCCACTGAAGAAGAGCGAAAAAACTTGCTTGTCTTTTCTTATATTGGAGTCAGCTGGGTCGAGGAAGATGAGTCATGGACATCTGTGGGAGTGGAACTTTTCCACTGATGAGTAAGAACTTAGCGGAAGGGCAAATCAACAGATCCCAGAGACTCAATGACACAGAGACCCATCTCCTCCCCTCCTTTTCATAGCACCCTGGCCATGCAGCAAAAGATGGTGCGTCCCATCAAAACTCCAACATTTCTAGATGTTGGTCATTACTGCAGAGCCTTATGGTGTGCAGAGTTCTTCTGCAGGTAAGAAGATACTATTTGTGTGATCTTTCCCATGCCCAGAGTCTCATTTAAAAACTGACTTTGGCTTTAGGATCCTATGAATCTTACATCCCAAATCCTAGGCAAGACAAAGTTGCCACTTCCTGCCCTCATCACCAGCTGCAATTAGCCAGACGGACAATGTGCATGACACCAAAAGCCCTTCCCAACAGCCTCCCCAAGACAACATTCCTTTAGCATTCTAGCAAAGTCGTAGCAAAATTTCGTGTTCTAGCAGCATTCTAGCAAAGTGAGAGGGGGAAACATTCAAGTAAAAAAAAAAGCCTACAGAAAGATGCCCCAATGAGGCCATAACTTAGATACCACGGTTAGTTCTGAATACTAAAAATACAAGATATTTCTTCTGGAGAGGAGGAGAGGCCTCCATCCAATATTAATTGGAGGTTTTATTCATAATACATGTAGAAATAAGAAACCCCTTCGTTCTGGCCAGAATCTAAGAGCCTGTATCTCCACTGAGGCCCTCCCATGAGGAATTAGAGAAGGATGATCTTCAGGCTTCAAGAGATCAATAATGCTGAAATCCTAAACTCTGATAAACTGGGTGCGTTATTGATTTGTTGACCTACCATAACGGTGCCACTCAAGACCCTCCTGTCAGGACAGGTTGACAGTTTTCTCTTGACTGCTCCTTTGTTCGAGTCTTCATCTTTAATTTGTGTGGGTTTTTTTTAAAGTAAAGCTAACTTAGAATACAGCACATACATTTTTCAATTGAAAATAGCAGCAGCTACAGAACATGCCTTCTGCACAAAAGGGTCTAGGTTCAATCCCTGGCCTCTCAAGTAAAAACAGATCTTGGATAGTAGTCCTGGGAAAGACCCTTCCTGCTTGACAGCCTGCAGAGATGCTGACAGTCAGACACACACTAGGCTAGATGGAACTCTCCTCCATTGTATCTCACAACAGCCCTGTGATGTAGGCTAGGTTGAGAGAGTGTGACTTGCCCAAGGCCACCCAGCAAACTTCCATTGCAGGATAGGAATCTGGACTTGGGTCTCCTAGATCCACTGCACCACAATGGAGATTAAGAAATAGGCATTTTCATAGGGAGTGAGTATAAATGGGGTTTTATTGTTGCTGTTTTTAAATCAAAATATAAGCTGCCTTGAGCCACAAAGGAAAAGTAGACTATCAATATTTTAAAAAATAAATACATCAAGTAGATGCCAGATGAATATGTTCAAGGAAGGCTTTCTCTGTTTGGGTGTCTCGTCTTTCTTTCTTACGCTGCTCGTCTGACCTATAGGTCTTAAGTAGTATTTGTTCAACATGACTGAGAATATGAAGAAGAAAGGAAGAATTCAGGCCAGAGGGGGCTAGTACGTTAACTGCAAAAACAGCTGTTTTCTTGCAAAGTTGCCCGAATCCTCATGGCCTGAACTAAGCATTTAGCTAAAAAGAGTAAATTTTCTACTCTTGAGTCTGCTAATAGTTTAGGATCTAGAATATCTACTGAAGACTCTGTCCAGTGTCCACTGTAATGTCAAGGGTTTGATCCATTTCTGTCTCGCATTGTTATACCAGGGACATTCAAATAAAAACTTGACTTATGGATCCAATAGGAGCCAAGCCACAGCCATAATATCTATTTGAGAAAGGTATGCCCAATAGGCGGCCTTCAGAAACTGCAGAAGGCAGTGCAGGTAATCTTGCAAGCATAATTACTCATCTATACTTTGGAACTGTTAAGCTGAACAAAAACTTGGTACAAGTTGGCATTGTGAAGCTTGGGGGAACGTTTGGGTACCTCAGCAAAACAGGGCCTGTCTCTGGTTGCCACGCACCTAGCATGGGAAAGTAGCACACCCCCAGCAGGACTCCAGGAGATGACCTCTAAGTATGGTAGTGGAAAGCGTCCTCAAGTCGTAGCCGTCTTATGGCAACCCCGTTGGGTTTTCAAGGCAAGCGACATTCAGAGGTGGTTCGCCACTGCCTGCCTCTGTGTCACAGAACTTCCTTGGTGGTCTCCCATCCAAACACTAACCAGGTCAATACTGCTTAGCTTCCAAGATCTGATGAGATCAAGCAACACTGGGCTATCCAGGACAGGACTAATCTGTAAGTACAGGCAGGCTTATATAGAAAAAGGAGGTAATTCTGCTACTCATTAATCAAAATGCAGGGTGAGTGGGTGACTAGGTACGTAGGTGCCGTTAAGTAGCAGATGATTTATAGTGACCCCAGCAAGGCAAGTAAGAAAACAAGGTGGTTTGCCATAGCCCTCCTCTTCAGAGCCTTCCTTGGTGGTCCTTCCAAGTTCCAACCCTGCTTAGCTTCTAAGATCTGATGAGATTGGGCTATGCCATGCTTTCTTCCCTCTGTATGGGTGACTAGGTAAAGGAAAAGGTTTCCCTTGCTCGAAAACCAGTCAAATCCGACTCTAGGGATGCGGTGCTCATCTCCGTTTCCAAGCCGAAGAGCCAGCACTGTCTGAAGACATTTCCATGGTCATGTAGCCAGCATGACTAGATGCCGAGTTGCATGGAACGCTGTTACCTTCCCACCGAAGTGGTACCTATTTATCTACTCACAATTTCTTGCTTTCAAACTGCTAGGTTGGCAGGAGCTGGGGCCAGAGACTGGAGCTCACTCGGTCATGTGGCACTTGGGTCTCGAACTGCTGAACTACTGACCTACGTCATGGCAAATGCCTGCTCCAGAGAGGCAAAGAGGGCATATAAATACCCCCTCAAAATCTGCACCCAGTTAACCTGGCTGTATGAGGATTACCAGCCTAAGTGCCTGACCCAATTGGAATCTCACACTCCATTACAATTCGGATGGGTACAACAGTTTCCACCTACTAAACAATGGAGAAAGAAGTTACTAGAGGGGGAAAAAAACAAATGGAGAGCTGTTGTCAGCCACAAACGAAATGACCCTTGAAGATTATTTTTTAAAAGTAGGAAAAGTTACACAGATGCTTAAAAAGAAAAGCAGTAGAGAGATCAGAATCGAAGAAGGGGGGAAAAACCCCACACACGTTTACTGTAATATATCTGGGGGAAATAGTCTTGCAGACAAGTCAATTGAATTGAGAAACTGGGCACTAGGGAATGCTGGCTGGGCAAGGTAGAAATTGGCAATAATTATGGAGCCAGCCGACAGGGTAGGACAACATGATAGGAATTCACAAGTATGTCAGAGTGCAGGTTTCAAGGTCGCAGAGAAATTACCTACGATTATGGAAAAGGTGATTTTGCTGAAGAATGGCAGAAGAAGCTCCAAAATGCAAAACAGACTGAGGGAGGTGGGCAACTGAAGTATGCCATGCAGAGGTTGTTGGAAAAACTTCCTTATTGTAGCAGATCTTATCCCATAGATCAGGGGTCCCCAACCTTTTTTGAGCTTGTGGGCATCTTTGGGATTCTGACACAGAGTGGTGTGCATGATCGCAAAGTGGCCACTGTGGAAGGCAGAGCCAACCACAGCCACAGAGGAAGTCCGGGGTGGGGGGCAAAATGGGTAAATATTACACTGGGAAAGAGGAGTCAAAGACAGCACAGCTGTCTGCACAGCCAATCAGATCTCCAGTGAGCAACCAGAAGTCCTATTGGGCAAAAGCCCACCTGGCCCCACCCACTTTGTAAAAATACTTGGCAGGCTCCAGGAAAGATGTTGGTGGGTGCCACAGTGCCCCCAGGCACCATGTTGGGGACCCCTGCAAGAGACTGTCACCCGAGCATGAACAAATTCCATAGTACTGCACTGCCTGACAGGAATATCCACTGGTGGCACGCACAAGCAGGAAAATCCACAAGACTTTAAGTTTCTAGTCCTCATGGGCACAAAGCTAAACCTGACCTATTGGATGGCTAAAGGATAGGCAGCAAAAACCATTCTTTTTCATTCTTTTATGAATTCATACCCATGATCTTTCAAGGGTAGACTCGCATTTATTGATTATTCAGGAAAAGGGACAAGCATGGCATGTCAACCACCCACCCATTTGCTTCCTATGGTGCTCCTAAAATGGTATGACATGCAAACTAAAGCAAGAAGATGAACCGGGGCCCTGCAGTCCCTCGGAGATTTCCGAAGTGGTCCTCTGAATCAACCAGAGCCCCTCTTGAACCAGGTGTTTGGGCACCAGGAAACTAAAGCAAGTGGTCAGAGTGGTCCTCTGAATCACCCAGACCCCCTCTTGAACCAGGTGTTTGGGCACCAAACTGGCAGCACCCAGAAGCATGCAGGAAAGGCAAACACCATTTCCCCCTATCTTAGCCCACTCAGCTGCCACATCATCTCTTTATCTGCTGGCAAATTTCATCAGCTGCGGTCCCGGCTGGCCTTCTTCCAGGCTAGACCCAGGGACCTCCCCGAGGTTTCAGGTGAAGAGGCTTGTTTGTTCATGTACAGGAGATGGTCCCAAACTTGCCTGCTCTCCCTACTAATTCCTTTCCATGCCCTCTTTGCAATACTACCCTTTCCCCTCCCCACAAGACAAACAGCTTCTGGTGTTTAATAACCTAAGTCTCTTTGGCATTCAAATCAGGCCGCTGCCTCCTGCCAGGCACTGCACTTCAAGGGCTGTCAAAGCGAGGAATCCCAGCTGGCTGAAGCAGGGGCTGGCGGCTGCTCCTTCCCTAGGGCAGAAGCCGGACACGACCCTCCAGCTGGAAAGCCCAGGGAGGAAGAGTGGAGAGGCTCTCCCCAGCCTGGGTTTCGCCTTTCAAGACATTAACATTAGGGAAGGGGGCAAGACTAAATATTTACTCAAAGCATTTTTTTTTTGGCTTTGTGGAGTGGCTGAGACTGCCCGGCCCATTTCTCTGGGGCGGGAGGCCCAATAATGTACACAGCATCTTGCAAGGCATCCTACTGAGAGGAACAGTAAAAGCAGCAGAGTTCAAAGGCAGCCACGCTAGTAGCTCTGGGAGGAGAAGCCATTACAGCCGTCTGCTTCAAGGTCCAGTCTAGTTCAAGAGCCAGGTGGGTCATAGGGGAGTTCAGGTGACATTTGTGGTTGCCTAACTTTGCAGCAACAGACTCTACCATCAGAAGAAAGAAGAGGAGGGAATCAGGGAGGATGCAAGTGGAGCTGGAGTTGGGGGTTGGTGCAGCCCAGAGCAGGAAGGAAGTGGAGGCAGAGGACAAGAAACGGATGCCGTTGGGAAGAAATCAATTTCCCCTCTCCTGTGAGTCCTTGTGAGTCCCCTCTTATTGGTCCCGCTTCCCTTCAGGTAGCCAATTGGCTCCTGTTGCTAATGCATAATCTTCCTCCGCTTATATTTATGGATGCGAAAGGAACTCTCCTTGTCTTAATTCAGAACTGGCCTCCACAAACTAAGCTATTCCCTTCCTCCCCTAAAAAAGTCCAATTCTGAAATGTGGACACTGTCCAAACCCTGATAACATGTTCAGGAGTGTGATGTGGTCCAAATACCTCCCTCAGCTCTTTCCTATGGCCCGCCTAATTCCTCACAAGCTTTGCCTTGGTGCCCTGTTCCCACTTTCGACAGCAATGGGCACAGGAAGTCTCTCTCCTCCCCTTGAACTAGGATTGCCAGCTCTGGGTTTTTTGGCAACTCCGGGTTGGAAAATACCTGGATATTTGGGGGCGGAGCCTGAGCAGGGCAGGGTTTTGGGAAGAGGGGGACCTCAGCGGGGTATAATACCATAGATTTCACCTTCAAAAGTAGCTGTTTTCTCTAGGGGAACTGATCTCTGTAGTGTGGGGATCAATTATAATTCCAGGAGATCTCTAGGCCCCACATTTAGGCAACCCTACCTTGAACACTGTAACAGCAGCATTTCAGGTGCCAGAGTTTCTGGGAAACGTAGTTTCCAGGGCACTCAATGTCCATACTAAGGACCTAGACTCCTTGATTCCCCACCTAAGGATTTCCCAACAGTTAGAGAACTAGAATATCAAGGAGCTAAATTATTATCTCCAATGGTTGTTCATTTAGTAGATTCTTTTTTTAGTCATAAGACCCAAAGGGTCTTAAGGCAACTTACAGCATTAAAACCAGTAAGGTAAAAACAATGTAAAAATAACAAATATAAAATATTAAAATGTTAAAATACATGGCTATCACCATACTACTATTAAAATAGTCCAAACACATGGTTACCCTCCAAAGGCCAACATAAAACAATTCAGCCTTGCATGCCCTGTGGAAACTAAGCAAGTCCAGCAGGGCACAGGTGTCATCCAAGACAGGGCAGGGGCCAAAACTGAGAAGGCCCTTCCCCTGGTGACAGCTAACCAAGCCATCCTGGGGCCAAACACCTGCAAGAGGCCCCTAGATGATGACCAAAGAGAGCACGGGGGGTTGTAAATGTGTCAGTTTAATACATCCAGGGAGTCTTCTAAAATGCTACACACAACTACAGTGAAATCTGAAGAAATGCAGCCTAAACTCTACCAAGTCATTCTACATAACATATACATTGGCTACCAAACTACATTCCAGACTCTACCAAGTCATTCTACATAACCATATACATTGGCTACCAAACTACATTCCTGTAGCCATTTTTGTGAGCAAAGCTGACATTTCTTGGGAAGTTCCATGCGCCGCTCAGTTCTTGCAAACAGGTCCAAGGATGTGCAAAAACACTCGGAGAGACTCTCAGAAAGTCCTGCGCTACACCTCGCACAAAGCATTAACCATCTGCCAAGCTATTCAACCAGACGAGTGAAACGTACAATCATATTGATCTCTGCTCATAAAAACAATTGTGTGCAAATCCACCCTCTGGATAGAAGAGTCTGCAAAATTTTTCTGCTTTCAGGCCTTCCTTAACATCTATATTCCTCACCCAAACCCTCCAAAAACCTCATACATAAAACAACGCTTGCACAAGGGGAAGCCAAACAACTCCACACACAAATAACCACACAATAAAAACTTGGCTTTAGTTAAAGATCACAGTTGGGAGTGTTTAATTTCCAGATTTCAACAGACCTCACCCATCACTTCCTTATTTCCCTAGATGCTCCATCCAGTACATTTTAGCCTGTTGCCTTGCCCCCGACTCTTAAGATGCTAGCGTGCCTCTCTCTGCTTTGCAGGCTGAGCAAAGTTATTTCACGCCTGAGAACTCCTAAGAACGTCTCTCGCACATGCCGAAAACAAGATTTCCATGCTGATGTCGAGGTGGATTTCCTACAATGCCACCTTCAAAATTCCACTTATAGACCCAGCATTTAACTAGCAGCATCATGCTCGACAGGCTAGCAGGAGAGAGCATCAAAGGTACTAAGCAGACGTGTGATGCTGTTATTATAAATATCTCCTGTAGCGATTTCACAGACAAGCACTTAAACTGCCACTAATTTCAACAGCATTAAGGCACAGTACTTCATTCAGAGATAATTTCTTGCCACTGGAAATGTTCAGTCAATCTAGGGTAACTCCGTAAAAAGAAATGGAGACTACGGGGGAAAGTGGGGGGAGGGAGAACCCGCCTTACATACTCTGGAGTGTAATTAGAAAACAGCAGTTCTGTATCCAAACAAACCATGCGGGATTTGGGTAAAAAGTGGATAAATGCCATTAACATCATGGGAAATGATTTGTAGCAAGCCATAACTAACCAAAGACTAATGCAAGCAGAAACTGTTCCCTTGTGAAATAGGGGAAAAAATCCCTAGACTGTGTGCCTTTCCTATGTGCCAAGTCCAAAATGAATATGTATATGTGCGCTCTCTCCCTCCCTCCCTCTCTCTCTCTCCTTCCCTCTCTGGCAGATGCATGGTAAATCTGAGACATATGTTACATACACATCTAGCACACACCAAGCCCTTGTTTGCTTGTTTGTTGATCGTATTCATACCCAGCACTCTTTGAGGCAGTTTACAACATTCATTCAACAAACACACCAAGGAACCAGAAGCATAAAAAGCAACAGAAGGAACAATAGAAATTATTCAAAACAATATTAGAAGGTCAGATTAAAAACAAAAAGGTAGCAACTCTCAGGAGAAACCACGGACACCATGCTTAAAAAAATGGCACAAAACTCATGGCTGCCCCATGCAGTGTCCCCTCTAAGCTGAGTTAGTGTGAGCTTGCTCACAATTTTTTACCCTCCGGCTCACACATTTTTGTCTCTGCTCAGGAAGAAGGGCTCCAGAGCAAACGAATGTATGCAGCAGCCAAATCGCTGGCTCACAACTTTAATGCCAGTAGCTCACAAGGTAGAATTCTTGCTCACAAGACTCCACAGCTTAGAGGGAACATTGGTCCCATGAGCACATGACTCCACAAAAGCAGAGTGACGCCACACTTTAAGCAGTGGCACTTCCCTCACACGCTGTACTTCAAATATCATGCGAGGGCACAAAGTCTCTAAATGCTACCCTGGAGATGTTATTATTGGGTGGAGTCAGTTGAAATGTTGGTAGCTTTCATAGCACAAAGTGCGGAAATAACCTGACACAAAAGAATGTATGCTGTGGGATCAGCAGGGCCTTTGCAGGTGACCTGGCAAGACAGCCAACACTGTGGGTCACAAATACACAGAGCCCTTGAAAAGTAGCAGCAGGAGGTGTGATTAATTTAAGCAGGGAGGAAAGATTGTAGCCAGATGGCAACAATAACGGCAACCTGAAAGTTTACAGAGATACAAGACAAGAACTGGGAGACCACTGGGAAAATCCCACCCACCCCCAAGGAACAGCCACCAGGGCTGGATTAATGCTCATGCCCCCAACCAACACCATCACTTTGCAGGACCCTGAAAGGGCTTATAAATACAATCCTGCAAAGTGAATCTGTGGGAGGGCAGGATTTATAGTCACAGCTCCCACCCCGGCCCATGCATGCTACATACCTATTGACCTTCCCTGAGTCACTAGGAAGTGTGTGTGCATTTTCAACCCACATTTTCATGTTATTTACTGAATATATATCCGAATTTCTTCCACCCTGGAGCTCAACGTAGCTTATATAAGATGCTCCGGAGGACTCTCATCCAAGCACTGGCCAGATCCAGTGCTCAGCTTCAGCAAGGCTGCTGTATATCATGTGTCCTGCAAGCATGCATACAGACCCTACGTGTAGGGTCCTTTGTTCAGCATGAGGGAAGAGGACACCTCTAGGGCAACCCCCAGTATAGCCATTTCCCTGCTGCCTAGGAAATCCCTTTCCAAAGGGCGCAGCCTCTGATATAGGACTCCCAGGGTTCCCTTTAAAAAGGACTGCAGCACTCTTTCTCATGTGATACACATCTGGCAGGCTTGTCATGTCTGCTCTGCAAATCAGACAGAGTTATCACATCTTGGAATGGGAAAAGAGAGCAATTTCCCTGCAGAGCATCACTTTGTCTTTGAGCGGTATGCTGCACAGGAGCTGAGGGAGCATACCTTTGGGTCTGTTCTGAAATGCAGGAAATTACTTCAATTATATGTACCTGTTGTACAAGCAGGAGGCCGTGGGGTTTTTTTTTTAATGAATCGGGGGAGAAAAGTGGCAAGAGACACAGTGACAATGCCTTAGCCACTAGCAGGGGTAATCCTAACTGGAGTTATACCCTTCTGGAGGCCAAACCAGATGTGTTTGTATTAAAGAGTTGGGTTCCCCACAGCCACACAGCAGCTGCAGGGAATGGTTTTTAAAAACTAAAGGAGAACCCTCTGGGCTCAGAATGCTGACATGAAGAGAGGAAGAGCTGCCTTCCTCCCTGGCTATTTTCTTGCACCGAAACAGCACTGGGATGGGAGTTATTTCCAATTTTTTTGCTGCTCCATATGGAGTATTCTGTGCAAACGGAGCAGCAAAATTAGGGAAATAACTCCATCCCCAGCACTTTTTTTTTAATACAGGGAAACAGCTCCAGAAGGGTAGGCAGGAGCCCTTCCTCCCCCTGCGGCATAGTTCCAAACACAAGTGGGCTGTCCTTTATTTTTTAAAAGTCGTTCCCCACAGCTGCTGTGAGGCTGCAAAGAAACTGAGTTTGGTCCAGGGAACCCAGAACCCTAGTCTTTAAAAACCAGCATACCTAGTTTGACCCTAAGTCCTCTACCCAATGGGTAAGAACAGCATGAGTCTGCTTAGGATTGCATTGTCTGTTTTGAAACATATATTACTTTTTCACAGTAGTAATATGCAGCTTGTGATTGGCATATCCTCGAAGCCCACGTGCTCCTAAGACTTAGAATGCATAACACCGTTTTAAGATATGGAGAAATAGAATGCCTACAATACTTTTAAAGCATGCAAAACCCAGCTTCCAAACAGTTTGGGTACCCAGAGTTCTATCTCTACAAATGATCTTGCATTTTAATCAAGACATGCTGGCAAACGAAATAGATCCCACTCCTTTAAAAAAAATAATAGCTTGTGTGTTATAATAAGGCTTGTTTTCTAAATTTCAAACTGTTCCTTTAGCGCTTTCTCAGCAGCATCCAACCCCTTTGTTTTCCAAAGAGCTAGGCTGGTATTCTAACAGCAGCCTGGAAGATGCTGTTCCCAGATGTAAACAGGGGTTTTATATAGGAGGCCTGGCCACTTAGATCTTTGGAATTCCTTACTGAATGCTATACAAGCTAAACTATGCACTATAATGTGCTGCCTCAGGGCTCATTCATAACACCAGCATGGAAAAACAGCAGTTTGTGCTTGCAGGGGAGAAAAGCCGACCGTTGTCTCACTGTGAAATGCCACAGGCTGAAACACAACAGCAGCAGCCACAGGAGCCCTGGAGAAAGGAAGTCTTGAAATATAAATGGGCAACTCGCATCTCCTGATGATGTATATTCTAGGGCCTGCTGGCTCTTCTTAGCATCCAAGAATCTCAGCGTTTATTTTCTAACCCTGCAGTGAGTTGACAGAGGCAAGGCTTCAATTAGCCACATCTGAGAGCAATTAGCAGGACCCTGTTAGGTTGACAAGAGCACCTGCAAAGGTTTGGCACTTCTTTTGGTGGGGGGAAGAGATGAATGGAAGCGCTGACATTGCAGACCCAAGAGGCCAGACTGTAAGAAGGCCCTCATAACTCCACAGTCTGACTTTTGAACATGAACCACAACCTAGAAGTATAAATTACCAATAGAATTTTTTGGCATGCAACAGCTACTGTCTTCTGCAGGCCAGGATTATTGGCCCGCACTTCAGCTTAGGAGAGCTCTCCAACCTAGCATTCCAAACCAAAGCCCATTGTGGGAGATGGAGCCCATAGTGCAGACAACACTGCTCTGTTGATCAGACAAGGACAAACAAAACCAGATTCCTAGTATTTATGCCAGGCCTGGCAAGTCTGGAGTCCAAGCAACAAAGAGTCTGTGGTTGCACACTCCTGTTCTGGTTTTGTACCTGAAGAGAATGCTGAGGAATGAGCCAGTAAAGGATCTCATCAGATCTCATAAGCTAAGCAAGTGCTGAGGAATGAGTGCTGAGGAATAAGCCATCAGATCTCATAAGCTAAGCAGGGTCAGCCCTGGTTATTACTTGGATCAGATGGGAGACTACCATGAAAGTCCAGGGTTGGTGCAGTGAGGCAGGCAATGTCAAATCACCTCTGTTCATCTCTTGCCTTGAAAGCTCTACGGGGTCACCATAAGTCAGCTGTCACTTGACAGCACTTTGCACCACCAATCTGTGTGAAGTGATCCCAAGTCTGGATTCTTGCTTCAGAATACAGCTAGGACTTTGTTGGGTCAGATCAAAGTCAATCTAGCCTACCATTCTTTCCAGGAACCCCAGGAACAAGGAAGCACTAGAAAGGCCACCAGAAACGGGCCACTGATCCACTAGCAGAGAAAGGTGTACTTCCTGGTCCCGGAGTATGGTCTGGAGGTACACGATGCTGCTACCTGGCTGAAGCCAAGCAGGCCTAAAGGGGTCCATTTATTTTTATATTTAATTATTTGAATGATCAGCCAAAATTGGCAGATGACTTGTAATGGCGATCCTTGATTCACCACAGACTTAATGATGATTTTGTAATTGTTTTTCATTCATGCTTTACTAAATACTGCATTATATTTTATTGTAATCTTCAATAAACAGTTTAATATTTTAAAAAGAGCTCTGTCTGGATGGTTAGGAAACCACTTGGAAATGCTGCCCTGAGTATCACAAAAAAGGCAATATAGAAAAACCAAAGTGTATCATTTTGTCCAACCCTAGACCAAAAGGCCTTTTATTGATTTGACTGATCTTAGCATGCAGAAGGTCCCAGGTTCAATCCCTAGCATCTCCAGTTTAAAAAAAATAATCAGACAGACCTCTACCTGAGACCCTGGAGAACTGGTGCTAGTCTGAGTGGACAATACTGACCGTGATGGTCTGATTCAGTATAAGGCAACTTCATGTGTGCTGATGCCAGCTAATGCAGACCACAGGAGAATGTCGGCAACAAAATCTCCACAGGTTAGCGCAATCCCATCCATACAAGAGAGGGAAGTATAAGAGAAAGCATTTCATTCCCAGTTCTTCTGGCAAGGTGAAAGTGCTGGGCTCCTCATCAAAGAGCCACTGTTGAACCCAGATCTGAAAACATCTCCCATCTGTATCTCCAACATGCTGGTATGAGATACTGAACACTCGCTTTCCCTCTGGCTACTGGAAGGAAATAAGACTCTTCTTTCCAAATATCCCACAGACATCTGGCTGTTGGGAGAGGCGAAGGAGGGCCTGTCTCATCCTCTATTTAATCTGTCTGGCTCTATCACTGGGTTGAATGGGCTGTGTGTACTTCTGCACTCAATTAAAAAAGAAAGAAATTCTGACCAAGAAAAGCTGAATGGTGCAAACTGGGCAAACATTTGACATCATGAGGCAGCTTATCAAAACAGGAAACTGTCTATCAAGTGGATTATGGTGTTTTTATTACCATAAGGAAAGGGTACCTTTTGGATTGTCTGCCTCAAGACCCAAAAGATCTTAGCCAAGGGCTCAGTCTAACAGATACTCAGGTAGCTCGCCAGCTGCTGCAGTCCAGTTGTGCAGTCTAGTTTGTTCTCTCAAAGACCCAGGGGAAAAATCATGAAAAGATCCTGCATCAGGATTTTATTAAAAATATAAGCCTCAGTTTCATAGGATTTTTCTCTGTGATGCTTAGCTGACAGCATCATTTCTGGTGCTCTTACTAGCCCATGTTTGGTTTCTAAGACAGAACAAAATTTGGTAACGTGCTCGGTGGGGTGGAGTAGCTCAGGATATTTTTTCATTACTCAGAAGTAAAGAAAAGGTTGATGACCCACGGTTTGCACCACTTCTCTCCACAACAGGTTTCAACTATGCAAATGGAGCCAATCTATACCTTTTACATAATTTATTCTGTTTATCCAAATCATGGAAAGGAACAACAGGATAACCCTGGCAATCAAGCCCCAGGGTTAGTGACCTAATTCCTTAGAATTCACCGAGCATTTCCTATGCACTTTTAAATCTATCTCGACAAGCCATAAGGACTATAAACTTGCTTTCTTTTTTAAAAAAAAGAAAGTAAGGAGAGATTCTCTGGATGTTGAATTCTGTGCATGTGCGCAAAATGTACGGAGTCCTGCATACTGGCATCGCATTAATAACAGGGCTGCAACGCTTAGACAACTACGTCATATATTAATTACATTCCTATCTGCCTTTCTTTTCTCTAAAACTCAAAGCCGCATCTATGGGATTTTAGGAGGTCTCTCACCCAGGCACCAACCACAGCAACACCTACTTAACTTCAAGGAGGCTGCTGTATCATGTATCATTATCTCCCTATCTCTTCAATCTATATGCAGAACACATCATAAGGAAAGATGGATGAGGTTTAGAGGAAGGTGGAGTGAAAATTGGCAGAAGGAACTTTAACCATTTGAGATATGCAGATGACACCCTATTACTGGCAGAAAATAATGAAAGACCTGAAACGACTATTGCTGAAGTGCCAAAGCGGGATTCCAGCTGAACATCAAGGAGACAAAAGTAATGACTACTGGGTAATTACACAATTCTAAGATTGACAATGAAGGAACTGTTCAAGATTTTCTGTTCCTTGGCTCCATCATCAACCAAAACAGAGACGGCAACCAAGAAATCAGAAGGAGACTGAGACTGGGAAGGGCAGCCAGGAAGGAGCTAGAAAAGATCCTTCAGCGTAAGGACGTGTCACTGGTGAGCAAGATTAATGATCCCATTGTATCCCCCATTACTGCATATGGGTGTGAAAGTTGGACAGTAAAGAAAGCTGATAGGAAGAAAGTTGATTTCTTTCAAACGTGGTCCTGGAGGAGAGTTTTACAGGTACTGTGGACCAGTATTCCCTCTAAGCTGAGTTAGTGTGAGCTAGCTCACAGTTTTTTAGAAGAGAAGAAGGATTGGATTTATACCCCGCCCTTCACTACCCAAAGGAGTCTCAGAGCGGCTTACAAACTCCTTTCTCTTCCCCTCCCCACAACAGACACCCTTCTCCCAGATTAGAGTCCTCACACTTAAGCACTACACCAAACTTAGCCTCGGGCTCACACCTTTTTGTCTTAGCTCAGGAAGGATGGCTCCAGAGCAAACTAATTTATGCAGCAGCCAAATCACTCGCTCACAACTTTAATGCCAGTTGCTCACAAAGTAGAATTTTTGCTCACAAGACTCCACCGCTTAGAGGGAGCATTGCCATGGACCACTCAAAAGACAAACCGGTGGATTCAAGGTCCAATCAAGCCTGAGCTCTCCCTAAAAGCTAAAATGACTCAACGGAGGCTATCATACTTTGTTCACATTATGAGAAGACAAGAGTCACTGGAAAAGAGCATAATGTTTGGAAAAGTCGAAGGCATGAGATGGGTTGACTCTATAAAAGAAGCCTACAGCCCTCAGTTTGCAAGACCTGAGCAGGGCTACTAACGATCGAATGCTTTGGAGGTCATTAATCCATAGGGTCACCATAAGTCAGAAGCGACTTGATGGCCCTTAACATACACATCCTGTATTGTCAGACCATACAGGAGGGCAAAGTCAATTAATCATTCACAAACTTTTGATGTACAAATGTGCTGCTGATTTTTTTTTTAAATTACACCTACAAAAGCACCCTCTTGGAAGAGGCACTCCCTCCTGTGCACAAGAGGAAGGGGAAATGCGTCCTCTGAGATGACACTTCCTGTCCGATATGCATTCATCATCTAAAAACAGTACCCTTTTTTCTCTCGAGTCTTCCTCATATGCAGATTTATGCAGATTAAACTTGCTTCGCTAACCTTATTTCTAAGGTACAAGTTCAGCTGGTTGACAGTCCTAATGAGGAGTATTGTCCTGCAAATTCGTTCACAATGCCAGCCTTGCAAAAGCAACACATTTTGTGCAAACAGCCCTGTAGTCAAAATCCTTCTCCTCCTGCTTAACATCTGACATTTATTAAGTGCCAGCAGACACTGTGCTAAGTGCTGTACAGAATACACGAAGCAACAGGGTCCCCTTTGTAGAAGGCTCACCATTTGAGATGGACTGAAAAAGAAGGGGATAGGAAGACATACCTTGGGTAGGGCTGGCGCAGTAAGGTGCAGGAAACTGGGAACTGGGAGTAGAGATCAGGTTAGAAGAAGAAGAGATTGGATTTATACCCCGCCCTTCACTTGGAGTCTCAGAGCGGCTTACAAACTCCTCTCCCTTCCCCTCCCCACAACAGACACCCTGTGAGGTGGGTGGGGCTGAGAGAGCTCTGACACAAACTGCTCTTTTTCAAGGACAGCTGTGGCAGAGCTTGTGACTGACCCAAGGTCACATCAGCAGGTGCAAGTGGAGGAGTGGGGAATCAAACCCGGTTCTCCCAGATTAGAGTCCGCGCACTTAACCACTACACCAAACTGGTTACCCATCGATCCTGTACTGCTTCTACAACCAGAGGGACAGGGAATTCAGCATCTTGAGAACATCGGCTTGCGTTTTATTAAGAACCACTTATAAGCCTTGCAAGTGTAAAGATAGGCTTGGAAAAACATAAGAAAGGCCCGTGTGGAACCGAAGCAGCCACATGGAGCCGTTTCAGGCTCTGTGAAGGGCTATGGCTCAGTGGCATCACGGCACCTCTTTGCATGCAGAGGGTCCTTGGTTCAATCCCTGGCATCTCTAGTTAAAAGGGCCAGGTGGGAGATGATACTGAGAGACCTCTGCCTGAGACCCTGGAGAGCCACTGACAGCCTGAGTAGACAATACGGATCTTGGTGGACTGATGGTCTGCTGCAATAGAAGGCAGCCTCATGTGTGTGTCCAGGGGTCAGAGAGGAGGCACAACATCTGTGCCCTGGGGAGCTCAGGGTTCATGAGGTTTCATCTAAAAACTAGACTAGACATTAGAATATCTGTGACCAAACTGTTCTCACAGTGTTCTCTAAACACTTATTTATTTATTTTATTTATACCCCGCCCTCCCCGCGAACGGGCTCAGGGCGGCTTACACGGGCACAAAGTGCATACAATATATATAAAACAGTTAAAATTCCATATAAATAAACCAGTTAAATTCAAATCTATCGGAGCATGACTAAAAACTCCCAGCATCTTGCGTAGCAGAAGGGCAGGCTAGGACCACAGCTTGATGTTACCCAGCCCTCTGGCAGAATCACTGTGGGTGGTAGTGACAATGGCGGCTCCTACTCAAAAGCCTGGCGGAAGAGCTCCGTCTTGCAGGCCCTGCGGAACTGCCCAAGGTCCCACAGGGCCCTGATCTCCTCCGGGAGCTCATTCCACCAGATAGGAGCCGCCACTGAAAAGGACCTGGCCCTCGTTGCTGCAAGCTTGGCCTCCTTAGGGCCCGGGGTCACCAGCCGGTGTTCTGACCCCGACTGAGGTGCTGTTAAGCCCATGTTAAGATTGGGGTGAAATGAAAAGAGGGTTGGCTGGTCAAAACCCATTTCCCCCTCCCACCCCACAAGGTTACTAGCTCTGAAAGGGGGAAAAAAACACAACAGGCAGGATGCCTGACTTCTTTCCATCTGAGATCTAAAGAGCACCATGGGGCGGGGGGAATCAGTTTCAACAGGAGCAACTCCATGGGGCTGGAAGTAAACCCCCTTTCCCCCTTGTGCTGCTTTGACCTGAATCATGCTTCTCCATCCACCAGGAAGGACCAGATCAGTGATCCCCCAGCTGTCCAAGCTTCTGGTGTTTGGAGGCCTGGACTTCTCCTATCTCTAGACTACAGGGATCTGTTCCTCTGGAGGAACAGGCAGTATCTGAGGATGGCATCACATACTTCCTGAGCTCCCTCTCCAAACTCCTCTACCTGGTCACTGTCCCAAGAATTTTCTAAGCCAGAGCTGGCAGCAGCCTTACCTGGCTACATTTGCTCAGACCTAGAACCACTCCTTACCACTGCCTTATGTTTCCAAGCCCAGGATACAAGGAAGTCTGTAGGGAGCAAGTTGGGTGTAGTGGTTAAGAGCAGTAGGATTCTAATCCGGAGAACTGGGTTCGATCCCCCACTCCTCCACATGAGGCCAGCTAGGTGACCTTGGGTCAGTCACAGTTCTCTCAGCTCTCTCAGCCCACCAACAAGTCTAGCTCACCACCTGTTTGGTGTAGTGGTTAAGTGTGCAGACACTAATCCGGGAGAACAGGGTTTGATTCCCCACTCCTCCACTTGCACCTGCTGATGTGACCTTGGGTCAGTCACAAGCTCTGCCACAGCTATTCCTGAAATAGTAGTTTGTGTCAGAGTTCTCTCAGCCCCACCCACCTCACAGGGTGTCTGTTGTGGGGAGGGGAAGGGAAAGGAGTTTGTAAGCCGCTCTGAGACTCCAAGTGAAGGGTGGGGTATAAATCCAATCTCCTTTTCCTCCTAGTGGTGCATGACTCTAAAGAGTTAGAACTTCGGCTGCCAATCCTCAGATCTCCTGGCTAAACAACACACACTGCCATACGATCATTATTAATTATTAAGGAAGTCTGTGTCTATGGCCGACTGAGAACACATGGCTCTGACGCACCTGCCTTGTGATGAGCTCAAGGCTTTGCTAGATCAGTCAGCTGGCAGGGAGTGGCCTGAAGCTCCCTGTTTAAGTCTGCATTCTCTGTTACAAACTCTTTGCGTTTTATCCACGATATGCAAGAGGATGCCAGGAAGCTCTTCAAGGGATGCCAAAGTTTCCCTGGGCACCACGTTGGGGATCACTGCTCGATCTGAGTACCAAAATGCACATGGGGAGAGAAGACATGCAAGGCTTTTGGTGCATGATGGGAAAGCCTGCTGTTCTGCAATTTGTAATTCAGATGGAGTCCAGGAGTTGCTACACAGGAATAGACGACGCAACGTGCATAACAGATTTCAAGCTCACCCAAGGCTACTGGGGATAGCCGAGCCAGGAATGGCCGTCCTCCCTTCAAAAACAGAGAAACCAGCAGCAATTCCAAGTCATTCTGTTATGCTGATCGGAACGCGGCAGCGAGCAGAAGTAAATTAAAAAAAGATTGCTAGTTCCTAGGTTAGCAAAACTGAAGATTAATCTGAGGTAGTATGCCAGGTAAAGAGCCAAGGGAAGCCAAGAATCAATAGAAGATATTACTCCGGGAGGGGTCATCAGACCACCAGCTACTCTCAGAGATGCACTTGACAGCAATACATCATTTTTACGCCCCCCCCCCAACTCCTTGTGTGCAAGTTGCAACATGCTGGTTAACAACTAAATTCAGACTGGACACTTTATGACCCGGTGAAATGAGTTTTTTCCTTCCTCCGCTATTATCCCAGCACATTGCAAAGACCTTCAGTTCCATTCTCCATCATCTCCCCAGGAGGCTGCCTTGCCGGAGGAATCATTTCAAGGGGTCTGCCACTCACGGTGCTCTCTCACTCACAACTTCCATGCTCCAGAAAGGAAGAGGGACTTCAGTTTCCAGTTGCTCCCCCCACCAAAGGCCAGCTAAGACCGAGACCAACAGCACAGCCCTAACCAGAGTTACACCCCTCTAAGTCCACTGACTTCAACTCTGCCGAGAATTGCACAGTAAGTCACTCAGTCCGCACGACAGGTCGGCTGTTTCGAGTTTATTAATCCTGGAATGAAATAAACCCCGTCAGAAGCCCTTGGATCAAGGATGCTCAAATCCCCTCTGAACGAGGACAATCCAAATCTTCTACGATGAGCAGACATTTATTTTCAAAAATGTATCAGAAGGCTCTAGACTGTTAACCCATTAGCAACCCACAGCTGGCTCTATCCACACAGAAAATTGGGACAGACCCGCGCAGTCTGCCAGAACACTTCAGCCTTTTAAAATCACAGACCGGTTAAAATTAAACTGCCACATTCACTGAGAAGATATTTTTTAGTCCTGCCAAGAACTTGGGCAGAGATGACTGCTCAGTTTTACTCCTCTGGCTGCTGTTGCCGTTCACTTTGGTTATCGGATTTACTCCAGTTGTTCTACATTTCAGAGTTCTGCTTATTGCTTTGGCTGCTGCTGGGCTAGCCGGAAGAGGCGTAAGGCTTGGAACGTAAATCCACTGCACCCCAAGCACACTCCTCCACAATCCTCCTGTCCTTTCCAGGCCTCGTGCATGAGTCACCTATTCCACTGCGAAGGAAGCACCCCAGTTACTCATTATGGGACCCCCTACCTCAGTATCCTCCCCCTACTCACCCACCCCATGGAAATTTCAATTTGTTTGGTGCTTCGGCATTCAGGGTCCCAGAGCCATTTCACATTCTGATCCAGCCTCCCTCTGTTGCTATAGACATCCCTCTCAAAGGGACACCTTCAGAACAGCTAATCTGTCTTGATCTGAACAAGGCGAAGAATGGGCAGGACAATAATGTTCCTTCTTTTCCTTTTTAAAAAAAAAGCCACAAAGAATAGGACACACAGCCACACAATAATGTTCCTTCTTTTCCTTTTTTTAAAAAAAGCCACAAAGAATAGGACACACACACACACACAACAACAACAAAACCACTTCTCCTCTGACAAAGGATTCAGTTGCAAATTCAGCTCCCTGAGTAAGGCAGCAGAGGGAGAAAAGGGAGTCACAATAGCAGCACTGCCCCCTCCCAACAAGGAAAGGAGGACATAAACTAGTGCTCTTTAGGAGAGAGGGGCACAGTCACCACCTCTAGCTACTTACTGCATCTTATGGCCAGACACTGAAACTGAAGCTCAAATACTTTGATCACCAAATGAGAAGACAGCACTCACTGGATGCTGGGAAGGACTGAAGGTAAAAGAAGAAGAGGACGGCAAAGGATGAGATGGTTAGACAGTGTTATTGATGCAAGGAACATGAAGTTGAGAGGGCTCCAGGGACGGTGGCGGACAGGAGGGCCTGGTGTGATGTGGTCCATGGGGTTGCAAGGAATGCGACTGAGCAACAACAAAATGGCTTCAAAACCTCTTTGTCAATCCCCAAACAAGCCAGGGAGGGGACCAGTGGTCTGTCTGGCAGTGAATTCTAGCAGCTCTTTTGGATTCACAAGAAAATCACATACAACTTATTTAGGCCCAGATAAGTCTGTTTGAACCTGCCCCGCTTCCCGCAGTCGTCAAGTCCATGGTTGGACTCAACACATCAGTAGGCCAGAGGCGCACAAACACCGTCAGCTCTTCAGCAGAGGAACAAGGTAACATCCTTGGTTCTGCCACTTTCTTGAGAAATAGAGAGTACAAAAATGATGCGGCAGCAGACAGGGTGCTGGGCAGGCTGGAGAAACCCAGAGTTAAATCCTAGCTCAGGCTTGAAAGTATACATTATGCAGCAGAGGATCCCCCAGCCTGTTTGATTTACCTTAATCTGTGACAAATATGTGGGGGGAAATGCACAAGGAGAATTTTTTTGGGGGGGTATTCACTACCCCAAGCCCAGCTCCAGATTCCAAACTGTCATCCAGCAAATTAATTTTCATAGCAGCAGGAGACATCTTACAATACCCAAACTTCAAACCCAAGAGGTTAAAACCTGCACAAACTGTGAAAGACAACATTTACCTTTACTCATGTTGTCAATACCTTGGGGGAGGGATTAGTTCTCTACCCCTCGCACATACCTGTCTAGGGTGAGATAATACTCTCTAGTAAAATCTGTTCTTGGTGTCAATACAGGGAACGATAACACATCGCATCAAAGCTTTCCTGCACAACAATTCATGGGGCTTTTAAAAAATCCCAGTACGATACACTGACCAGGAAAAAAGCCCTCCAAGTGGCAAAATCAATAGATTTTAAAGGGTTTGCTTTATACTCTGGTTGCTTTTCTGTTTACAGAAAGAAAACTAAGTGGTAAGTGGCCGGGGACATTGTTTACTAATACACAGATGGCAATGTCTAAAAGGATGGAGTTATAGAGCCACTTCTCTATGTATTCCAAGTGCAACTGAGGCAGGAATTTTACCCCAGAATGGTTTTCAAAGGCTTTAATGCAGCCATGGGAGGTGTCCAGTTTGATCATAACAGTGGAAACACAGAGGTTGATGCATTTCCCCCAGGAGGGTAACAACTGGGGGGGGGGTGATTTATAGTAGGAAAAATGCCACAAGGAAAAAGGGTTAACACCCCCTCCCCTAGCACCACTGCACCAATCAAATCTGGAGTCTCCCACAACTCCCCTAAAAAAAGTCAGGTGATCCAATGACACATAACATACCGTTTGACTCTGAGACCCTGCTTCACTGGGTTATTGTGAAGATAAAACGGGGGAGCACATATCTTGTAGGTTGCCTTGAGATTCTTGGAGGCAGGGAGGGGGAAAGAAGACAAATAAGCAGGCCTCCAAAAAAACTTAAGGATTGGGAGCATAACAAATGGATGCTAAGCAGAGATGTAAAATTCCCAGGAAGTTTGAAACCACGTAGAAGGGGGGGAAATCCAGGGTTGGGAGGGGGGTTGGCGGAAAGAACTGAAATGTGGGGAAAATTAGAATGCACGCAGTACTCTGTCAGGGTGTGTGGCATATGCTAATGAGCTATGCTAATGAGTTCCCCCTAGCTCTTTTTCTACAAAACGACCCCTGGAAAGAACTGACATTTGGGGAAAATTAGAATGCACGCAGTACTCACTTTCCTACCCAACCTAAACTCATTTTTCTGCTTTAACATAAAAAGCATAATTTATAACTTAGATAGCATATATAATTGTACTAACTGGTGTATTTTGCCTTGGGTATCCAAACTGGCCCTGACTTGGATGGCCCAGAGACCAAGTGCATCAGGTCTCAGAAGCTAAGCAGGGTCAGCCCTCGTTAGTGGTTGGAAACCACAAAGAATTTTGAGGATTGCTGTGCCGAGGAAGTCAACGGCAAACCACCTCCATTAGTCTCTCACCTTGAAAATCCTACGGGGGTCGCCATAAATTGGCTGCAACTTGACAGCAATTAAAACACACACACATCCAAACTGGAGCAGCTGTGGAGTTTTTTTTTTTAAATTGAGCATCCACGCAATATTGTCCCCCTAATCATCTACTTTCTGGGTTTTCCCCTGCGTTACTGCAATCATTCCTAATCTGGTTTGATGAGATCTTTTCGGAAGGATCGCAGTCAAAGCTTCTTTGTCTGCCCTGTGGGTGGAAAGGTGTGGGTCCTGCACATCCCACCCACTCTGGCACCATCTCCCTCGTTTCAACTCCTCCCTCCCGTCAGGTCTCAGAAGCTAAGCAGGGTCAGCCCTCGTTAGTGGTTGGAAACCACAAAGAATTTGAGGATCACTGTGCAGAGGAAATCAACGGCAAACCTTGAAAATCCTAGGGGGCGGGGGTTTGCCATAAATTGGCTGCAACTTGACAGCAATTAAAACACACACACACATCCAAACTGGAGCAGCTGTGGAGGTTTTTTTTTAATTGAGCATCCACGCAATATTGTCCCCCTAATCGTCTAGCTGCTGTGGCTCAAGTGGTTAAGACGCTGAACTGCAGTCTCTGGAAAGTCGGTAGTTCAGCAGTTCGAGACCCGGGTGCCGCATGACAGAGTGAGCTCCCGTCTCTAGTTCCAGCTCCTGCCAACCTAGCAGTTCGAAAGCAAGAAATTGCAAGTAGATAAATAGGTACCACTTCGGTGGGAAGGTAACCGCGTTCCGTGCGCCTCGGTGTTTAGTCATGCCGGCCACATGACCACGGAAACGTCTTCGGACAGCGCTGGCTCTTCGGCTTTGAAACGGAGATGAGCACCGCAACCCTAGAGTCGGACTCGACTGGCTTTCGAGCAAGGGAACCTTTACCTTTACCTAATCGTCTACTTTCTGGGTTTTCTCCTGCGTTACTGCAATCATTCCTAATCTGGTTTGATGAGATCTTTTCGGAAGGATCGCAGTCAAAGCTTCTTTGTCTGCCCTGTGGGTGGAAAGGTGTGGGTCCTGCACATCCCACCCACTCTGGCACCATCTCCCTCGTTTCAACTCCTCCCTCCCCAGTTAATACACGGTCAGGTAGAAGGAGAACAACTGGCCCAAGATCTTCATAGAAACTCCATGGCTGAGTGAGTAGGGACCTGAACCAGTAGGGTTTTGAACCAGATCTCCTCAGTTCAACACTCTGAAGGCTACATTGCCTTTGTTCTCAGGATGCCATGTGATAACCAAAGATCTTACATACAGATGTAAACCCTGATGTAAAACTTTTCAACAACCCATCATCACTTAAAATTCCCCTCTTGCAAGTTGCGGGATGCTAAAACATACGACTGCCCCAACGTTTAAAAATAAAGCTATCCCTGACTCAGTTAAAAATACTAAAGGAAAGAAAATGGGGCAAGAGAAAGAGAGAAAGGAAGGCTGTTTTCAAAATCTCCCAGAAAGAAAAGGGACTGTATCAGCGGAGACAAGAATCAATTGTTGCCAAACACAAGGAGGCAGATTTAGGTTAAACATTAGGAGAAACATCCTAGTTATGGATATGGCAAATTCTCCATTCATAGACATTTCCATAAAAAATCAAAAATTATGTAGAGAATCTATACATAGGCACTGTGGGCTTATTCATATACAGAAATATACACCATGGAAGGAATCGCTTGTAGATGACTCCGCTGCTTGGCTAGCAGAACTCCCACCCTCTGAGACGGAAGATATCCTCAAGAGCAAGGCCCACCTACAAAAGGGGAAACCTTTCTCACAGAAGCCCCCTTTCCTCACGGAACAAGCTTCCGGCTTGGGGGATGCTCCTCGCTCTAGCTGCCTTTTTGGCAAAACATAAAAATAGCATCTGTAGGGCAAAGTGCCTTTCATTCAGTTGGTTTGCCACTGTGCCCCTAAGTGGAGAAAGATTGCCTAACCACAGTTATTCATGTTTTGGACTAGTTTAGACTACTGTCAGGCCTCTTATGTGGCACTGCCTTTAAAAGCATTCAGAGACGTCTGCTGGTTCAAAGTACCGCACTGAGGCTATTATCAGTATTTAGTCAATTGATATGCCACCCCTTGCCTCTTAAATCAAGGTACCGAAGGCAGCCGACAATCTACGAAGCTATAAAATATCCATCGTAAAAACATTATAGAATGAGTACATCTCACAAATCCATCTCGAGACATCCTGGGGAACATCCACCACTGTCAATTTCAATCAATCATTGGAAGGCCTTTCAGGTCAAAAAATGTCTACATCTTTTTCCAGAAGGCCTGAAAAGATAATGCTGGCTTCCTACCATGGGGGAGGGAGTTCCACAGTCTAGGGACAGCCAGTAAAAAACACCTGCCACAATTCCCAGTCAATCCCATCTCCAATAGCACATGGCAGGCCTTGTTCACAGATCTTAAAGCTCAGGCAGACTGATAAGGCAGTCTTTTATCAACTTTGGCTTTACAGAGCAAAACCAGCATCTAGAATTGGGCTCAGAGGCAAGTTATGGACCGGTGCTCGTGGGAAAGGCCTGATTTTGTATCTTCAAGACCTACCTCATATAAAGTGCTTTACAACAATCCCGACTGGAGCAGGGATGCCGTGAACTCTGCCATGAATGAGTTTGCCAGTCAAATTTACCATATTCTTTGGGGAGTGAGCTCCCATCTCTGGCCCCAGCTCCTGCCAACCTAGCATTTCAAAAGCTAGAAAAGATAAATAGGTACCGCTTCAGTGGGAAAGTAACAGCATTCCGTGCACCTTGACGTTTAGTCATGCCGGCCACATGACCACGGAAATGTCTTTGGACAGCGCTGGCTCTTCAGCTTGGAAACAGAGATGAGCACTGCATCCCTAGAGTCGGATTCGACTGGCTTTCGAGCAAGGGAAACCTTTACCTTTACCTATGGGCAGTGGATCCTGGGATTAGTTCATTGGCGGGGTAAACCTTAGGAACAGGTTGTCCGCTGCACAGTACCTTTTTTTGTGACTAGCCATACTATTTTGTTGATCTCTGTGCATAAGTAAGAAATGGACCTGGAGA
>NW_015161948.1:1468277-1503742 GCF_001447785.1 Gekko japonicus | reverse complement strand
TGAGGGGTCTGTATTCTTGTTTGCTTCAATACCACAACTTCTTTAGAAACCCTCCACATATTTGCATAGTGCAGGGGGAGGGGGAGCCATTGCTTGTTTTGGTGGGAAAGGGAGATGGGGGGGGGAGAGAACAGTGTCTTTGACCAGTGTTGAAAATGTTCCTGATCAATGTCAACAAACATAATTGCCCACACTTAAAATGTCATTAACAAGGAAGTGGGGTGTGTGTGTGAGAAATTACCCTCTGCAGGAACAGACCTGAAGTAGAAGACAGTTGCAGAGGGGCAGGAATTTCCAACACTGAAACATAAGAATGTCATTGTGGGGGCAGGTTTCCAGTGCAGAAACGGAGCTCAAACTGGAAGCTCTCCAGTAATTAGTAAGGGCAGGCAGAAATCTTTCCACTACTGAAACGGACCTCCGCCCAAAAGGAATAAATTCATACTGCAAAACAATGCATAGCAATAGGGGGGCTGTCCAATGCTAAAATGGAGTCCAAAATGGGGAAGAAATTAATACAGCAGGCATTTGAGCGGGAATCTTTCCACTGCAGAAACAGTGCCCATATGGGAAGAAATTCACTTGGCTTTCCACCACTGAAATGGAACCCCAACATAGAAAGAAAATCCTTGATGTTAAGGCAGCCTTACAACTCCCATGCTCCTTTACTTGGTCATACATGTGCCAAAGTCAATTGTACATGCATGTGTACTGTTGTGCTAGATGCACAAACTCCCAAAAATACCTCTACAACCACTCATCAGGTTAATCAAACAATCTGAGGGATTATTCATGTCTGGTGATGACGATATGAGCCAAACATGCAGGAGTTTGGTCATCCCAAGTCTGGACTCTGGACATTACCAATCCACACGTGGCAGTGGCCTGGTCAGCTTTTCTGCAACTGGCAAGCCAGCCACAGCTATAAGAACATACCCAAACCAACTTCTGCCATCTCTCTCTCTCTTTCCAAGGCCAATGAGGCATCTAGGAGAATCCCCACTCAATGAACCTCTTCCTTCAGGGGAAGTGTAACCCCATCCAAAACAGGCTGTATACCTATTCCTCTACCAGGCTTACTACCTGCCCACAGCAGCGGTGTCCTGTCTGGATGATCCAAGACTGCCTGTAATTAATGTACGTCAACAATATTGAAAAAGCTTATTGGATTCAAGCATGTTTCAAGTTAAATTCAAAGTGTTTAACCTACAAAATAATAAATAACTTGGGAAGAGAATACCTGAAAGGCCTCCTGTCTTCGTGAATAAGCCTGTCCGTTGAGATAACCCTGAGAAAAAATCTATTCTGGAGGGCTTTGCTTCAGAGATTAGATAGATGGAGAATGGTAAGAAAGGCCTTCTCGTGAATGGCACTCCAGCTAAAGTTGTCACAGGGCCTGGAGAAAAAGGTCCTGTCCTTTTAACAGAGGCTTCATGTGTGGAAATCAACATGTGAAGCTTTTCATGGAGATAAATATCAGAAGAAGAAGAAGAAGAGGAAGAGGTGGTGGAGGTGGTGGTGGAGGAGGAGTAGGTGGTGGTGGTGGAGGTGGTGGAGGAGGAGGAGGAGGTGGTGGTGGTGGAGGAGGTGGTGGAGGAGGAGACTGGACCCCGCCCTTCACTCAGAGTGGCTTACAATCTCCTTCCTTTTCTCTCCCCACAACAGACACCCTGTGAGGTAGATGGGGCTGAGAGATCTCTCAGAGAACTACTCTTGAGAGAACTGTGGCTTGCCCAAGGTCACCCAGCAGCAGCATGTGGAGGCGTGGAGAATCAAACCCAGTTCTCCCAGATTAGAGTCCATGCTCTTAACCACTACACCAAACTGGCTCTCTATTAAGTCTCTATTGGGGGGGGAGGCAGCATTGTATAGCCCAATCTTGTCGGATCTCAGAAGCTAAGCCTGGTTAGTACTTAGAAGGGAGACCTCCAAGGAAGACTCTCCAGAGGAAGGCAACAACAAACCTCCTCTACTTATCACTTGACTTGAAAGTCCATTGCTGGGGTTGCCATAAGTCAGTTGTGACTTGACGGCGGTTCACACACGGACACACACAAGTCTCTATTAAAGGGACAGGGTATTTTTCTACAGGCTTGTTGGCAACCCAAACTCCATCTTTGAAACGTTCTCCATAAAGAAATGTCCCCAATGCTCACATTGTACTCCTCTACGTGCCAGGTCAAAAAAATTTATTCTCCTGTATCTTTCTCAATTTTTCTTTCTTCTCCTGCTACTGCATTACAGTTTATTCATTAGCACAGCTGCCTTTACCGGTCGTTGTTAAATTCTTTTACTGATTTCTTTGATGGTTCTTTGTCTTGCATTAAATTGTTATTGCGATGAGCTGTCTTATTCCGAGGCGTACTAGGAAATTTACTTGCAAAGGCAAGGAGATAAATCCATTAAAATCAATCCCATCAAGTATGGAAACTACAACAGTTCAAATAATGCCATACTGAGATATTTACCGTTCGTTAAGCATTACAGAAATGATCTAACAACAGAGAGGTGTGTGTGCTCCATAACCACTGATTTAACGTTTTCCCCATACTTCCAAAGACCTTTACAGCGCAGTCCTAAACCAAAATGACTAAATTGAAGCTACCGTACTTTGGTCACATTATAAGAAGACAAAGAGTCATTGGAAAAGACAATAATGCTAGGAGAAGTTGAAGGCAGCAGGAAAAGAGGAAGACCCAACAGGAGATGGATTGACTCAATCAAGGAAGCCACGAGGGTTCTCAGTTGGGAAGATCTGAGCGAGGCTGTTGACAATAAGACATTTTGGAGGACATTAAGTGACGGGGTCACCTTAATTTGGAAGCATCTTTACAGCACTTCACACACACACACCCCTACAATGTTTGTGAGCTCATGGTAATCACAGGCCACCGAAAAGATGATGGGAGGAAGTCAATTATTGTCCATTATCATTTCTAAAATTGGGAAGATGCTCCCCACTCATAGGACCTCAAAGTTGAGGCAGGCTTCACACTGAAGCTCCTTCACTGTGGCAACTTTCCACTCTCCTGTCAAAGTCTAGCTCAGATCTGGTGAGATTTTCCACCTGGACTAAAAAGGTCAAGGTCAAGGTAAAGGTTCCCCTTGCTCGAAAGCCAGTCGAGTCTGACTCTAGGGTTGCGGTGCTCATCTCCGTTTCCAAGCCGAAGAGCCAGCGCTGTCCGAAGACGTTTCCGTGGTCATGTGGCCGGCATGACTAAACGCCAAGGCGCACGGAACGCTGTTACCTTCCCACCGAAGTGGTCCCTATTTATCTACTTGCAATTTCTTGCTTTCGAACTGGCAGCTTCGGCGGATGGATTCTATGGCCTTACTTCCCCACTGAACTCCCTTCCCTCCACAAATTTCACCCTCCCCAGTGGTGCTGAATAATGCCGTCAAGTCACAGCCTACTTATGGTGACCCCTAGGGTTTTCAAGACAAGAGAGGAACAAAGGTGGCTCGTCATCTCCTGCCTCTGCATAGCAACTCTGGACTTCCTTGGTGGCCTCCCATCCAAGTTCTACCCAGAGCAGATCCTGCTCAGGTTCCAAGATCTGACAAGAGCAGGCTAGATTGGGCCATTTAGGTCAGGACCCTCCCCAAGTCTCCACGAATTTGCCATGCCAGAGTTGGCAACTCTAAACATACACAGTCCCAGGAAAGCGTGTTAGGTTAAGTCCCAGCTCCCAACCATGAGTTCTTGGTTTTGACTGACAAGGACCAGAAAAACATGTAGGGGAATTGCTGCTACACTGGTCAGGTTTTACACAGCCCAGCCCTTTACTCCCTTAATATCTACCCATTATCCTGCCCTTTCTGCAAGAAACTCAGGATGGCATACACCGGCTTCCCCTCTTCCATTTTATCCCCAGGACAACCCTGTGAGACAGACTAGGCTGAGACACAGAGAGAGTGACTGCCCAAGGGCATCCAGCAAACTTCACTGCAGAGCGGGGGTTTGAACCTGGGGTCTCTCCAATGCCAGTCTGACAGCTGAATCCACCTAGGCTAGGAAAGCCTATAACAGCACTCTCAAGGGGTGAAAAAGCCCGGTGTTCTGTTTTGCTCAGACTCCTCCATGCCCTGCAGGGTGGGGTGGGGTGGGGTGGAAATCTTTCAAAAGATGCTTTCCTCAGTAAGCTCCTCTCCAGACTTTTTGGAGCAACTTGCAAACCACAATCCACGTGATGCTTCTGTAACACCACCACATGATTTCCTGAGAAACTATTATACCCTGAAGCAATGCTGCTCATACGGTGCACACAAGACAGGAATCTCCGGGGAGCGATGACAGAATGACTGGGTCTCCTCTCCAAAGTTCGAGGAATTAGGGACACATTGTCCTGAACAAAGGAGAGGGGCAGAACTCAGAAACACTATAGATCTTTTGTCCTGGGGGAGGCGATGGGAATTCATTTCAAAGAACGTAAATCATAATCCCTTAGAAGTTTTATTGACTAAATACACTCTCCAAAATTACTATTTTTATAACCCTTCTCAGCGCATGAAGTATTTTTCAATCCTTATCTTGCTGATCTTGACAACTATGCTGAAGTAAGCTTTTGTTATGAACCATCTTAAGGCTACCTTCCCTTGCTTGGTTGAGCAGGGATTTGAAACTTTGGCCACCTGCCTGGAAACAATTGCTTCAGTTTAACGCTTAACATTCTTTAACCCTTGTCATGTTTCCCACTGCAGGTGAAAACAAAGGCTTACTGTGGCCCCGGTCACACGGCAAAGTTGCCACGGGAGAGTACTGGAGTTCCACGGATTTTCCGGGCACGGTCTCACCTCAACATCTGGGAAGCGCAGTGCTCCCGTGGCGAACCCGTGGCTCCCCGCCGAAGGTGTGGAGTTAAAAACTAGTACCTACGAGGTACTAGTTTCTGGAAACAGCAGGGCAAGGGCAGGCATTTGACCGCGTTTCCAGTGGACTTCTGTGGCATCTGGCGCTCGCCCATGTCCCGTCGCAAAGAAGGTTTTTTTTCAAGTCTCCACAGGATGCGCACAAGCACCCAACGGAGCATGTGCACAAACAGGAAGCGGTGTTTGCCACAGGAGCCGCACGGCGCAAGTGCCAGTTTGAACGCGCCGTGCTGCTTTTTTGCCATGCTGCAGACTAGCAGTCTGATCTGCACCTGACGCCTACCCACGGGACCTCCAAAGGACTTCTGATTGGGCTGCCGTACGTTATTTTCCTCCAGGGCAATTAGCCACGCCTCCCCCCCGCATTTTCCGGCCCGTGTGACCGGGGCCTGTGTGGTTAGGGGTTGCCAACAGGCCTGAAGAAAAACAGCCTGTCCATTTAACAGAGGCTTGGTTGGTTGAAGAGAGCCAGTTTGGTGTAGCGGTTAAGTGCACGGACTCTAATCTGGGAGAACCAGGTTTGATTTCCCACTCCTCCACTTCCACCTGCTGGATGGCCTTGGGCAAGCCATAGTTCTGGCACAGCTGTTTTTGAAAAAGAGCCATTTCTGTCAAGAGCTCTCTCAGTCCCACCTACCTCACAGGGTGTCTGTTGTGGGGAGGGGGAGGGAAAAGAGTTTGTAAGCCGCTCTGAGACTCCTTTGGGTAGTGAAGGGCGGGGTATAAATCCAATCTCTTCTCTTCTTCTTTTTACGGCATTGAAGTAAATAACATGACCTGGTAAATATCCTTTAAGCCTCTATTAAAGGACACACTTTTCCCCCCTACAGCCAGTTGGCAACTCTATGCTTGGTCACCATTTTAAAATATGGCACACTACAGCTTCAACCAGTTTCTCCAATGTTTATGACAGGAGTCCAGACACGGGGTCCATGGTACCCACCAACACCTTTACTGGCACCCACCAGTTGTTTTTAGAAAGTGGGTGGAGCCAGGTGGTACTTTTGCCCAGTAAGGGCTCTGATTGGCCACTGGAGATTTGAAATTTTTTAAAGGAAAAATTTGCTTTGGCAGCAGCTGCCACCACAGCACAAGGATCTTCACTGTGGCAGCAATTTTGTGGCTGGCTCCGCCTGCTGCAGGAGCTATTTTGTGGCTGCGCCCACCATGGTGTGTCAGAATTCCAAAGGTGCCCACAGGCTCAAAAAGGCTGGGAGACCTCTAGTTTATATGTTTTATCCTACTCTTACTGCATCCTCTTCTTCTTTTTAAAAAGACTACACTTTCCACGTAGTTCAGGGTATATTATGTATGTTTTTGCACTCTTTGTCTCGTTCTGTAATCCTAGTCCTGGTTTATTGTTTATGGGATGTTTTATGCTGTCTGATCGCTGATATTGTCTGATCCCCTTTGAGTCTCACTGAAAACGTCAGGCTGTAAATACAGCACACAAATAAAGAAATAAATAGAGACACGGGGGAACTGGATCTTTCTAGGCTCCAGCCACAGAGTGCAATTCCAGAAAACAAACACACAAAAATTTAACAGTATAGTGTGTGGTTGCCTTGGCAGCCAGTCATTTTGAGGAATGTGGGCCTCAGTTTGCCATCCCTACATCCTTCACACAGCCTGCCCTCCAGCCAAATGAGGTGCTGGCCAGAATGCCTAGAAAGAGCTGACTCCAGGAGCGGAAGTCTAACGGGAGAAGGACGGAGGCCGCCAAACAGAGAATATGAAGCTACCATTATCCATCTGCCAGAATCCAGACTCGTACAATTCCAAGGACAAAACAAGAACCAGACATATGTTATGAGTCCGTTTAACAGGGTGTGTAAAAGCTGCTGATTAAAACAATTTTTTTAAATCCTGAATTGCAATTTTCTAAACATTTCTATTGAGCTGAGCCCACCTTTTGAAACAACCAAGTAAACTGGGCCCACTCTGAATTCTGCTCCTGACTAACACCGTGCATACCGGTAGCATGTACAGTGGGACATTTAAGTAGCAACCATTCTGTATCTGGCTCCCTGTTTTCTTTACGCTAAGAAAATAAAGGGAGGCTGAATATGAACTCCTCTTAGAAGAATGCAATTATTACTACTGAACTGTTAGTTCACCTGAACAGCTACAGAGGACGGGACCCTCCATTCAGGACTTGGGTGCCAGCCTCCAGGTGGGATCTGGGAACCGGACTCCTCTTAGAAGAAGAATGCAATCATTACTACTGAACTGTTAGTTCACCTGAACAGCTACAGAGGATGGGACCCTCCATTCAGGACCCTCCATCAAGGTTCCCTCTAAGCTGCGGAGTTCTGTGAGCAAAAATTTTACTTTGTGGGCTACTGGCATTAAAGTTGTGAGCAAGCGACTTGGCTACTGCATAAATTAGTTGGCTCTGGAGCCATCCTTCCTGAGCGGAGACGAAAATGTGTGAGCCAGAGGCTAAAAAACTGAGCTAGCTCACACTGACTCAGCTTAGAGGGAACACTGCCCTCCATTCAGGCCTCCAGGTGGGATCTGGGAACCCCAGGGGCTATTCAGGGCAGGGCTAGGTGTGACATCATTTTGTGGTGCTCTAGCAATCCCCCTAAACTCTATGGTAAAACCATAAAGATTTGGAGGGATTGCTAGAGCACTGTGGCAACACATGACGTGACATCGCTTCTGGTTAGGCAACTGGAAAGAAATATTCCAGTGTTGACATGACAGTACTTTGCCCCCCCACACACACACACATAATTTCTTCTGCTGCTGCACTGGGCAGCAGTGGGCAGTGGAGGCAGGAGACTGGATCTCCCTAGCTCCCTCACCTTCCCAAACTCTGCCCTCCACAGACACTGCCCCCAAATCTTCAGGAATTTCCAAAGCCAGAGTTGGCAACCCTATGGACTGGCTCCAAGTTTTAAGAGGCCCTGGACCAAACCATCTCCAGTAGCCTCTCACACAATTACACACACACACAAAGGAGATCAAAGTTTGAGTATAGTAGCACGTTTAAGACCAACAAAGTTTTATTCTAGGTGTAAGCTTTCGTGTACACACACACTTCTTCAGATACACTGAAACGGAAGTCACCAACCATTACATATAAGTAGCGAGGAGAATGTTGCCAGGAAGGGCCAATTAGAGTCAAGATACATAAGTAACTAAACAGTAAATACAGCTAAGACTGGATGAAGGTTTGGTAAGACCTGTGAATAGCAGCAAATTCGCTTACACAGTGATAAAGGAGTTTACAAACAGATGCGAGTACTGAATGTCGTTAGCATGTGTACTGAGATAAGAAACCAATGTCTCTGTTAAATCCTGAGGGTTCCATTGTCCTGAGTGTTATAATAACTTGTAACTCAGCAATGTCCCATTCTAGTCTGTTTCTTAAGTCCTTTTGCAATAAAACAGCTACATTGAGGTCCTCCACTGAATGTCCTGGAAGGTTGAATTGTTCTCCTACAGGTTTCTCAGTTTTGTGATTCCTGATGACAGATTTGTGTCCATTTATCCTTTGGCATAGCCTGTCTGCCCTATGTTGAAAACTGAAGGGCATTGTAGACATTTAATGGCGTATACAATGAATATATATAACATGGACACAAATCCGACCTCACCAGCTACTTATATGTAATGGCTGGTGACTTCTGTTTCAATGAATCTGAAGGAGTATGTGTGCACATGAAAGCTCATACCTAAAATAAAACTTTGTTGGTGCCACTGGACTCAAACTTTGTTCTGCTGCTTCAGACCAACACGGTGACCCACTGGAACAAATGCAGAAGGGAGTGAAGCATAACTCCTTCAGGGCCTGTCAACACCAGCAGAGCTTGAAGGAGCTTCACCCTTCCTAACAGCAAACAGGCCCCAAAGTCCCCTGAAACATTCGATTTCCTGGTGGACAGACACACACAGAAGTTGCAGAATGTGATTCCAAGATTATTCATTCCCCAGTCATGGGCTGGCCTCGAGGGAGAGCCCTGGGGAGGCTCTGGCAGTTACCTAGTTCTGCTGACCTTGACACTGGTCCTGCCACTATCTGTTCCCACAGAAGATCTCATCCTGTCTGGAAAGCAGAGCACTGACACACATTAACCTTCTTTCCTTGACATCACTGAATAGAACACTTTCTGAAAGACAGAAGTGTGCCAAATGTACCCAGGTGCATACAGCAGACCAGAACATTACCAATGATGGCTTGCCCTCCAGAATTACCCTTTTCGGATACTACACTGACGCCTACCAAGAGCTGTCAACAGTCTATATGAGGAGAGCTCACTACCCATCATGTTCCCGATACACACCATGTTTTCTGAAGAGGGGCAACATGAGTATTTTGCATGCATATGCTGCTTCAGCATGCAGAAACCTGAAAAATCTAGTAGTTGCTTTGGGCATGTCAAAGCTGCACACTGTAAGCACAATGCTGCTGTTCATGACACAGAGAGACCAAATATACTGGAAGGACCTCTCCAGGAATGCACATCTGAAAGAGGGCACTGTTTGCACTTGGTTGTATGAACACCGTTTGCACCCTTGGCCTGCTTAGGCCTGATCACACCTGAAGCTGCCTGATACTGCATCAAACCGTTGGTCCATCATGGTCAGTACTGTCTGTTCAAACTGGCAGTGGCTCTCTGGGCTCTCAGGCAGAGGTCTTTCACATCACCTACTGCCTGGTCCTTTTAAGTGAAGATTGAACGTGGGACCTTCTGTGTGCCAAGCAGATGCTCTACCACTGAGCCATGGCCCCTCACCTTACTCACAGCACCATTTTCCACCAGTTGCAGAAATATTCCAAACAAACCCAAGTTCTGAATCTGCCTCTTGACATGAACCTGTGCTTGTGGGTCTCATCCAACTAAAAAAGATGCTTCCTGCCTCAACAGGCCTTATAAGGATCGCGGCAGCTCCCCGAGATGACGCAAGCCACAGCATCAGCCAGCCCAGCAACTGTCGAGGAATCCGCTGGTGCCATTTCCTTCCTCCTCCTCACCTCCCACTAACATCATCTGCCACCGTATGAAAATTGGAAAGCCTGAGGCGCCTGCCAAGCCAGCAATGTTACAGCTTGGAGCAAGGGACGCAGCCAAGCGCCGCCTGGCCTCAATTAACGAGGCAGCTTTTGAAGGGAGGAAGGAAGAACTCAAATATTTGGAGTACAAATTGATAGTCACAAAAAAGTTGAACCAATCGAGAGCAGGGGAGGGGGCACGGAAAATGCAGGTAAGAACGGAGTCCAAAAAAACGGATGGCAAATTTTTTTATAGCGAACCTCAAGCTCAGGTAGGCCAAGGCTGCCAGGTCAAAGAGCCATGGGCCAGATTCCCCATCCCCCCTATTTCAAACCAGATGTCCTTCAAACTCCAGACCATTGCCTCCCTTTAAGAATAGTGCTGTCATGGGTCAGCCAGGGCTCAGCAACAGTGAGGACTACTCAGGAGAAGAGTAGCCCCGTGTAGTCAGCATTGAATTATCAGACCAACTAGAGAATGAGATGCAGGCTTGTTAGGATTCACAGGAGCCATCAGCTCTGATTCAGCAGGTGAACCTGAGTTAGCCATTCCCAGCCCACCAGTATCTCCTACACCCTTAGAGCGCAACAGACTGAGGCTGAGGAAAGAACTACAGGCAAGAAGGCACAGTGCACACCTCCTGGCCTGATGCCAGCTGCTTGCTGATGACAAAGATGAGTAGTTGCAGGATTACTTCTGTGCGGTTGGCTGCAAGCATGATACATAGGCTTGGGGCTATGAAAACCAGCCAAGAGAGGCTATGAGGCATGGATGCAATGCGCAGGAGCCACTGATGCTACCTTGCCTAATTCTTGGAAGCCTGACCAGCCTGGCCTGACTTCTGGAACCCTGACTTTGGACTGAATGACCCCGCCCTGCCTGACTTCTGAAACTTGGTACTCAGAGTGCCTTTCTTAGTTCTGCCCCTCCGTAGTCAGTGTTGTGTTAGAGTGCAAGGGTCAGATCTGGATATTCAGCCATGAAGCCTATTGGGTGCCTTTGTACCAGTTACCAGTGTACCAGTTGTACCAGTGCCTTTGTACCTATCTCACAGATTTATTGTGAGGATTACTGGTAGAAGGAGGCCCATGTGACTCTCAGCTCCAATAGACTACTAGCCCTGGGTGCCCTGACTGGGTGCCCAGGACAGTCTCCCAAATTTACATCTACCGCCTGCTTTACACGTACATAAAGCATCTATGAAATATGCAACAGGTAATGTAGTGTAAGGCAGGGCCGAGCTCATCCATTTGGGGAGAAACAGTACTCGTAATTATAACTGATTTGTAAGCTTTATTGAAACTATCTGTGGAACAACTCTAAGGAGTAATTCTCATGTTATGGATGATGGCTAGGCTAAGACACAGCCAACACAGGAACACAAGTAGTAGATCAGAGTAACTTTCTCTCTAGTCCATCATGGTCTGCACAGCAGCCTCCCAGATCCTCTCAGAAGCCCATTGGCCAGACTTCCCTCTCCATACATCCTCAGCATCAGATGTTTACAGGTATACTGCCACAGTAAATGGAGGTTCCATTTCAGCTATCAAGTTTAGGCAATGAATCCATGGCAAAGGCGGAACTTGAACCAGGATAGCTAAGCACAGCAGTGGGAAAGCACCTGCCAGAACTCAGCTCCAAAAGACAGAACTGTCCTGTCTTTCATCGCCTTTTGATCCAAGTCCCATCCCCGCTCTGTATTAATAGCTGCAAAGTGTCAAACGCACACAGACTAAAGAGGCTAGAGAGCAGGGGTCCCCAGGCTTTTCCAGCTTGCAGGCCCCTTGGGGGTTTTAAGGGGTGGTGGTGAGCGCCACTGCAAAATGGTTGGCACAGGGCCCCACTCAAGTCAGAGCCAAAACCAAAATGGCACCCCAAGAGGCACAGCTCGACACCATACCTATCTCCTTGCTTCCCAAAAGAATCACAGGAGGAGAATAAAAAGAAATGAAGAAAAGCCTGAGTGGAGGGAGGGAGGGAGGGAGGGAGAGACTGGAGAATAAAAACAAGCCACAGAAAGCCCAGGGGGAGGAAAGGGGAAAGAGGAGGAATCAGGGCTTTTTTTGTAGAAAAAGCCCAGCAGGAACTCATTAGCATAATAGGCCACACCCAATAACAGAAACTCATTAGCATATTAGGCCGCACCCAGATGTTACCAGAAGTGTGGTCATCCAGCCACACCAACCTTTTCCCTCTTATTCTGTTTACCTTGTTTGTTGTCAAAACCCAGGGCTTTTTTTGTTGCAGGAACGTCTTTGCATGTTAGGCCACACACCCCTAATGTAGCCAATCCTAATGAGTTTCTGCTGTTGGGTGTAGCCTATTATGCTAATGAGCTCCTGCTGGGCGTGGCCAACTCAGGAGCCAGCCAGAACTCCGTTCCTGTGCGTTCCTGCCCAAAAATAGCCCTGGGAGGAATAAAAAGGAAAGTCTGAAGGAGGGATGCTTACCTCTCCTCCTGATCTTCCAGGGGCTGCTACTGCCCCTGTGGAAAGTCCTTTCATTTGAATGGTGGCAGCCCTGCCTTACAGTGGCCACACCTATATTCTGAAAGGCTTGGCTGGCGCCAAGGGAAGGACTGGAGATCACCGCGGACGCCACATTGAGGGACATCTGCTATAGAGTCACAATCAGAACTTTAGATTGTTTTACTCTGCCCTGAATTATTTCAGGCTTCAGGCTTCCTACAACAATAAAAAACCAGCTGCAGGAGGATGGAGAAAGAGAAAGGGTTGCAAAAGTATTTGGAAACACTGTGGAGGGGGGCAGGGGCGGATCTACTATGACACTAATGAAGCTTAAGCTTCAGGGCCCCTAATCCTGGAGGGCCCCTGAAGCAACTGTTTTTTTAATTAGTGGATTTTCCAACAAAACTGATGGAGTTTTCAAAGTGTTTGCTATTAGTGACAGAATCATAAGCCAGTGGGTTGAAGTACTTAATATTGACCTTAGAATATGCCCTAACACCCGTTTCATATGGCCTTACTGGATGTTGCCCTGTTGCTGCATGTTGAGAAGGGGCCCCCATAGCAGTTCACGCTTCAGAGTCCCAAAAATGTAGGTCCACCACTGGAGGGGGGATCAATAGCCATGGCGGAGGCAGCATACTGTCTAAACCCCACATGGAAAATCCATCCAAGAGGGAGAGGGTGGTAAAATCTACACTCTTGTCAAAAATGAAGAACTTGCAGCTCCCCAGGCTAAACCTATTGATGTCACATTGTCCCTGATAAGGCAATTTTACTTGCACTCTTAGGACCTAAACTGGAAGGTACATATTGGTACTGATATTATTTCCAGTATATGCAACTACTTCTGACACAAGGCCAGATATAATTGTGGCCCTAAATAAAAATCTTTTGGCGTGTCATTCAATTCCATATTGGAACATTCCATTTTTGGTCCTATTGCCTTACATGTGTTACAGGAACTCTGTTGCTTGGTGTATTTTGTACTTTGTACTATTTGACCTCTGAATAAGGCTCTTATGAGCCAAAATGCATCAGGACATACACTGTTCCTTTTTGTGCATTTGTAACTTTAAACACTTTATGAAGCTTTATTTGGGCCCCTACAAGACTTTTATGTTTTTGAAATAAACACTCTGTTGTCTATATTTACTGACTGTTTTAACTTTTGGCCCTCTATAAGTTTTCTAAACTTCCTTTGGAGGTTTTTTGCTTAGTTGGTTTAATTCCCCCCCCTCTTTTTGGGGGGGGGATGTAAACCTAAAATTTGATCAGGTTGGCATATCCAACCACACTGAACCTGATCTTTTTAACTCCACCTGGGAACAAGATATTGCGGTTGGCGGCACGGGGAAAAAATAATTCAAAAACCGTGTTTACTTTTTAAAGTTTTCCTGAAAGCTCAGTCATAACTCTTTGCCTCCTCAGCCTTCCAAGGGAAGCAAACCCCTTTGTCTTCCTCCAGCATCTTCCTTCTCACATCACAGCGCAAAGGCATATTTTTTGACGTCTTCGCCCATGGCTACAGAGGTTCCTTGGCTGTAACAAGGCACGCCACAGGTGAAGAACAAGGCTTCCAGGCTGAGGGATGCAACCAAGTTCTGCAGAGCCCTCGTCCGTGCCAATTAAGAGCAGGCTACAAGCATAGCTGGGCCTTCGGTCTCTTCCCTCTCCCTTTAGAAGGAAAGAAAGCCTCCGAAATTTGTGCTAAAGTACAACAAAAGGAAAGAAGATTAGCGGTTTTCAAAGGACCCAGTCTCATTATCTGGGGAGGGGAGGCTGCCATCAGGACTTAATTTAAACCAGAAATCAGCTCCTGAACCTTTTTTAAAAATCCCACTGCTCAGTCATGGGATACAATGAATTTAACATTTCTACACGTTCGTTAGGGAATGAGCTGCAGCACAAAGGGTGCCCATCTACTTAACGTTTCAAGTGTGAATGAAACACACGTTCATTAGGGAATGAGCTGCAGCACAAAGGGTGAGGCGAATGCTTTGCATATAGAAGATTCCGGATTCAATCCCTGATGTCTTCAGTTTTAAAGAAGGACTCCCAGGTAGCAGGCGCTGCTGGGGAAAGGCCTTTTCTGTGACTGAGACCCTGGAGAGTCACTGCCCGTAAGAACATACATTATTGAGCAAGGCAGACTGGGTCGGTATAAGGCAGTTTCATATATTCCATCATTATGGGGGAGGTTATCCCGTCCTGCCTCAATAGAGCTCAGGGCAGCATAAGGAGCATCCCTTTTAGACCTCACAACGGCCCTGTGAGTTAAGGTAGGCTGAGAAGTTGTGACCAGCCCTATATCACCCAGAGAACTTCAAGGCTAGGGCTGCCAAGTGGGGACGGGGGGCGGGGAAACCCCCGCTTTGGAGGCCCGATTTCCGCCGACGTGGAATCGGGCCCCAGGGGGAACCCCACCCCCCCGAAGCGCAGCATGTGTGCGTCACAGGAAGTGACGCAACCACGTAGGTCACGTTGTGGCCGTGGCCCCAATCGTTGGAGGGAAAACTCTATGGTTTTCCCTCCAACGATTGGGGCCATGCCCCCACCGTGCTCTATGTCGTGCGTCACTTCCTGTGACGTTCTGGCGGCGCGCACGCCCCCATCGCCAGCTCCCGGACCCGAGCGACGCTCCCCCGCCGGTGAGTACGAGCGACTTGGCAACCCTATTCAAGGCTGAGTAGGCATTTGAATCCAGGCCCACATCTAAACTCTGCCTCACACCATACCGGAGGGATGGAACACCACACTGACCTTCGCGGGTCTGCAAACATACAAATCACACTTAGCTGGCAACCGTAATTGGCAGCATCTCCTGGCTGTTAAGTGTGTCATTGCTGGTTAACTATATTCACTCTCACACATGGCTTGCCCCCATAAGATCCCAAAACTGGAGGAGGAGGAGGAGGAAGAAGAAGAGTCTCAGAGTGGCTTACAAACTCCTTTCCCTTCCCCTCCCCACAACAGACGCCCTGTGAGGTAGGTGGGGCTGAGAGAGCTCTGAGAGAAACGGCTCTTTTTCAAGAACACCTCTGACAGAACTATGGCTTGCCCAAGGTCATCCAGCAGCTGCAAGTGGAGGATTGGGGAATCAGACCCGGTTCGTCCAGATTAGAGTCCGTGCACTTAACCACTACACCAAACTGCCTCTCCAGAGGATTAAGTGTCCATCCTTCCTCCTGTTGCCAACCTCCATGTGGAGCCTGGGGTTCTCCCAGAATTTCTGCTGCTCTACAGAGTACAGAAATCAGTTCTCCAGGAGAAAACAGAAGCTTTGGCCGGTGGACTCTACAGCATATTGTCCATACTGAACCCCCTCCAGTCCCCATAACTGTGCCCTCCCCAGGCAACACTCCCAAATCTCCAAGAGTTTCCTAAAACAGAGTCGGTAGTCCTAGCCTCTCCCCTACTTCTTTTCAGCTGTATATTGTCCTCCCCAAATCAGCTGTTAGTTTTTTTAAAAAAAATCAGCACTGGGAATCAGCTAACATGCATTAGTTAATGTGCCCGTAGGCCTTTGGTGGCAAACCCAGACTTGGCTCTGTATAAAGCATGAAACAGCCTTTCAGTAATAAGAGGCTGCCCAAGATTAGAATTCTTCTACTAGATCCGAGGGTGTGGTTTCCCAGCAGAGCAACCCACAGCATCTATGTTTGATTTTAGAATTTAACCACCACCAGCAATATCCACTGAAACAAGCCATCAGGATGCCCACAGCTCATTTACTGCACTTTCTGTGCCAGCCAGGCTCTTTAATGTAGACAACTGTGCCCCAAGACCACAGCCCATGGAGTTTGGGGTTCTGAATCATCCAATGTCTTTCAAAAGATGTTCACTGGAAAACCCAACACGTATTCATTGAGGGCCCTGCTTGGTATACTTTCTGCATGCAAACGGGAACCAACTGGTGCATGCTCCAGTTTGGCCCCCTTGCAAGAGGCACATGGCAGCAAACAGCAGCACTGCTCATAAGAAGCGCATTCTTCCGGATCCCGGAGCCAGCGCCTGCTCTCAGCTGGAAGCGACGTGCTATGCAAGTTGCCCACATCCCTCCCAAACATTTCAAATGTGACTCCACCAAGCGTTTCGGCTGGCATTATTCTTCCGCAGCCAGCGCTATTCAGTTCAAAGCATTCCTTTGACGCTCACTGTACAGAGGACACAGTGGAACAGTTGCTAGCCAGGGCAGTCACCAACCATCACAAAGAGCTGAGATTACAGGTATACCATAGCTACGATGCCCCACCCCCCAGATATACAGCCTCCAACTCAAACCAACTCTGCCCCTTCCCTAGAGGTATATACTGTCAGCCATTGCACATTCTTGTTATTCCCCAGGCAGGAACATTCAAGTAACAGTGACATGAAAAGAAACCTCATTCACATCCTAGGAGTTCCCCCTGTTTTTATTTCCTTTCAACTCAACGTGTTTTCATTTCAACCCAGAAACACTCAGGTTCCCATGTGAAAACCCAGATCCCTGAGTTTTTGGAATGGCAGGCTTTGCAGTTTCAGATTTAGGGGCTATTCTCAATTCAAAACGATCCTTTTGGCTCCTGCAGGGGCACCGTTCTCACTTCTTTGACTTCCTCCCTTTCCCAAGCGTGTCTTGATGCCTCCTCTAGTGGACAGATTTTTGAGCAAGTTGGAGAACAGCAGATTCCTGTCTCCTCCTAAAAGGCGTCTAAAAGCATTTGCGAGAAGCCAGCGGAGAAGACACAGACCAGACAATCGCCGCTGTGTCTCCAGCCAAAAAGAGAGGGGAAAAGAGAGATGAGCCCTAAGCTGGCAAAGGCAAACCCTGTGATGAATGCAAGGCCTGGGGTCTGAAGCCTTCAATTGTCAGGGACTGGAAAGGTCAGACAGTCACCCCGCAGCTGACAGCCTGTCCTCTGAAGCTAGCCTCGGCCCAGCCGCATCCCCCTGTGTGCCTGCTCCTTTTATCACTCTTGCGCCCATCTGTTCCCACAATGGGGAAGTGCAAACCAGAAGAGCCCCTGGGTTTGACTGGAACTCCGCTGGCAAGCCAAACACCCCTTTCTGGCCGCCACGGAAGGGGGAGAGGGGACAGGAGGGCAACATGACAGCTGTACGTGGGGACCTCCACGCAACTGTGATCAGGACCCTGGTGCACATTTCCAATAGAGAAAAGTGTGGCCATTGCACATGTGCACACGCTGGAAAGTGGCAAGTCGGCTGCAGCATGAACCACCACGGGCACACAGGGAAATATGGCTGGGATGATCTACGGGTAAGAAATAGTGGGTGAATCTGTCCACACCGACCCTTTGAACGAGTGCCAGCAGAAAACCCTACCCTCTTCCCCTCCTCCTTCCCATCCTTAGAGAGGGCACCAGCAGCCACGTCAACCAACCAGCCAGTTTAGCCTCAGGACATGACACAGAAGCTATGCAAAAACCTGCCTCTGGTTTTCCACCTTGCGAGGGATTCCGCCAGCACCTCTGGGCACATCACTCCAAGTCGGCTGCAGCATGAACCACCACGGGCGCACAGGGAAATATGGCTGGGACGATCTACGGGTGTGTGAATCTGTTCTCAGGTCTGTGGTCCACACCGACCCTTTGAACGAGCTTCCAAGGTGGGGGGGGGGCCCACAGGGTGCCAGCAGAAAACCCTACCCTCTTCCCTTCCTCCTTCCCATCCTTAGAGAGGGCACCAGCAGCCACGTCAACCAACCAGCCAGTTTAGCCTCAGGACATGACACAGAAGCTATGCAAAAACCTGCCTCTGGTTTTCCACCTTGCGAGGGATTCCGCCAGCACCTCTGGGCACATCACTCCATTGCGCTCCCCCCCCCCCGCACCCACGCCCAGGACTTCATCCCCCTACCCAAACGCTTTGAGAAGCGCCAGAAAACTCCACCGGGTGGTCCCCTGGACGATCTGCCAGATCCCTGGTCCCTGCAGAATACCCTTTCCCCAAATCATCCCCCCCCGGGGGGGCTTCTTCGCCGCACAATCCAACTCCCGGCAGCGGAGCCAAAAGGTCCAGGCGTACCATCCTTCCCATCCCGGGCTCTGCCCCGGTGAACTGGGCAGGCTCCCGGACCGAAATCCCTCTTCGCCGCTTGCTCGAAAGCCAGCAAAAGCGCAATCGCCGCCGGGTCTTACGGGGCGAGGGGACGATCCGACCGACGCTGGACAGGCTGGAGGAGAGAGCCGCATGAAAGGGGGGGCGGGGAGAGCGCCTCTTACCTGCCGCGGGTGCCAGGAAGGCCGGCAAGCAGCACAGGAAGCTCCGGAGCCAAAGCGGGAGCCGCGGCCGCATGGCTCAGCTCCTCCGGGGACGCATCCAGCAGGAGAAAGCGGCTCCTCCGCTCGCGCGGCTCCCAGCAGGGAGGGGGATCGGCTCCCGGGACCTGCCCCCAGCCGCTGGGTGGGGGGAGGCGGCGCTCGGGTTACGGAGGGAGGGAGGGAGGGAGGGAAGCCGGGGTCTCCAGCAGCAGTTGGGCACGTTAACTCCGCGCCGCGGCCAGGCGCCCTCTCCGAGCAAGTCCCGCCGAGCGAGCGAGCCAGAGAAGCAAGCTGGTGGCGGTGGCATCTGGCTCCCTTACTCAGGGCTCTGCGCATTAACTCCGTGCCGCAGCCAGGCGCCCTCTCCAAGCAAGTGAGCGAGCGAGCCAGAGGAGCAAGGGTGGCGGTGGTGCTGCAGCTGCTGTCTGCACCAGGGCCGAGCCAGGAGGAGCAGCTCAGCTCGGCGCGGTCCTGCTGGCGAAGCTGATGCCGCCGCCACGCCGGGAACTTGCTCCAACTCCGCTGCCCCGGCCCATTGTCAGGCTCTGCAGCGCTGAGCCCTCCCCCCGCGCGGACGCTTAAAGAGACACCGACCGGGCGAGGCTGGAGGACGCGGGGAGGCGCCGGCGCGGGGAAAGCGGCCGCTACGCGTGTGGATCCAGCGCCGGAGGAGCGGCGGCTCAAAGCCGCTGGTCCCGCCCCGGTCTAGGCAGGGCTAGGCTCCCACAGGCACCGAAGAAACCCCACCTAGACGCGGCAGGGCTGGATCGGAACTGCGTTCTCAGCGCAAGAGAGGGCGAGGAGCCGCGAGACACGGGGGGAGGGTTCGCACGTGGCGTTGTGCTTCCCGGGGCGTGCACGCATAGGGGACACCCAGTCTGCGAGAGGCGAAGTGGCGTGGAAAGATTGTGCTCGTAGCTTCACACGTGCACCGGAAGCCTGCCCGCCATTGCCAGTGTCTTTTACGGCGCAAGTGGCCGCCATGGAGGGCGACTGCTTCGTGTGAAGCAGAGCCGTTGATCACAGTGAGTGACTCCAGGGCTAGGGGCTTCTTAAGCAAAGGGTATGAGTTACATGTTGTTAGTCTTCAAGGTACCACTAGATTTTTTGTTCTATTGCGATTTTTCGGGCAGGCATTCGGTGGTTTTTTTTTTTTTTTTTTTTAATGCTGGGGGTTAACTCCAAAAACCTAACAAACATCACAATACAAGAACTCGTGGGCACTCCATGAAACTGCTGAGCGGTCGGGTTAGAACGGATAAAAGGAAGTACTTCTTCACCCAAAGAGTGATTAACACATGGAATTCACTGCCAAAGGAAGTGGTGGCAGCTACAAGCATGGACGGCTTCAAAGGGAAATTAGATAAGCATATGGAGCAGAGGTCCATCAGTGGCTATTAGCCACAAGGTATAGCTAGGGGCTCTGGGGCAAGTGATGCTCTGTCTTCTTGGTGCTTGGGGGGGGGTCAACAGTGGGAGGGCTTCTAATGTCCTGGCCCCACTGCTGGACCTCCTGATGGCACTGGTATTTCTGGCCACTGTGTGACACAGAGTGTTTGGTTGGCAGGAGCTGGAACTAGAGATGGGAGCTCACTCCATCATGCGGCACCCGGGTATCGAACTGCTGAACTACTGACCTTCCACAGCCTGCAGTTCAGCGTCTTAACCACTTGAGCCACCGCAGCAGGAGTGGTAGGGGATAGCTGTCTGGTTTGCTGCTGGCTAATGAATGTCCCCAACTACGCATGTGCAAAAGCGGTGCATGCAGTCAAAATACATTATTATTGTTTTAAAGATCTGTGGTCTGTCCGTCAGCCCAAAACTGGGACAATTAATACAGCTGATTTAGAGGAGGCATGACCTGTCCAGGAGGAACCTGGATATACACAATCCAAGCAAGCCAGTACATTGGTGCGCATGTTCAACAGAAGCCAGGGTTGTCGTATAATGATAAAGTGCCACAAAGTTGCCACCAACTTATGGCAACCCCTCAAGAGGTTTTCAGTCCCCAACTACACATGTGCAAAAGCGGTGCATGCAGTCAAAATACATTATTATTGTTTCAAAGATCTGTGGTCTGTCCGTCAGCCCAAAACTGGGACAATTAATACAGCTGATTTAGAGGAGGCATGACCTGTCCAGGAGGAAACCTGGATATACATAATCCAAGCAAGCCACTACATTGGTGCACGTGTTCAACAGCAGCCAGGGTCGTATAATGATAAAGTACCACAAAGTTGCCACTGACTTATGGCAACCCCTCAAGGGGGTTTCAAGACAAGATATGAGCCTATGCATAGCTACTCTGGTATTCTTTGATGGTCTCCCCATTCAAGTATTAACAATAGCCAATTCTGCTTAGTTTTCAAGCTTGGGTTATTCAGCCATGCTCAACAGCCATGCTTGTTTTTAACTGCAAACAAACTATCAATGCAATCTAATGGGGTGCTTGACTCAAGAGAACAAGGCATTGTGAGGAAGTTTGGTTTTCAGACATCATATTTGCGAAAATTGGAATATCCATAGAAAATATTGATGAGTTCTATTCTATACTATGATCCTTTCTCACTTTATGACTTCTGGAAAGAGCAAGACATCTACTTTCTAGAAATACTGTCTTCGGTGTGACTCCTGTGACTCTTACCAGCTATGCAAAAGTCAGAAATTCAACAGGTGCTTATCCTTGTCTGTACAAAATTCACTTGTTGAATATTTTGCATATTGGAAAGCTATTAAAAGGATTTAGGACAGCAACCTTCAATACTCTCTCATGAAAAACCTCCGTTCTGGGGTTGGACCAGTTTCTACTCTGGGTCTACCTGCATTGATTACATCTCCCCTGGAAATCAGGCTGCAGATGCAAGAATTCTGTTCCTGGACACTCCATCAGCCAATCTCGAATACAGTACTGATCACTACTATGGATCAAAAGACCCCTTTCACCCTACAGTGGGACCTGGAGAAGTCCAAACCCATTTGTTTTTAACCTGACTTTAGCTACAGAAGGGTCAAACATCACATTACCTGGGAAATCAGGTAATCTGCTTATCAGATCTCTGAAATGAAAAAAACAACACTGCCACATATCAGATCTGGCTCTTTTCTCTGAAATGAAAAAAACAACACTGCCATGTAAAGGAGGGAAAGCAGAAAGATTTGGATCAAGTCCCAAGGTGCTGGAGAGTTAAACCCTTCTCCCATGCCATCCCCCCCCCCCAAGAAATCACTCCCTACAGCTGCCACTAACTGTTGTGGGTACATGTATTGTACCTATCCCCTTGAACTCTGGTCCAACAATCTAACTGCAGCACAGCAGTGGCTTTCAGTTGCTGGAACCCTTTCTGCAAACCACTTTGGAAGTCAGGAAGCTCTTTGCAAATATTTGACCTCAATTTACTTCCCTGTGGTTTCGAATCACTGCTTTTTTTGTCTTAAAAATCAAAGTGGGGCGAGACTGTGCATTTGCATATGGAATCTAATTGTCCTGCTGGTTGGCAAACCCAAGGAGGGAGGAAAAGGTCTTGCAAAGGCCTAATGAACTAGTGAGTGTCATCTGCTAGCTCCTGTCTCCCCTCATTAAGGGCAGCACCAGGCCCCGCCCCCATTGCCACCCAGGTAATTAAAAAGCACTGGCAGCTGCCTTCTCCTGCGGTCACACTTGACATTTGCATATCAATAAACAAGGCCCTTTTTTAATAGTTATGATGAATGGGGCAGTGCCATGCCAGGGAGACTGCACAAAGAATCTGCAAAGCTGTGCTGGCGGCTCTGGAGGTCTGTTTCTCCCAAGTCACTTCCATAAATTACATAGAAGTCTGATTCGAGGAGGGATGGAGGGATCCTGGACAATGACAACCAACAAGAATTAGGCTAGAACGTACACTTGATTCTTCAGTAGCTTGCAGTAGCATTCACAAGTGACACACCCCAAACTTATCCAGTATCTGGATAGCAGATTCTCATGAGGCTTTTCCAGTGTTGCTGGGAAATGGGGCAAGCAAAAACGCCAAGATACCAACATAATGTGTGGGTTTTGTGGAACAGTCACACGAGTCCCATTTGGACCTGCCTTGATTACTAAGGATTCAGAAACCCCATTCTTTAAAAAATTAACTAGATTTTGTGTGCCATGTGGGTGTGGGGAGAGGAGTCACTATGAAGTGATCTCTGACTTGTGAAAGTTTATGCTGGAAACATTTTTTGTAGTCTTTAAGGTGCCACTGGACACCTGTTTTATTTCACTGCCGCAGAGTAGCACGGCAACTACCCCTCTGGAATAATCTATACAAATTGATCTTGCATCTGCATTTCTAGAGGCTCCCTAAAGTCCAGCGCTGAACAATATTCACTCCAAAAAATACTGACTACCACCCACAATGAGCAACTCGTAAGAACATAGGAGAAGCCATGTGGGATCAGGCCAGTGGCCCATCCAATCCGACACTCTGTGTCACACAGTGGCCAAAACCCAGGTGACATCAGGAGGTCCACCAACAGGGCCAGAACTCCAGAAGCCCTCCCACTGTTGTCCCCACAAGCACCAAGAACACAGAGCATCACTGCCCCAGACATAGTGTTACATCTATACCTTGTGGCTAATAGCCACTGATGGACTTCTGCCCCATATGCTTATCCAATGCGTGTTTATACAACACATGCCCTTGCTAGACTGTGCCACTTCACAACATATGTTTTAATTTTCCCCTATAATAAATTCACTGCATATTATTAGAAACAACAACACTATGACATCCTTTAGGCCAAGATTTCTCTTGGAATTACAACTGATTTCCAGGTGACAGACTCTTCCCCCGGAGAAATGACAGTTTTGGAGGGAGTCTCAACGGGGAGGATTCCAACATGACCTCCCCTGCCTGCATTTTGAAGTGGTACAGTCCAGCAAGGACAACATCCTATCGTTCTACCGCACGTGTAGCTCAGATCTTCCAGCCTTGAGAATGCCGATTCCGAAAGTTCAGAATTCAAAGCCAGCCTTATGCAAAACATAAATGTTTTCCTTCTTTCTGAGTTTTACCCTTTCACTCTACCACTGCCACCCCCCTTCTACCCTGTTACCATGCCAGAAGGTCTGGCACCATACCTTGGAAAACAAAGATCAAGCCTTTTGCCTTACAGATTGTGACAACCACTTGCAGTTTACCTGCCTGAGGCATTCAGTCCCCTGCCTAAGAACTGCCCTCCTCTCTTCCATCTCAAGGAGCACATCTCATTCAGCACAAGCCCTAACCTGTGCTCAGCTGAGGTCAGCACTTGGGCAGATACCATCTCTCCAGAGGGGTGGGGAGAAGATTGCTGTCCAAGATTAATCCTCTTTTAACCCCTGCTATCACTTTTTAAACATGTCACCACTGCTCCTGTGACCTTTAACCCTTGGGAAAAGCCCAGCAGGCTTTGCCCTCTCCTCTGCCAAGTGATGTATCGGTCTTTGATGTACTTTTCTGCAATGGGATCTAAAGCAGACTGAGATGGTTGCCCGGTGAGAAACACTCATCACCTCGGCTTTCGTGGCTCATCTAATGATAAGAGTAACGGTTTCTGCACCCAAGTGCTTCCTCCTCCCTCCTTTCCTCTTTATATAAAAAAAAGGAAGCCAAAGAGTGATGGAAAGGAACAGAATAGCTGCTGATGAACGGAGGCAGAGATGAAATCTGTTGCAGTGTCGACAGACTGGAATATAAAAACGGAGCTGACATTCGTCAACTAAAGAAATCAGACAGATTATTCACCCATTCTTCTTCCTCTGCTGCCGAGTCGCAGGCCGGGAGCTGCTTTGGGGGAGCAGCCGGCTTGTTTTTCTTCTGCGCGGGACTAAAATAGATCAAGACGGAAATGGTCCTTTTATATATAAAGGTTCTCCCGCAGAAGGTTTCGGCCAAATAATTAAGTATCCAGCAATGGGTGAAAACTCGCCCAGAATTAATGTTCATCAGTTAAGCCGAGACAAAAAGTGATAAAAATGCAAATCTGTTACTAAATTAACAGAGAGCACCACCAGCCTCCAGGTATAAAGAGGAGTGATTTGGGCATTAAATCTAGGTGGCTGGCTTATTGAAGGCCCACATGAATGAAAATAAGGGGCTTGGACTGAGGAAATGCTAACTCTAAGGAGATGGAAGTTATCGTACAATTACGTTGTAATTGACCTTGGTGGGGAATGAGTCGGGGTGGGGAGGGAATGGCTCATGGGAGAGCATTGATATTTCTCAGAGAATTGGCGGGGGCGGGAGTTAAGGCCTTTGCCGCGCGCCCATTCCTCTGTTATGAACTGGTAGTGCGTGAATCAGTTGCATGGCTCACCAGCAGTTGAACTGTCACAGGGTGAGTTACATGGCACCTCAAAGGACACAACCAGGTCAGATCCTCAAGCCTGCCTGCATGCAGCCTTGGCACTCCTGTACAGTTAGACTTCATCGCCAGAGCCGGCTCCAGGTTTTGGCAGCATCTCCTCGGGTTTCCCACCCATGAAGCACATTGTCACAATTGCAAAGGCATACCCTTCCTGGAGGATAACAACCCTCTGTAACCCCTCTCTGTCACTGCAGGGCCCTCTGGGTGAACCTGTCTTCTACTGAGTCAGACTACTGGTCTACCAAGGTCGGTATTATCTATACTGATTGGCAGTGGCTTTCCAGAGTCTCAGGTCAATGTTATTCACATGCTCCTCTAAACAGAGGTGACCTTGGGACCTTCTGCATACAAAGCAGATATTCTACTATTGAGTCATGGACCCTTGTCCAAAGGGTATTTTTCCATTCCACACAGGAACAGATAAGAAGAACACCTATGGTTAAGCAGTGGGCCCTTTGCTAGGGTGTGGGCTTGGCATGTGCCCCATCGCCCCATCCCTTAATGCCAGTCCTGCTCTTTGTGACTCTGTTCTGGCTATAGATACCTCACAGAAGTCTCACCGGGATAGGAAAAGCTTGGGAAGATCCAGAGAGAGTGGAAGATCAGCCTCTGACATGGAGGAATCCTAGGAAAGATCTGGTGCCAACCAGGCCCGTAGCCAGGATTTTTTTAAGTTGGAGGGGCATTTAAATTTCTTAGGGGGCACTGGCTGAAATTAAAGGTAATTTAGTTAAAGAGAGTGAGGTGCGGGGATCCCATGCTGCGCTGATCTCTACTCCGGCCACCGGTAAGCCAGAGTCTCCCTCCCGCTGTGAGCATCTAGTTTGCCTCCTCCCGCAGAGGCCCTTGGCTGGAGCTGCCCCGCCTGGAAGGAGAAAGCCGTGATGCCCTGGGCTGGATGGGAAGTCGTGGGGCCTTGCCAGTAAGTTGGGGAGCCTAGCCCTGAGATGCCCCTACAGGCCTGGTGTTGACTGCTTCTAGTTCTGAAGCGACCCAGCACCTGGCCCCTCCGTGTGAAGCAAGAGGAGGAGGAGGAGTTAAAAGAGTCCTCCAAAATTACAACTGTCCTCCAGAGTACAAAGATCAGTTCCCCTGGAGGAAATGGCAGCTTTGGAGGGTGGACTCAATGGCACTGTACCCTGCTGGGGTCCCTGCCCTCCCCAAACCCCACCCTTCCCAGGCTACGCCCCTGTTGTGTCCGCTGGTCGCCACCAGAGGCCAGCGCACACTTCGGAGCTTGAGGTTGAAATAACAATGGGGACTAGGATCCTAGTCTCTCCACTGGGGGACCAATGGGACCGCGGCGGGAGATTCAAACCCGCCAATGGGACCTAGGGGTGTGTCTCCAGGGATGTATAAAGTTGGCCACCTGGCCGTTGTTTGTCTTTGTTGTGTACCAGTAAAGTATGCTGATCACTACATCAGTCTCCATGCTTACTTCATGCGTCTAACCCACTACACTTCAGCCCCCAAATCTCCAGGAGTTGGGAACATAAGCATGATTATTTTGTGAAAATTTTAGTATTATTAATATTTATTAGTATTAATTTTATTATTATTGTTTTTATTGGTTTTTCTTAATTACAGAATACATACAAATCCACATTTCAAGTACAATTCGAGTCTATTGTTTTATTTATGGATAGAGGAGAAGATTAGTATTAATTTTAGTAGATAATTTGAGATAAGCTTAGTAGTATATTAAAGGATAGTTGTTGAGTTCAGAATTTATTGGGTTCATAACTGTCAGTGTGTTTTCTGCACATATGCGTCAACTTTCCTTGCTTTTTGGATTTTTTTAGTTGGTTGCAGGTTTCCACCTTCTTTTTTTGCCTCTCCAACAGTGTGTGCATTTACAATTTTGCTTGTAGAAAACTAGTATATTTATACTTTTAAATTTCATAAATATACCAAACAGTACAATTTTATATGCAAAGTTATAAATGATGCATTTTATGTTGTTAAAGCAGTGAATTTAGTTTAGTCTCCCTAAGAAAGTATTTATTTATTCAGAACACTTATTAACTGCGGTTCAACCAACAAAACAGGTCCCCAAGGTGGCTTACAATGTAATATAAAAACAACACAAATAGCATAAAACTTAGAACTTCTAAGATATCCAGGGGCAAAGGTACTGTCACTACCTATATTGCATATATTTCAGTTCCCCCCTTTCCCATGGCTTCAGAATTTCTGGAAATTTTACATCTCTAGAGAGACTGCCCCACACCAGGGTTTACTGCTGGGACCTGTTTTTAATGCCATACACACCCAACCTTGGAACAAATGCTATAGCAGTAAACAGTGCGTCTAAGCATGTGCAGTGTGTGTTTCCCTAGTCACTGAATAAGTGCTTTGTCTTCGCCTTGGCACTGGCATTAGAAACAAGGTGTGATCTCCAAGGCAAGTGTGTGTCCAAGAAGGACTGAACCCTCCACTATCCTGGTTTCAGAAATTAGGCACTAAGTCAGGGGAGAATCAGAGGCCAGCATCCCAGGCCCCTTCACAAAATACCTTCACTAGCAAAGTGATGACTCTCATGTTTACATGCTTACGCAAATGTGGTGTCTGAATAAGTAATGCACACAGCTGGGAGCTACATTTATGCTGCTCAGTCGCTGCTTTGAGGAAAAACAGTACAGAAAAGGAATATAATGACCCATGCAGAGATTCAGATGTATTTGTTCACAGAAAGCCATTATTGTATGCTGGAAGATTTTAGAAGGGGAAGCGAGCGTCATCCCAGCCCTAGAGACTGCAATCCAATAAGCTGCCCCAACACAATACTGACCTCAGATGTAGGCATGAAAGTGGGGCCAAATCAAAGAACGGGAGAGCCATAAACTGAACTGCACACCAGGGTTGAGCGCGTAAACAGCAAGAAATCAATTTCTAGGCAAAAACATGCCAGAGAACAAGCTTATCTCCTGCTGATCTCGGATGGGAATAAAATGGCTGTGCTTGATCAAGAGTTAGAAAGGGTCACTCTGCATATGTTCAGAGGCTCTGTAGCTTTATTGATATTGGATTCAGGTTCCAAAACTGATTCAGGGCTCAGCTAAAAGCTCTCCAGTAATGTCACGCTTCTTAATCCAAATTTTGATCCCTGGTATCTTCCTTGCCACTACAAAATACCCCAATAAAAAACAGCCTTCCAGCATCCAATTTTCTCCCTCTTCCCAAATGCTAGGACTAAGGGACACTCAAGGAAGTTGACAGGCAACAGGTTCTAGTGATAAATAGAAGAGAGTCCTCCTTAACACAATGCCAATCAAGCATTGCTTCTGGCTTGATGCCCAACAGAAATGGTAAGTGTAAAATTTAGGACAATGTCATATAGATGACTGGTTCTCCCAAGCGAAGGGATCAGAGCAACCATGGACTGGGGGACATTTGACTGGGGCCATAGGGCTGGAGAAGTTAGCTCTTCCACCTCATGCCATTCCTCCAATCAAAAATCCCCTGTCCCCCAAAGTTACTAGCTCTGGCATTTCTTCTTATTTCATCTAAATACTTCTCTCCAGCTTTTCTCCCTGAAGAGACCCAAAGGGGCAAAACAGAAGAAAGAAAAATACAATCTAAAGCCACCACTGAGCCACCTAAACAAACAACAAACTCTGTCTTGGACTGGTCCTGGATATGGGTTCAGTAGCTGGCTCATCCAGAAGCATCAGCAGTGAGTCATGGGCTAAGAGCCACAGCCCTGCAGCTCACACCCAAGGGCTCAAACTTCTGGCCGTGGCCAAGCCTTATAGTTGTAACAGGAACGGAAGAGCAAACACTCAGCAAGGTGCGACGGCTGTCTGAGATGCTCCTCCCACTCTTCCCTTCCCATTGTCCCCCTACCTCCCACCCGTAGCTAGTGACAGCTGGTATATTGATTAAGGAAGTAGCACAAGAGTTCAGCCCACCCTTCCCTAGTGCTTTCTTTCCAATCCAAAGTGGTCTCTCAGTGAATTTTTTTTTTTATAATTGGAAGACCCCATAAAGGCTCTCTCATGTCATGTGCTGCTTGACCCTTAGCACAGAGATGCTTTCCTAGTAATAATACCATACACAATGACACAGACTTTGGATGCACATATGTAGTTCAATGCACATAGGAATGCGCACCCATCCTTTCTGAGTCCACCAAGCACACGTTGACCGCCTATGCGCAGACATTATCTATGTTTGTGTGTTTTTATTTATTTTATAATTTTAAATGTTTTAAATTGTCGAAATGTTTTAATGTTCTCATATTCGCCGCCTTGGGAACCCAGATTGGTTGGAAAGGCGGCATAAAAACATTTTTAATAAATAAATCTATGTGTGCATACGTTTCAGCATGATGCTCTTCCCTACCCACCCAGTTTGCCCGTGTTTAGGGATATTCAGTGATGACCTATCTGCCCATTGGGCAGATCTTGCTATCTGACTTTTTGCTGCCATGCAGCGGGATCTTGTAAGGTCTGTGCATGCAGAACGGCAGTTTTGTATGTGCAGTGGTCCTTAATATGTGCTATAAAGGGGTGCCAGGATGGCGTAGGGGGTTGCAGTGTTGGACCCAGATTCAAATCCCTCTCTGCAATGGAAACTTCCTGGGTGACCAGCCACACACACACTCGACCTAACCTTCATGGCCGTAGCTACAGTGGGGCGTTTCGGGGCCTGGCCCCCTGACTTCCTGCAAAGACCCCCTGAATTCCATGCAGCCCCCAGGCCCCCCAAGTCTCTGGGCCACCTGGAGGACTCCCCACCACCACCCCTTCCCCAAGCATAGCTTGCTTCCCAGCAGCCTGCGAATCCTGCAAAAGTGAGTTTTTAATTTTTTAATTTTAATTTTATCTTTTATTTTGTGATGTCAGTGCCCCCTGACTTATTTAAAGCCCCCCCCAAATTACAAAATCCTGTCTACGGCCCTGCTAACCTACCTCACAGGGTTGTTATGAGGATAAAATGGAGGACAGGAGAACATTATAAGCTGCTTTGTGTCCTATTGGAGAGAAAGGCAGGGTATGAATGAAGTAAATAAACAGCACAATGGAGCTCCTATATTTTTATCTGGAGGAAAGACACCTGTGTTAACTTCGGGGCCCTCACAGCAAATAACAAGTGTTAAGTGTAAAAAAAAACCCTGGCTGCTCAAAGCTCCAGTCTGTCAGATACTCTGTCCTCCAGGTGGATTTTCTGAATCATAACATTGGTCTTTATTACCACTTTCCAACTCTTTTGATTCTTCATATTTGGTTCATTTCAAGCCAATTAAAGACACTTGTGAGAACAAGCATCAAGTGATTTTCTAAATTCCTCACTTAGCTGTCAAGGGAAATTTCAGCCTCATCACTCATCGTCAGTCAGCAGGGTCTGGAGCGGATCCCACCTATAATTTCTTCCTTGATTCTGAGCTCCATGCATCCAATGGCTTCTCACCATCTCCATAATGAAAGCATATAGCTGCGTTAGCTCATTCGGCTGAAATAGCACATTGCTATTCTACCTCTTCCCTCTTGCATTTCCCTGTGTAAATCTTTCCCATCAATTTTTGACATTCTAATTATGGGACTCCAAACAGTTATGCTCAGTAGATCATAATCCTATCACGTAGCATCACTTCTCTAGCGCTCTCTTTCCCATTCTCCTTTCCTTTCCATTTTTTTTGGTAAAGAAATATAGGTAAATTAATATCCCTCTCTGTATTAGGGTGGGGTTTTTTTTTACTTGCTGCAGGATGATGTCACCATTTGGCTTATTTGGGATGCTGGGAACCCACACTGGACTTTTCCTCCACATCCAACATGGCTCAAAGCCCTCTTAATGCAGACACATGACTGGGTTCAAATACTGATGGTCTCCGGGGGGGGGGGGAGGGATTTGCCCAACCCAGAGTCACTGGAAGATCACAACAGACAGATTCAATCTGTGGTTGTCTGAATGTGCCAGCAAGGATCCCGCCCCTGGTATCCAATGGCAAATGAGAGCCAGTTTGGTGTGGTGGTTAGGAGCGCGGACTCTAATCTGGGAGAACTGGGTTTGATTCTACACTACTCCACATGCAGCTGCTGGTGTGACCTTGAATCAGCCATAAGTTCTTTCAGAGCTGTTCTCTCATGAGCAGGTCTCAAAAGAGCTCTCTCAGCCCCACCTACCTCACAGGGTATCTGCTGTGAAGAGGGGAAGGGAAAGGAGATTGTAAGCTGCTCGGGGACTCCTTTGGGTAGTGAAGGGCAGAGTATAAATCTAATCTCCTCCTCCTCCTCCCCCCCCCTCCTCTTCTTCCTCTACATGATCACTTGGAAGGCTGAATCAGGGGGTCGAATCCATAATGGCATATTCCCAGTGCTTTGCCTGTTTTTTAATTGTGTGGAAATCCCAATATGTGTCTTACTGTAAATGACTGAACAGTATTCTCTTGAATGCATGGGTGGACCATTACCTGCCCCAGCCCACTGTCAAAGTCTAAAGCGGAATTAAAAAATGACAGTCAACTGACATAACTTTAGAAAGCAGCAGCATCTTACAACAAGAGCAACCAATTAAAACCAAGCATGACAGAAAAACTACAATGAATCAAGGGGGGATAAATCACAAACCAGTCTATTAAAAGCCTGCTGAAATTAAGGAAACAAGGGTCAGACACTGAAAAAACATCCAAGGATGGGAAGAGGGGGAGTGGGGAGTGAAAGGGCATTCCAGTGCCAGAAGAGAGAGAACTACTGGAAAGACCATCCCTTTGTGGTCACCTGCCTCACATCTGAAGGAGAGGGGAAATGAAGGGCCTGAGATGCCATGCCTGGCCAGGACTCTATGGGGAGGGACACAAGGTCCTTTATGTACTTAGGTCTTAGGGTTTTATAGGTCAAAACCAGTACCGCAAACTAGGACCAGAAACAGTGAAGAGCTTCCAGCAAAGATCTTATCTGCTGCCTGAAGTCCATCAAAGCTGCATTCTGACCTAACTGAAGCTTCTGGATAGTCTTCAGTATCAGACCCACAGAAGGCACAGTACTGTAATCTAACTTGGAAACAACAAAAGCATGGTAGTTAAAAGTTGGTAGTTGAAGAGTGAGGCTTCTGGATTTTATAAGGGCCCACTACCCCTACCCAGGCTGGTAGCCAGGATTTTGTGGCTTGTGGGGCAATTTTTTTCTTCCTGGTGGGGCTGAAGTTCTCAGTGCAGAAAGAAAAGCCATGTAGCTAATAGAAAGCTATTACCAGGATAGATCTCTAAATTGCAAGCTGTCAACCACTTTAAATGACAGTTCTCAGCTGCTGCAAGTTAATCACTTCAGGCAACCTAAGCAACAATTCTGAGAACAAGCCAGCAGGTGGGGGTAATGACTTCTATAGTCAAGAAAGCTAACACTTAGGCAGAAAACTCTCTTAAAGGAGACCAGTTTCTTGACACAGAATTAGAAGGGATCCTAGAGGTCACCTACTCCAACCCCCTTGCTCAGTGCAGCAATTAGTCAACTACAGCACCCCACTCTGCTTACAGGAGCACATGCCTTTAAAAGTGTTTTTAAATGATTGAAAAAAGGCATTTACAGGAGAAATTCTTGTGGGGTTGTACCTTTAAGAAAGGGGGCAGAGCCCCCAAAAGCTACAGACCTGCCCCTACCGCACCCAAATTCATGCACCACCTAAATAAGACCAACAATTTCTTACAGAGCAGACTGTCAAGGACGTTCGGTAAGGGAACTCAGTGATTTCGGGCAGTCCACCCACCAGTACTAATCCTCACATCACGACCCTTCGTAAGTTTGTTATGGCCTGAAAATCACAGATTTTAGCACACCATCACCTGTTATCTTTTTGAAGGATTTGTGGTAGCAGGCTAAATTGGACCCTGGTGAAAAAAGAAGTCACTACAAAAAGAAACTAAGGCCCCTGCCACACAGCAGGGGAAAAGTTGCTCAAAGCGCGGCTTTTAAAAGCCGAGCCAAAGTTGAGACGCCATGGCGGGATCCCACGGATCCCCTGAGCTGCGGCGCCTTTTCTCCCCGGCACGATCAGATGCCGGGGAGAAAACACAGTCCTGACGGGGAGCCTGCCGAACTGCGCATGTCGGAGCATGCGCAGTTCGGCTAGGAGCCGGGGATGCGCTGGCGCAAGGACGCGCCGGCGATCCAACGGCCCGGCTTGCAGCGCACCTTCGCAATGAACCACCTACGTAGGTGGTTCAAAGTTGATGCAGTGTTTCGCGCGGAGGGGACGGAAGCACTACGCTTCCCAGATGTTGTGGTGGGATCGCGCCCGTTTGCTGCGTCCCCGAACCATCCTTCTACCGCCCCAAATTCGTACGTGTGACCGGGGCCTAAGACCCCAAAGTAATCTTGTGAGCCAGTCCTTCATACCTCCATGGCACACCTCCCTGCCTCTTCCCTGTACCTAAGCAGTTCCCACTCACATCAAGCATCTGTTGGACTCCCTCCATTGCAGCTGGCCCTTCAGAACTCAAGATGACAAGCCTAATGTTCTGGGGGTGGGTGGGGGTTTAATACATCTCTAATTACAGGAGAGGCATCCAGAGATCTTTCCAGATTCTTACTTAATTGAGCCATTTTAAAGGGAAACTGTCAAACGCTACACACTTTCGTTTGATTGCAATCCTCTTCTGAAAGCCTGGAGATGTAATTCCTCTCCCTGCTGTTTTCATCCCTTCCCTATTTGACAGACGACGACACTTCCCCCTGCTTTTCTGTGGAAGACTGAGCCAATGTTTCTCTACCTCCTTTCGTCCTTTCCTTTGTGTGGGCACCAGGATTACACAATGATGCCAAAAAAACCCAAAACCCAGCCCATTGTGCACCCAAGGTTCAATATCCCAGCACCTTCTTCGACAGCGGTGCACCAAACCTATCAGGCCCTCCATAAAAGCTCCTTTTTGACACTTTTCCTAAAAAATAAAGGGAGTCTGATTCAACGGCCACTCGCGGCATTGTCAAAGGCTGTTGGCTTCAGTAGTACTGCAGCACCGTAAACAGTGCCTGGATTTCCCCCTAAGCTTCTCCAAACAGCAAAAGGTTGTGAGAGGTAATGCTAATGAAAATGAAGATGATAACACATGCTATTAATTCATTATACCGGCAACTTGCCCTGGAGATTGAGGCTCAGTTTCAGTGGTAAAGGATTAAAATATTCATTGAGTACCTCCTGGGGTCATAGAGATATTCCTTTTCTGGCTTGATGCACCATTAAGAATTAAAAGCTAACAATCCTGAGACGACTTACGCTGGAGTGGTCCCACTGATTTTCATGGCACAGTTCCAGAATAAGTGGTTTTAAGACTGCTGCCAAAGAAAGCTGGAAAGCAGAATTTGCAATGCCTGGCCGACTGGGGGGAAAGGGGTTTTTCTCCCCCTGGCAATGCCAAACAGCTTATTTGCCAGGCACCTTCCTGGGGTAGATTTTTAAAAACAGCAGGAATTATAATTATACTTTAGGGCAAAAAAAACCCCAAGTAATCAAACGAGATTCAACCTGTCAAGTGGGCACTATTAAGACCACTGGTTTCCAAGTTTAAATTAATATTGCCAACCACAGTAGCAATAGAAGTCTCATTAATAATGACAAAGACAATAAGAAGCTCCAATTTGCCACTATCAAAGTTCTGACCCACTCAGCTTAATACAAGAAAAAGCCACTGAGTGCTGCGATCTCTAAATGCAGGTAGTTTAAGAGCAAGAACCATAAAGGATTTGCAGCTGTTGCACTGAAAGCCAAAGAAAATTTAAGAGAGGCAGATAGTCTAAACCTGGCATTTGATTCCTGGGAAAATTGCAATTTAACAGCAATTTAACAGCTACGATTCAGCACCTTTACATCTTATTGATTTCAGTGGGACAAATTTAGAATGTGCCCCCATTCAGACCAAGGGGACTGAAAAGCAATTCAGTTATTGTTTCACTTTACAATGGTCCAAGAAAATGGTCAAGATACTGGTCACCTGGTGGGAATGGACCCTCAGCCAGGGTTTAGCTTGGGCAGCTCATTCTATGTCTGTTCATGGGAAGGGATGCAGCTCAGTGGTAAAGCCCATGTTCATGGCCTGCATCAAGCTGCCCCACAAACAATGGAGAGCAGTGAGTTAAGGAGAGGCAGGCATGCATATTTCATCTTCTGTTAAAAAAAGTACCATGGTGGTGATAAGCGCCATCAAGGTGCAGTCAACTTATAACCCCATAGGACTTTCAAGGCAACAGATGATCAGAGGTAGTTTGCTACTGCCTGCCTCTGTGTATCAACCCTGGACATCCTTGGCGGTCTCCCTTCCAAGTACTAACCAGGACCAACCCTACTTAGCTTCTGAGATCTGACAAGATTGGACCAAATTAATACTCCACCAGCAGTGAAAGAAGAGTCTCTGTGTGCGGATTTCTTTTTTTTAATCCTTTCCTTTGGGGGGGGGGTATTTGTGTGTGTGTGTGTTTGTCTGTACCTGGAAGTCATGTTGATCTCTGGTGACCAGAGGTCATTTCGGGGGGGATCGCGGGGGATCGCAGTTCCCCCGGGTG
>NW_015161948.1:1462478-1467701 GCF_001447785.1 Gekko japonicus | reverse complement strand
CACCCACCCACCCCCTTAACACATGAAACAACACAGGAATAATACACGTGGAAGTCACTTCATGCCTAGTTTGGTCATAAGAAGAACACATGAAGCTGCCTTATACTGAATCAGACCCTTGGTGCACCAATGTTACTATTGTCTACTCAGACTGGTAGAGGGTCTCCAGGGATTCAGGCAGAGGGCTTTCACATCATCTACTGACAGATCCTTTATCTGGAAGTGCTGGGGATGCCAACAGATGTTCTACCACTGAGCCACACCCCTTCCCCAAAGTTGACTTCATACATTCTTATGTTACATGTTTTCCATTGTTCAATAAAAGAATACATTTAATAAATCTTTGAAAGCAAAACATTACTGCTTGTTTTTTTCTTCTAATCTCATGAAAATTCTGCCGTGAGGTCAAATAGCCCAATGTGCTAAAGTTTCCTTTGTACATATGTGGATGTACTTCTAAGGTAATAACCGTAGCCTAGAAAATCTCAGCTTAAATGGATTCAAACCGTCCTTCAACATACAACAAAGGATGATGAGCTGGAAAGTGCTCCAAGGGTCAGTCCACATATTGCCAAAGAACCCTACCATGTGAATCTTGCTTGTTCCAGGGAATGCATCTCTTCCACTTCAAAACTTGGAGCAACGGATACTGAAGAATGCCTGTGGAGTTTTCCGTAATTGTGGTAGCACAGGGTTTTTTAGCCACCCTATATCACTGCAAGGAAATTGCAGCTTTATCCACAGAGGACTGCGCTCATATCCTATAGCTCACTATATACAGGCATCCACAATGGGAGCTAAGGCATATTGTGCAGCAGCTGTTTAATAACATGTGGATCGGCTTCTATGCCACTTATTAGTAATGCATGCCCAAAAGCGATCTAGGAACAGGACAGGTCTGGACACAAGGCAGGCGATATAGTCCGACTGAGGGCGAAGTCTGTGCCACAGCAATGAAGTGGGCTGTGAACAAACCTATATACCTTGAGTGATGGGAGCTGACTGTGGATTGGTATCACACCTTTGTAGACAGAGGTATACACTTGGAACAACCAGTTCTTTCTGTTTCCAAGGAGTACTTGGCTATGCAGAATGCTGATTGGCCAGCCCTTGTCCCACTGCCACATCCCTCCCACCTCCCCATCTGGCTGTGTAGAAAGCTGAACAGGTGTTTGTTTGGCCATCAAGAAGCTACAACTGCCCTACCCCACACCAGGGTTTTTTAAAAAGTCTAAAAATACACAAGTACTTGACATGGGGGGGGGGGGTTAAGGAAAAAGACTAACTTAACGGTTAAACTTAGGTGCCCGGGGAAAAGGTTTGCAAAAGCAAAAGCCGAACCAAAGTGAGGGGAGGGGGAGACTGAAAATCTACAATGATGTCAGTCAGGTACATGTGGCAACAGAGAAGGGCAACAAGAATCAGCGTTTGTCCCCCAGGAAAACAAAAACAAAACACCTGCTCTTTGAGAAAGTACATCTCTACACAGCTTTACCCAAACTGAAGAACCTAGGCCAGAGCCAGCTTTGTCAGATGAGGTAAGAACACTATTGGCCCACTGAGTCACTGGAACCCAGAGCTGCAATACCATCTTCTTGTCATCTGCAGTGGAGGCACTGAAGTACAGCAGAGAGCAGGCCAGCAGTTTCTGCCTTTGGCAAGATAACACAACAGTGCAGGAAATAATGTACTGCCCCAATTCTGGACATCTTCCACTATGCAATGAAGTGATCCTTTGGCCATTTCCAGAAAAGACATTTCATTATTTCTGAACATTCCTTGTGACCATCCAGCCTGATGAACAACCAACCGGGAAATCTCAAAAGACCGCACAATGTTTTGTGTTATTATTGTTGGTCTTAATAAAAGGTATTAGATGGCTTCTGCTTTTGGATTTCTCCCATCAGTTAGCCTGCATGTATAGATCATACATACGCATTAGCTAAAGGCAAGCACATTTTAAAAAATCTCTCCTGTTTTCTGCGCCACATCCACAAGTAAATTCCACATGGAAAAGCATTTGTAGCGTCACCTGCAAGGATGCCGTTTGTGTTCTAAACCTGGAGGGGTGGATTTATTTCTCTTACTTCCTGCTTCTCTGACAGCAAAGCACGATTCCCCTCTGAAAAAAGTACAACTTCCTCCCACAACAGCAATTAACTCAGCAGACAAAAACCATTCAAATCCTTAAGTGGCAGAGAAATAGCTTTGTACAGAGGTCATACGTAAACAGTGGCCAAAATGGAAGGTTGGGAATTATTTTCCATAGTGAAAAGTCTTAAGGCTGTTGTAGTGGACAGTTGCTCATATCTGTGATGATGCCAAAAATGCATGGGCAGGGGGGGGGAAACCAAAGTCTCTACCTAGCTAAACTCTTAAAGTCACTTCATGCCGCACAACGATCAACAAGGCTGAGCTGAGCAAAGGGGGTTTCTGGATTATTGTCAATGTTCCCGTCAACACTGATGGATTGGTTGTTGGGTCACGTTTGGCACAGCTGAGCTCTTGGCTTCCTTGTTTCCCTTTGTGCTTGAATTAACAGCTGTTCACGAGGTGCATGGTGCTAAAGAATAACATCATGTTTTTTTCATGGAGCCAACAAAAGCACATGTTCAACTGCTCCTGCTCTCAGACCGTATTTTCCTATCTGTCTATTACATACATAGCTGAGGGGCTGTGGCTCATAGGCAGAGCACCTGCTTGGAAGGCAGAAGGCTGCAGGTTTGACCCCTGGTGTCTCCAGTAAGGATCAGGTTGTAGGTAATGCGAAAAATCTTACCCTGAGACCCTGGAGAGCCACTGCCTGTCTGAGTAGGCAATACTGTCTTTGATGTACCAAGGGTACAATTCAGTATAAAGGAGCTTCATGGGTTCACCCTTCCTCACAGGCAGCTCAGGATAGCATGTCTGTTTTTTTTCTTCCCTCATTCCATCCTCACAGCAACTGCCGAGTCAGTGACTAGCCCCAGGTCACCCTGTGGGCTTTATGGCAGAGTGGACTTTTCAGTCCTAACCTAACACTCTAACTACAACCAGTGTTCCCTCTAAGCTGAGTTAGTGTGAGCTAGCTCACAGTTTTTTAGCCTCCGGCTCACACATTTTTGTCTTAGCTCAGGAAGGATGGCTCCAGGGCAAACTAATTTATGTAGTAGCCAAATCACTCGCTCACAATTTCAATGGCAGTAGCTCAGAAAGTAGAATTTTTGCTCACAAGATTCCAGAGCTTAGAGGGAACATTGAACAGCATATTCGTTCTGAGACACAGCATTCAGAGTACCCTAAAATAGTCCTCTTATCTTAAAATGCGGTAATAAGAAGCAAGCTTGACTTTACGTAAAGCTGGGATTTGCTTTTATGACATTTTACAACTCCCCCTTTCCTCAACTGGATTTAGCAAAGTCAATATCCTTCCAACTATGCCCATTTCCTTACAAAAGTTACAGAGTGTCAGCATCTATTGCTTACAGTAATGGAGCTCTTACCTGCCAGTCGTAGCCGGCTGTCTTGAGAGTGACACCTGACAAATGTGTGAAAAGTTCCCTTGCACATTACAATTGTACTACAAGCATCAGGCCTTGTCAACAAACACAGCAGCAGGAAATGAAGGAATTCTGAGGTGGTAGAATGAGTTGTACCACTTCCGACTGTGGGTGGGGATGGCCACATGTCTAATGCTCTTCCATGTCCAAGTTTCTCAAAAAGTAAAAATTAGAACATCAAGGAGAAAAAGTCTAGCCCAGTCCTTCATATATTGCACTGGATTTCTATTTACAGGGTATTTTTGATGTAGGGGAACTGGAACAACGTACTTCTTCCCCTGCGTTCAGAAGTGGTACCATCCATTCTACTGTCTCAGGATGCTGCCACCTCATTCCACCACATATCTAGGTCAGGGCTAGTACTCCCAACTGTCTATCACATTTTTATCTTTCCCGTCCTCTGAGGAGCCCACTGCAGTGGACACGGGCTTACTTTTTATCCTCAAAGCAACCCTGTGAATTAGTTCATGGAAAGTGACTGTCCCAATCTCATGAAATAAATTTCACCACTGCATGGGGATTTGAACCCCAGTCATTGTCTAACACTCCCCACAATAGTCCAGTCCACAGGTTACAGTGAATGCACAGACAGTGTACCCTTGATTTTTCTTTATGCATGTGTTAATTCTCATGTTACATTCAATGCACGCTGAACATGTGATGGAAACCCCACATTTATCCAGGTACTGGTCCCTGGTTTCAACTGCAAACATGCACTGTCTCTTTTTTATAAACAGATGTATGCATGTACATGTAGGATGCACATGCATTCAGTGTAAAGTCAACAGGGCTACTGTTACTCTCAGCTGCCAAGTAATGTGGGGGGTGTGTGTGTCAGTATTTTACAATGCTACTATCCTCACCTGCTTGCATCTCTCCAGTAAGGGTAGGCTCACCAACCTCCAGGTGGGACCTGGAGATCCTTGGGAATTACAACTGATCTCCAGGCGACAGAGATCAGTTCACTTGGAGAAAATGGCCACTTTAGAAGACTGTATGGCATTATACCCCACTGAAACCCCTCCCCTCCCTAAACCCCACCTTTCTCAAGCTCCACCCCCAAAATCTCCAGGTTTCCCCCAGCCCAGAGCTGTTAACCCTAAGTAAGGGTAGGGTTGCCATCCTATCTCCCAGGATTACCACTGAATGCCAGATGACAGAGATCTGTCCTTTGGAGAAAATGGCTGCTTTTGACGGTGAACTCCATGGCACTATATTCGGCTGAAGCCCCTCCCCTCCCCAAACTCTCCCCTCACCAGACTCCCCCACAAAATCCCCAGGAATTTCCCAACCTGGATCTGGCAGCCTTAAGTAAGGGGTAAATTTGCCTCTGCTAAAACCAAGTTTCCATTATTTAAATGGAAATCGCCATGTGACAGATTAAAAGTTTCATTTTTTTTTAAAGTGAGACACAACAGTGCTCCAGGCACAGCAGTCACCTATCCCCTCCCCCCAGCCAGTAGCAAAGTAACATTTATTTATTTGATTTCTACCCTGCCCTTCCTCCAAAAAGGACAAGACTCTAGAAGCACTCCTGAAGAAGTATCTGGAGATGTATCTGGAGAAGTGAGCAGTGACTCATAAGAACATAAGAACATAAGAACATAAGAACATAAGAGATGCCAATGTTGGATTAGGCCAAAGGCCCATCCAGTCCAACACTCTGTATCGCACAGTGGCCAGA
>NW_015161948.1:1443500-1462454 GCF_001447785.1 Gekko japonicus | reverse complement strand
TCAGGAGGTCCACCAGTGGGGCCAGGACATTAGAAGCCCTCCCACTGTTGACCCCCCCAAGCACCAAGATGACAGAGCATCACTTGCCCCAGAGTCCCTATCTATACCTTGTGGCTAATAGCCACTGATGGACCTCTGCTCATAAAAGCTCACACCCTGCCACAAATGTTTTTAGTCTTTAAGGTGCTACGGTCTCTTGCTCTTTTCTACTGCTACAGACACACTAACACAGCTACCCATCTTGATCTTCCTCCAAAAAGTTCAGGCTCTCCATAGACACAGATGGCTCTCCATCCTCCATTTTGTCCTCACAACCTATCAAGTAGATTAGGCTTAAGGAAAGCAACTGGTCCCAGATCATCCAGTGATGGCAGAGCAGAGATTAGAACCCAGGTCCTCCAAGTCATAGTTGAACACTCCAACCAGAATACCGCACTACTCTCACTTGGGGGCAAGGGGCTCTTCCTTCAGACCTTTTAACGTCCAAAGCTAGAGACTCTTCATTCTGTTTATAACACCTGAAGTCACAAAGTGATGCACTGTTTCCAGCAACAGCATGGACGAACAAGACTGAAGCAATCAGGTATTCCTTTGCCCAGGAAAGAGAGATTGACCTGTACCAATGGCTTTCCTTTTGTGTTCAGGTCACATCACACACAGGTTTAATAACCCTCTTCTTGAAAACTTTCCTCCCCTGCTAGTGAAACACACCAACCATTTAATATATTACACCATCCAATTTAATGGACGCTCAGAGTGGTGGGCAGAAGCCCATTAAAGAAGAATGGAAGCTCTCGTGTGTGGCATTCGTTTCCAAGCAGTTTGTAAGAAACTGTTATCTGTGGAGCAACCATTCTCAAACAACTACAAAAGCTCTCTTTTTCATAAGGGGTGTATGTGTGAGAGAGAAAGCGAGAGATTCCTGGAAATCCACTGCAGAACAGGTTATGAAAGGAGCCCTGGGAGGTTAATTTAATGTTCCATAGTTCTAGGGGGGGGAAGATTGGTGGATTGGCCAGTTTATGGACTGTTTCCATTAGCTCATGGTGCATTTATTCCACAGTGTGACCATATATATATAAATAAAATGGGGGACACACACACTAGAAACTCATCAGAACCTCAGCGGCCACCAAATGGAATCTAAACAGGCGGCAATCAGATCAGCAGCTTAAATTCCTTCTGAAATAGGTCATTTTGCAAGCCTTTCTGAAGCCACGGGGAAAAAACTCTTTCTGACCACCATAGGAAAGTTATTCCCAGGGCTATTTTTGGGCAGGAACGCACAGGAAAGGAGTTCCGGCTGGCTCCTGAGTTGGCCACGCCCAGCAGGGACTCATTAATATAATAGGCCACACCCAACAGCAGGAACTCATTAGGATTGGCTACATTAGGGGTGTGTGGCCTAACATGCAAAGGAGTTCCTGCTACAAAAAAAAGCCCTGGGTTTTGACAACAAACAAGGTAAACAGAATAACAAGCAAAAGGCGGGTGTGGCTGGATAACCACACTTCTGGTAACATGGGGGTGCGGCCTAATGTGCTAATGGGCCTAATATGCTAATACATTTCTGCTGTTGGGTGTGGTCAACTATCCTAATGAAGTCCTGCTGGGCTTTTTCTGCAAAAAAAGCCCTGGGAGTGTCATAATCCATAGTATAAAAGTCCACTGAGGCTGTGATCACACACTAAATAATCTACTTTAAATCCACCTTCAATCCACTTTACAACTTGATTTTACTATGGGAACTGGCAAAATCCAATTTGAAAATGCACTGAATGTAGATTGAAAGTGGATTATTGACGGTGTGTGATGACAGCCTGAGATACTGTATGGTGCTGACGGTCTTAAAGCCAATTCCTCTGCCATCGACTAGCCAATCCACCACAGCCTGTACCAGTGGCCACTCCAGGAACTGCAGCCCAGCCCACCAGAAGCCTGAGAGACAGATGGGGAGCCAATCAGAGCACGGCTGGGGCTATATAAACTCTGCCTCTGACTTGACCACTCAGTCCTCATAAATGAATTATGCAAGGATCTCTCTCTGCCCTGCCCACTGTATCAGATTTGACCTTTTTTCTGCTTATGACTGTGGGTTGGATCCACTGAAAGATTTCTGTGGACAGAAGGGGAGCTTATTTTCATCAGTTCCCCATTCCCATGGTAGACCTCTGACTCCCCTGTCCTCCAAGAACAACAGCCGGGAGGGCATTTTGGGTCACAAGAGGAGGAAGGTAAGAAAGCTGTGATCTGCAGTCAGAAATTTCTTCCATCAGTGGAAATTTCTGGTGGATCCAAACCCACCTGCCTCTGGCCCCCCTGCCCACTTATCCAGTTTGACCTTCTGCTTGTCTATGACCATGTTGCTTCTCTGTGACCCAGGCTGTTCAGCTTCTTACCCAGTGAAGCTGTCTAGCTGGAATCAACTTTGGTTTGCCCAGACATGTATCCAGCAAGGTCAATGGAGGAACAAGATCATGCATCAATCCCATAAGGTCCTCTGCAGATGTGACATTCCATTCGTGAGAACAGGAAGTCCACCAGCCATTCATACCAGGAGTGTGCAGGTCCCTGCAGTGCACCTCATACGTTTGGCTGCTGTCTCATGGGAAATGGGCAACATGTAGTTTTTTCCACTTGGATACAGCTTTCATCCATACAAACCAGAACCCTTGTAGAGTTCTACTGTATCAATTTTATCTATTATGAAAGGACAGTGTCTAAGAAAATGAACAGGGTAATGGGAAGGGAAGTCTCAAGTTGCCAAACAAATGTTCCTTGTTTTGATAGAAACTTTGGTGTGGGCTCCCTGTCATCTCTCTTCTTGGGGTGTAGGGATGGATTCCAGGTAAGAGTATCCAGAGCTGGGGGCAGAGTGCAGGCAGGGGACAAGGGGTCCCAGGAAACTATGTTCCAAAGGTGTAGCTCCAGGGCCCCCTTCCTCAAGAAAGTATGGACTCAGTGTGGTCAACCCTCTCCTCCTCCATGGATGTCTCGTCTGAAAGCCCATCAAGTTAGTTCATATTTATTGCACTAGGCTGCAATCCTATAAGCATGACTTGGAGGTAAGCGCCATTGAACTAAATAGGACTTGCTTCTGAGTAAACATGCATAAGAAGATGGAACTGCATGGCACATTTAATAGTTGGATGCTCCCTTGATTTGCCTTGTGTAAGGAGAACAAGAGAAAGAGGTGAGAAAGAGAAGCCCCTTTTTGACAAATTCCAGAGAACCAACCTTGCTAATAAGTATTAACAAATAACAAATCAGAGTACCACAAATATTCAAGATATTGGCTTATCCATTGAGTGGCTATATCTATCTATAGCTATACATGTGTGTGTGTGTGTTTATGAACACACATCTTTCTTTTTAAAAAATCTCCTCATTCTCTAGCCCTGGGGTCCTCTCGGATCACATTTTTGGTCCGTGTTGAAAGATTTTTTACTTTATAGCTACAAGGCTTCGAAAATTACTTTGGAGGAAAATGAAATACGAGACTGCATGAAACAACATAGCCCATTGAACATTAAGGGGAAAAAACCAAACTCTTTGAGGCTTGCAATAAAAATGGCAAGAACTGGCAACAGGGCAATTCGAAATAGATCCAGGGCAGAAATGTTTGGCAGAAAGTCCTGCACAAGTTGCCAAAATTCCTCCAAGGCTTCCCCCCCCCATTAAGAATCCCCTGACTGTGTTTTTCCATGATGGTTTGGAAGGAGGTAGGCAATGGGCCCCTGCTGGCCAATGCGCCCCCTGCTGACTGCTGGAATTCCTGCAAAGACTTGAGATTCTCCACCAGTGCCCAGCAAGCACTTCTATGACATTTGTATCCCACTCGTCCTCTAAGGAGCTCGTGGGCCTCTCCTCCTCCCCTTTATCCTCAAAACAACCGTACAAGGTGGCTTAGACTGAGAGTGCCTGGCCACAAACCAGCCAGTGAGCTTCAGTGTTGAGCAGCGATTGGAACATGGGTCTCCCTAGTCACACACAAATATTCTATCCACTATACTATCTCAAGCAGTACATTCACTGTATGCATTACAGCAGAATGGCCTGCTCCTCTCCTCCCCCTCCGATATTTGTGTGAGTTGGCTGGGTCGCATAGGATGGAGTTTCTGCTTACTTAATTCTGTCCGTTAGCCAGAAGTATAGACTGCATGTTCTTCCTTGCTCTGAAACCAGTTGCTTGCGTCCCTGCATCTTTTTGTTAATAAACAGATGTTTTTAGCACATCCACCATCTCTGCAGCTGTCAGCAGGAACCCGAGTGAGCAGTCTCGTGATGACCTACAAGTAAAAGGGATGCTATAAAGAATAAGGATCCCCACCCTTGTTGAACTTGTAGGTAGTTTGGGAATTTTCAAATCAGGGAACACAACTAAATGTCTGCCAAGGAGTGGGACTGATCACAAAACATTGGAAAGTTCGACAGAATGTTCAGAGGTTCTAAGCCAAGATGGCTGCGGTTCTTTCCTAACTGGTAGCTCCCTGAAGTTGGGTTGCCAGCTCTGGGTTGGGAGGTACCTGGAGATTTGGGGGAGGGAGTGGAACATGGAGAGGGTGGGGTTTGGGGAGGGGAGGGACTTCAGCGGGGTATAATAGAGACCACCCTCCAAAGCAGCCATTTTCTCTAGGGAAACTCATCTCGGTTGTCTGCAGATCATTTGTAATAGCAGGGGATCTCCAGGTGCCATCTGGAGTTTGGCAACCCTACCCTACTGGCACAAAGGAACGGCTTCCTGGGCTCTTCTAAAGCAACTCCTGCTCTAATGAAATGACGGAAAGCCAAGATTCGCCCCTTGCTTTGGGGTAGAAGAAGGCACTCGGAGACATGTTGGAGGGCACCCTGGCTGCTCTAAGTATGGGTGCATAGTCAGGATACAGGTGCTCAAACACATTAGCAACCCTGATAAGGTTCATCATTTCCAGGTTCACTTTGCAAACATTAGCAGCTTGTAATGTTTGCGTTCAAGCCAAGATGAGCATTACAGTCCCAGGAGTGCCTCTCTGGCTCAATCCCTGCTCTCACAGGGTGTCTCTTGTGGGGAGGGGAAGGGAAAGGAGATTGTAAACCACTCTGAGACTCCTTTGGGTAGTGAAGGGTGGGGTGTAAATCCAATCTCCTCTTCCTCCTCCTCTTCTTTTTTGGTGTGTGAATAAAAAAGAAAGACAATCAACCATCATGCAAATCAAGAGCATGGATTTGTTGATAAATTATTGCACCTCCTGGTGGTGAGGATTCAAAGAGTGCTGTTCCATTTCAGAAACTCTCCAAACCAACACTGAGGAACCATCACCTTCCCATGCAAGGCAGATTAGGCTAAGAGACACTGACTAGACCAAGAGCACCCAGCTACATTCATGGCAAGAGGGGGATTTCAGCCTGGGTTGCCCAAGTCCAACTGTCTCTTTAATCATGTCCTGATCCCTGTAAGGGAGGCTTAGTGGGGTGTTACTTACCTCCTTGCCATGAAAAGCTTCAGCTGCCCATTTGTCTATATTTCATTAAAGGGACAGGACATTTTCCCCCAGGACTGCTAGCAACCCTAAGTTCAGCACACTAACCACTGCGCACCAACACTGGCTCTTCTGGCTTAGTTCAAAGGATGAAAAATACAAGCACACGTACTGTACTTCACAGTGGATGCAACACTGTTATATTCGAGGAATGCTGACCCACGTCCAAAAAAAGGATTCTCCCTTTATTCTCTGTACCAGAACAAGAGAGTACAAAGAGACTCTGAGTGCCAGCAACATCTTCCAGGGTCTTTGATTAGTTTCTCTAGGATTCTTGGTCTTTGGACCTCTGTGTTAAAAAAAAGCTTTTCCATCTGCGAAAGTTGGCCTCTGAAGCACATTCTTTGCAGAAATATTTGCTCCCCTCTCCTTTTTTTTCAAAAATTGTCTCCAGGATATCAGAGACTTGGAGCCCAGTGCTTATGCCCTCTGTGGAGATGATTGTGAAAGGCAATAGCACATGGAAATGGCCCCAATTTCCAACACAGTCCCTCAGGTAAAATGAGCTGGCTGACTGGCTGCCTCTCTTCACCAAGCACTGGAAGTAGGGTTCCCAATTCTTGGTTGGGAAATGCCTGGAGACTTTGAGGGTGGGGTTTGGAGAGGGGAGGGACCTCAGACGGGTACGATGCCACAGAGTCCACCCTCCAAAGTGACCATTTTCTCCAAGGAACTGATCTCTTTAGTCTGGAAATCAGTTGTAATTGCAGAAGATCTCCAGGCCTCACCGGGAGGTTGGCAAACCTAACTGGGTGCCATAGAGACTTGTTAACTGCATTTCACCAAATCCAAAATTGCTGTGTGTGAGAGAGAGACTGAATTAGAGCACAATTAAGGCTCCTGGAAAAGAAAGGAGAGGGTGCCCTCTGCAAGCAGATTATGGTACTGCATGTACCAAGGGGTTGACCATACAAAAAAGGTGGGAAACGCCCGGAATAGATTTCTGCTAGCCACCAGCCAAAAGTCCACTGGGAGGTCACAACCCCACCGTCCCAGGAAAGATACCTCAAGGGAACAACAGTCTGGCCAGAGAATGAGAAGCCATAAGAGAGCCTGTTTCTCTCCCACCTGCCAGAAGGAACCATTTTAAGAATGTAAGAAAAGCTGTGCTGGATCAGACCAGTGGTTCATCTAGTCCAGCATCCTGTCTCACACAGTAGCCAACCAGTTCCTTTGGAGGGCCAACAACAGGACATAGAGCCTGATGTCTTCTCCTGATGTTGCCTCCTGGCTCTGGGATTCAGAGGTTTACTGCCTCTGAACGTGGAGGTTCCCCTCAGTCACAATGGCTAGCAGCCACTGATAGACCTATCTTCTGTGAAGCTACCTAATCCCTTTTTAAAGCTGCTTATTCCTGTGGCCATCACTACATCCTCTGGCAGTGAATTCTACATTTTAATCACTCTCAGCAATTACTGGATGGCCAGTTGTTCTAGGCCTGCAGATGTAAAATAGAGTTGCCAACTCCAGGTTGGTAAATTCCTGGAGATTTTGGGGGGGGTGAATCCTGGGGAGGGAGGGGTTTGGGCAGTGGCAGGCCCCCAGTGGGGGATAATGCTATAGAGTCCACCCTCTTTCCTTTCCTTTAATGATACTGCTCTTACAGCCAATTCGGCTCTGAGCAGGGTCACGCGAAGAATAAAAAAGAAAAAAAGGAAATTTATTTTATACATGTGTATATTGTAAAAGGTAGTGATTTTTAATTTTAATTGACTGAGAAAAGAACTTTGGCAACTGCCAATGTAATATTAAAAAAAATACCCCTGCTAAAAGAACCACAGATTATCCAGTTCACACCTAGAGTCCTGGATATAGGGTTTTATCCAGCTATCTCTTACTCCATTAAGCAAATCACAGTTGAATAGACAATCTTGAAGGGTGTCTATTTGGCCAGAACCACATTGGCACAGTCACTCAGAGTAAGGCATCTTATTGAAGTACAGCCCACCCTCAGCCATTTCCTCTAGACTAGAGGAACTGATCTCTATAGTATGGAGGTCAGTTGTAATTCTGGAAGATCTCCAATCCCCACCTGGAGGTTGGGAACCCTAATGTAAAGGGGGGGGTCATAAGAACATAAGAGACACCAATGTTGGATCAGGCCAAAGGCCCATCCAGTCCAACACTCTGTGTCACACAGTGGCCAGAAATACCAGTGCCATCAGGAGGTCCACCAGTGGGGCCAGGACATTAGAAGCCCTCCCACTGTTGACCCCCCCCCCAAGCATCAAGAAGACCTCTTTCTTTACCTGCTCTTTCCCATGCATAATCTTATAAACCTCGATCATGTCACCCCTCAGTCGTCTTTTCTCCAAGCTAAAGAGCCCTAAGCGCTTTAACCTTTCCTCATAGGGAAAGTGTTCCAACCCTTTTATCATTCGAGTTGCCCTTTTCTGCACTTTTTCCAAAGCTATAATATCCTTTTTAAGGTGTGGTGCCCAGAACTGCACACAGTATTCCAAATGAGGTCTCACCATTGATTTATATAGGGGCATTATTATATTGGCTGATCTGTTTTCAATACCCTTCCTAATAATCCCCAGCATAGCATTGGCCTTCTTTATTGCAGTCACACACTGTCTCGACATTTTCAGTGAGTTATCTACTACAACTCCAAGATCTCTCTCTTGATCTGTCTCTGCCAGTTCAGACCCCATCAATGTGTATTTATATTTAGGATTTTTGGCTCCAATGTGCATCACCTTGCACTTGGCCACATTGAACCCCATTTGCCATGTTGACGCCCACTCGCCCATCCTTGACAGATCCCCTTGGAGTGCCTCACAATCCTCACTGGTTTTCACCACCCTGAACAACTTTGTATCATCCGCAAATTTAGCCACTTCACTGCTTACTCCCATCTCCAAATCATTAATGAACAAGTTAAAAAGCAGTGGACCAAGTACTGATCCCTGCGGTACCCCACTGCTTACCACCCTCCACTGAGAAAATTGCCCACCTACACTCACTCTCTGTTTTCTATGAACTAGCCAGTTTTTGATCCATAAAAGGACTTGTCCTTTTATCCCATGATTTTTGAGCTTGCTTAGGAGCCTTTGATGAGGAACTTTATCAAAAGCTTTCTGGAAGTCAAGGTAAATAATATCTATTGGATCCCCCTTGTCCACATGTTTGTTCACCCCCTCAAAGAACACTAACAGGTTAGTGAGACAAGATCTTCCCTTACAGAAACCGTGCTGAGTCTGCCTCAATAGGTTTTGTTCATCTATGTGCCTACTAATTCTTTCCTTAATAATGGTTTCCACCAATTTACCCGGTATCGACGTCAGACTGACTGGCCTGTAATTTCCCGGATCTCCTCTGGAACCCTTTTTAAAGATGGGAGTGACATTAGCTACCTTCCAGTCCTCAGGAATGGAGGCTGATTTTAAGGAGAGATTACATATTTTTGTCAGGAGATCCACAAGTTCACATTTGAGTTCTTTCAGAACTCTCGGATGTATGCCATCTGGGCCTGGTGATTTATCAGTTTTTAAGTTGTCTATCAGTTTTAGGACCTCCTCTCTCGTCACCTCAATCTGACTCAGGTCTTTCAACACCCCTCCTGAAATCAGTGGTTCTGGAGTGGGCAAGCACTTCTCATCTTCCACAGTGAAGACGGAGGCAAAAAATGCATTTAGCTTCTCAGCCATTTCCCTATCATCCTTCAATACTCCTTTTACCCCTTGGTCATCCAAGGGCCCCACTACCTCCCTGGCTGGTTCCCTGCTTCTAATGTATTTGAAGAAAGTTTTATTGTTGGTTTTTACGTTTTTTGCTATATGCTCCTCATATTCCCTTTTTGCCCGCCTGACCACAGACTTGCATTTTATTTGCCATAGCCTGTGTTCCGTTTTATCAGCCTCACTGTGACTAGCTTTCCACTGCTTAAAGGAATCCTTTTTACCTTTTACAGCTTCCATTACTTTATTTGTTAACCATGCAGGCTTTTTCCTATACCTGTTTGTGCCTTTCCTAACCTGCGGAATATATATATATATTTTGAGCTTCTAGGATCGTAGTTTTAAACAGTTTCCAAGCTTCCCCAATGGTTTTGACCCTTTCTACTTTTCCTTTCAGTTTCCTCCCCACATGTCCCCTCATATCAGAGAAGTTACCCCTTTTAAAGTTAAAAGTGGTTGTGTGAGTCTTTTTGGCCAATTCCCTATTTATACAAATGTTGAACTCAACAACATTATGATCACTGTTCCCAAGCGGTGCAATCACTTTTACATCTCTCACCAGGTCTTGAGTATTACTTAGGACCAAATCAAGGATCGCCTCTCCCCTGGTAGGTTCCGTGACCATCTGCTCCATAGCACAGTTATTTAGAGTGTCTAGTCACAGTTCTTCAAGGTGCTGTGTAATGTGGGTTCCTTTCCATATGGCTTTTGAGGATCATGTATGCAGGGCACACATCTTTAAAATAAATGAGACTGAAACCTCAGCAGTAAAAAGAGTCTTTGGAGGAGCAGAATTGGGAAATACAAGATGCCCAGGTCATCTCAGACCCGGTTACAGAAGAGTGTTCCCTGTTTCATTTAAGATTTCATTCATTTGAGAAATCAGGGCATTTCTCTACTTACCCACCCATTGCCTTTCTCTGTGCGTATAATATACACAAGTCAAACAGTGGTCGGGCATTATTCCCCGCCCGACATGGGAAACGTTCGTTCCTGATATGGAAACAAAATCCTTCCTGCTATCCCAGTCTAATGAATAATGACACGGATCTCTAAGATACCAGGATCTTATTGCAAACGGGTGATTGCTGAAAGCCCGGCTCAATCAATAGATCAATTACTGAGCTTCGGAGTTCAGAACAGGTGGAGGGAGCCCTGCGCAGCAGAGACCTTTATCGCTGCGAGAAATAAAAATAATGGGGTTGTGATGATTGCATCCCCCCCCCAAAGGATGGAACTACTGTCCTCCTGTCACTGGGCAATATCTGGAGAAACAGAGGAAAAGCATCAGGCAGTTGCTTCCCCTTGGCCAGTTGGGGCTGGGAGTTCAATCCGACCAAGCATGCTCTTTGATGTGCTTGGTCTGAATTATATTCCTTCTTGCCCTCATGATCACATTCAACGGGGGGGGGGGAGCAGGATCAGCCTCCTTCTGCTGTCAAAGTGATGGGGAAAGAAGAAGAAGAAGATATTGGATTTGTACCCCGCTCTTCACTACCCAAAGGTGTCTCAGAGCGGTTTACAAACTCCTTTCCCTTCCCCTCCCTACAACAGACACCCTGTGAGGTAGCTGGGGCTGAGAGAGCTCTGACAGAAACTGCGCTTTTTCAAGAACAGCTCGTATCAGAACTACGGTTTGCTCAAGGTCATCCAGCCAGGTGCAAGTAAAGGAGTGGGGAATCAAACCCGGTTCTCTCACTACACCAAACTGGCTGAACTGAGTCCTTCATGTTCTGTGTCCACAGCTAATTCCCACCACCACCACCACCACCACCACCACAAATTCTTCAGGATGGTAAGAGCAATTTCCTCTCTTCCTTCCCCTTGTAGATTTTGGTGGATTTTTGCCATTGCAAATTCCAGATTTACCTTCCTGATAAGTACCCTCAGTAAGTGACAAGGACTTTACATTCTGCCCACCTTCCAACATCTCACAGACAAAATTCAGGACCCTTGTCTTGTTTAGCTGTAACACTCCCTGTCCTCACACCAAAGATCACTGCCAGAGGGCCCCCAGCTCCCATAGGCATGCCTGTGGGACTTGATAATTCCAAATGAATCTCACCAAAACTGCAGCATGTGGTGTGCGGGTTGTGCATGGTGCCTTAGTGTTTGTGCACCTGCATTTATGTTCTTGTTCATAAGAAGACAGAATGCATCCAGCTGCACCCTTGGAGGTTTTACTTCCAGAGGGCCAGAGGAGTGAGCTCAAAGAGTGGCATGTCTAGCGCAAAAGAGAGCATCAGGGCTGGCGCAAAGGTTTTGGGTACCCTAATATGGCCCATTACTGTGCTCCCCCTGTTGTGACCCGGGTATATGCAGAGCCACGGAGACTTAGGTGCATGCGGAGCTGGGCAGGCAAGGAGCCACTGCCACTACCACTGGCTGGATAGGCGGAGTCAGGCTGGTGGTCACCAGCTCTTCCTTCCTCCATCCCTCAGTAGAAGGGGCGGGGCCTGTGGTGGGGGCAGGGCAAGGCAAGCCTTGTGAGCAACGCCCTGGCCTCCAGTGCCATCGCTGGTTACACACAGAGGTCATTTCGGGGGGGATCGCGGGGGATCGCAGTTCCCCCGGGTGAGGTACTGGGGCGCGGCACATGATGAAGCCCCGCCCCCTGCTTCCGCCCGCCCCGCTTCCGGCCCTCATTCAGCCAGGAGGAGGCAGGAGAAGGGTAAGTTGCTTCCTCCCTGCCTCTCCCCACCCCTGCCTGCCTGGGGCCAGGGAGGGCCTTGGCGGGGCTTCCTTGCACTCACAGGAGCTGCAAGGCCGGCGGCGGCCGGGACCGTTGGGGGCGGGGTGTGTGGCCTTATGACACACTTCCTGTGATGTCAGGGGGTGTGGCCTTATGACACACTTCCGGTGATGTCAGGGGGTGTGGCATATGCTAATGAGTTATGCTAATGAGTTCCCCTAGCTCTTTTTCTACGAAACGACCCCTGGTTACACAGAGCACCTGGGTGGGGCAGTGGCACGCCCAGGGCTCCCATTGGCCACAGCTGATCCAACCCTGTCGAGGACCTGCCCTGAGAGTCTTTTAATGCTGCCCCAGCAATCGCCTAGGTCCACCTAATGGACACGGGCTAGCTCCAGTCAGCATGCTGCTCCACACTTCGAAAGAGACATTCCTCCAAAGCAACTTCAAACTAGAGACTGTACTTTATTAGGGGGGTTAGGTACCATAAATATCTCTGCTAGACAGGAACAGTCAGCGTGTATACATTTCTATATCAAGTGCACCTCTTTGAGAGGAGTTTATAGAGCAGCCCAAGGCCTTGGCAGCAAAGGCAGATGGCTGGTAATGATATACTTCTGGAGCTAGCAAGGTCTGAATCCTGGGGCATTTTTTTGTTTGTTGCACCTATCAACACACAAATGGAAGAGGGGCTTTTATTAGCAACAGCCTCCCTGATCAGGTGCAAGGGGCCCCGCCATGTTTACCCACTGAAGTGACAAGCGATAGGCCTGTATAAAAATGTGCAGGAATCAGCTTACCGACAGCAGCCCCCCCCCCAGTCTACAGAAAGGAGCCTGTCTTTGTTATACAGAGTTGTAGCCAGCTTTATCTCAACACAACTTAATTAACTGCACTTGCAAGGTCAGCCGAAGCAGATGTCAGTGCCGCTGAATCTCAAGCGGTTTCACTACATCACCTGGCGACCTTTAAATACATGCTAAATCAAAGTAAGAACGCCAGAGCAGCTTAATCTTTAGAACAGAGTGGCAGCAAGTCAGAGCAGGATCGCCCGGCTGGTACACACAGACACACATACTTAAGGCTGCCAAGTCCAGGGTGGGAAATTCCTGGAGGTTTGGGGATGGAGCCCAGGGTGGGCAGGGTTTGGGGAGGGACCACAGCAGAGTATAGAGTTGCCAGCTCTGGGCTGGGAAATACCTGGAGATTTTTTGGGGGGTGGAGCCAGGAGAGGGCAGGGTTTGGGGAGGGGAGGGGAGGGACCTCAGCAGGTTATAATGCCATAGCGTCCACCCTCCAAGCAGCCATTTTTGTCAGGGGAACTGATCTTGGTTGTCTGGGGATCAATTGCAATAGCAGGAGATCTCCAGGTGCCACCTGGAGGTTGACAACCCTAGCAGAGTATAATGCCATCGTGTCCAACCCCCAAAGCAGCCATTTTTTCCGGGGGCACTGATCTATGTAGTCTGGAGATCAGTTGTAATTCCAGGAGATCTCCAGGACCCATCTGGGGACTGGCAAATCCTAACCCATATGCCCATAACCCAGCTGATGCAGCCCTTGGAAAATCATCAGACAATAGCTCTGCTGGAACAGACCAATAGTCCATCTAGTCCAGCATCCTGGTTTCCAGAGTGACTGACCAGCTGCTCTGGAAGGTCCACAGCAGGGGAACAGGGGCCAAAGCCTCTCTCCCCCCCCCCGCTGCTACCCCGTCCCTCCAATTGACATTCAGAGATCTGCTACCTCCAAACACAGAGATCTCATTTATCCAACATAGCCAATATACACAGATGGACCTATCATTCGCAGATGCCCTTTGTGATACCCTGGTCTGAGAACCTTGAGTGACAGGGAATTCAAATGGAATCCTTCAGTTGAGAGTGTCAGTTGGGAGTTAATCAGTGAGAGAGTGAAGCAGACTGTGAGAGGAAAAAGAAAGATCCTGAGGTAGGGAAGTGGGACGTGTGGCCCATCCCTTTCAAGACTGAGGGAAATAGCTCCTAGTGAAGGGGGGGTGATCCTATCAACTCTGAGGGAAATAGCTCTTAGAAGACCGGTGTGTGTGTGTGATCTCTAACCAGTGGATAAGGAAGGAAACTGGAACTTGTGTGAATATTCCTGCCTTTATCATCTTAGTGTCTGTGAGACCAAGAAGCTTATGCTTGTTTATGTATGCAGAGACTGCCAAGAAATTTCGCTCCTCAAGTTTTAAAGACCTGTCTGAATAACAGAAACAGCTACTTGTTTGTGACAAATTATCTGGTGTTTATTTTTATACTAAGTTACCTCATTCCTGTTGCCTGTTCACCTCGTAAGTCCTAAACCTGATTCCTACCTGACCATTTCCCCTCAAAGTGAAATAAAAGTTTGCTATTTTTGATTTACCATCAGCCTCTCTTGTGCCATTATCAAATAAAGACAAAAGGAGGATTTTAGTCTCTCCTCTCAGTTCCCTAGGCTGGGTCAGCATTTACCAATATACATTCAAACGACTTGGTGGGACAGCCAGACAAAAACAAAGAAGAAAGAAACAGGGGTGCTCAGCTAAGAACAAGATAAAGGGAAATCCTGTGAGGAAGGGTGACATCATTATACCCTTTTAAAGACATCCAAGATAGCAGTAATCACTACATACTATGGCAGCAAATTCCACAAGGTAATTGTGCATTGGGTGAAGGAGAACTTCCTTTTGCCTATCCTGCATCTGGTGGTGGAGGAAACTGCCATTGTTGCAGCTGATTTATGGTGTAGTGGTTAGGAGCGTGGACTCTAATCTGGGAGAACCGGGTTTGATTCCCCACTCCTCCACATGCGGCTACTGATATGACCTTAGGTCAGTCACAAGTTCTCTCAGAGCTGTTCTCTCAAGAGCAGCCCTCGAAAGAGCTCTCTCAGCCCCACCTACCTCACAGGGTGTCTATTGTGGGGAGAGAAAGGGAAAGGAGATTGTAAGACACTCTGAGAGTCTGAGTGAAGGGTGGGGTATAAATCCAATCTCTTCTTCTTTCCAAGCAAGAGACGTTCAGAGGTGATTTGCCATTGCCTGCCTCTTTGTAGCAACCCTGGACTTCCAAGGTGGTTTTCCATTCAAATACTAACCTGGGATGACCCTGCTTAGCTTCTGAGACCTGGTGAAATCAGGCTAGCCTGGACTATCCAGGTCAGGGCATCCTGGGTCTACCATCTAGGAATTTCACAGGGTGCCTCAGAGTGCTAGTATTTTGGGAGAGCGTCACCTCTCGTCATTTCTCCCAAACCATGAATAATTGTTATATCCCATGTCCTACATGATGGTATCTCTAGCTCAGCATCAAGGCTGTATGAAGGAAAAGAAGCAAGAGAGTCTGCACTGGCTGTTTTGGGCAAACATCAGTGCCCAGGGATTTGCGTAAAGGTTATAAGATCTAACAGCAGAGGTCAAGAGGGAGAGGTTTGCTGTATCCCTCAGTAAAAGCTTAGGCAAAGAAACCCAACCCAGCCAGCTGACGAGGTTGACTACATATTCTGTTCAGACAAAGACAGTTTGTTTAGAGATACTCTGAAAGCTCTTGATGATGGAGATCTTTTTTATTTTTCAAAGGACTTTGCGAGGCAGCTTTTCTCAAGTGTCACGCTGGTGATCCTGCATACTAGAAAATGAATCAGATGGTTGGATGAGTTCCCAGATATGAAATCTTGCATTAAGCCAGGTCTAGGCTCACCAATACCCTGCCCAATTGCCTGTTGTCAATACCATGGTGTAACCCCAGAACATGTCACTAAAGAACAATGTACCATTGCTTCTGAGCATGTACTAAGTGAATTTTCAATTCCATACAGAGCCTAGACTTCATACAGTTGGGATAACTGAGCAGTCTTTAAGATCAGAAAGGATTAGGGTTGCTAAGTCGTTGCAGTCGCTGCAGCGGGGGACTCCCGGGCGGCGACTGGAGCACGCGCGCGTGCCGCACGCACATCACCCGGAAGTGATGTTAGGACACTGGGCATGCTGGGGGCGGGGCCACAACCCTCGGAGGGAAAATCATAGAGTTTTCCCTCCGAGGTAATGTCACTTCCTGGTGACGCGCACGTCGGGGCGGGGTTCCCCCCTGGGGCCTGATCCGCCGCCGGTGGGGAACAGGCCTCTGGGGCGGGGTTTTCCCCGCCCCCCGGGGGGACTTGGCAGCCCTACAAAGGATCTTTTGGACTAGTTTGAGCTCCAGCACATCTGACTTTTGAAATTCATGAAATCCAAGATAATGGCAAGTTTTTCTAGGCCAATATCCACTGCACAGCTGGTATTGTGTAGTGGTTAAAGTGCTGGATTAGGCTCAGGGTGTGTGTGTCCAGATTTGAATCCCCACTCTGTTGTGATACCTTGCTGGATGACCTCAGGTCACTCTTAGCCTAACCTACCACACAGGGTGATTGTGAGAATAAAATGAAGGAGAGGAGAATACTGTAAGCTTCTTTGGGTCCCCACTGGGGAGAAAGGTGGGGTATAAATGAAGTACATAAATAAATAAAATAAATGAGAAGGAGACAGAAAACATTCAATATGCTTCTTGGGTTGTGATATTTGTGTACAGGTAATTTGAGCTACGCAGCCTGATCCTACGCATATTTACTGACAAGTAAGTTCTACTGAGGCTGTGGTGGCTCAAGTGGTTATGACGCTGAACTGCAGACCGGAAGGTTGTTAGTTCAGCAGTTCGAGACCCGAGTGCCACATGATGGAGTGAGCTCCCATCTCTGGCCCCAGCTCCTGCCAACCTAGCAGTCTGAAAGCAAGGTAACAGCAGTCTGTGCACCTCTGCGTCCAGTCATGCCGGCCACATTACCACGGAAATGTCTTTGGACAGCGCTGGCTCTTCGGCTTGGAAACAGAGATGAGCACCGCATCTCTGGAGTAGGATTTGACTGGCTTTCGAGCAAGGGAAACCTTTACCTTTAAGTTCTACTGAGCTGTGTCTTGCTCCCCCAGATATGTGTGCACATGATTGCAATATTATCAGCAAATCTACTGGCAGGTTACTCCAGGGGTTGTAACAACAGTGGTTATAGCATCACTACACTCTTCACTTCTGTGCTGTTTGGCAGATGACTCTGGGCTTTGGAAATGACCAATGGCTAAAAGGACCAGTTTACACTACCAGTTATCTTGGGGAAACAACTTCTACACTCCTTTCAACTTCCAGCTTGTGTCCATGCTGTGAAACCAAGGCTGATGTGAGTTGGAAAAGCTCAACATCCAGGTCCGGTTCAAGGTATTTTGGAACCCCGCTTGGCACCACTGAGGCTCACCTGTGACCTGGCTAGCAGCAGGCCATTCCAGGAGGCAAGAATGGGCACCAACCATGTCCACTGCCTCCTCCCATGACACCATCAGTTGAGAGCAAAACAAGTGCCAGCAGCACCACCATCAGCTCTGAAGGTGGCTTTGGATCCAGGTGGTAGTGGTTCAGGTCTGGGGGGTGCCCAAAGTTGCCAAATCCTGGTTGGGAAATTCCTGGAGATTTTAGGGGTATAGCCTGGGAAGGGTGGGGTTTAGGGAGGAGAAGGAACTTAGCACAGTATAATGCCATACAGTCCACCCTCCAAAGCAGCCATTTTCTCCAGGGGAACTGATCTGGGGATCAGCTGTAATGCTGGGAGTTCTCCAGGTAGTACCTGGAGGCTGGCAACCCTAGGAGTGCCCATCACCTCCTTTCACACCATTGGCAATTGTGGCGTGAAGTGGGTTCCTGTGCTGTCGGGGGCTCAGGAGCTGACCTTGGATCTGGGTGGCAGCAAAATGGACCTGGAAGGAGATGATGGGCACCGGCCACACCCGTCACCTTCCCCCTGGTGCCACCACTAATTAGGAGTAAGTGGTGTGTCGGTGCCCATCTTTTGAATGTGGCACCCCAAGCTGCTGCTCAGGCAGTAAAGCTCTCAGTACCCTTCCTGTCCCCCTGAGCAGAACCAGTAAATCGCTTCACTCAGACTGTGCAAACAATAGCAGAATTATCCTGTCTGGCAGGTGGAGATCACACCTGCACAGGGTAACACAACACCCTGCTTCAAGACAGTCCACGAGAGGGTGTGGCTGAAGCTCCTAGGAATGCCCCATTTTGTTCAGGCATGGATTCTCCTTTCAGGATAGGAGCAATGAGATAAAAATCTCTGCCTCTTGATTACTAATAATTATAATTCCTTGCAGAACGTGTTCAAAAACCCAACTTGTCCTGCTTGCGATACCCATTTTCTCGAGACAAGCAACCCATATCATCACATGTGTGATTTGTTCACAACTAAAAAAAAAGCAGCAGTATTTTGAGTGGTTTTCTTATTCAACATGGCAGCTAAGAGGGAAGAAGCTAGCTCTTGTTGGAACATGACAGCAAGCATGGTGTGGTGGTAAAAGTGCCAAGCTAGGATCTGGGAGAGAAACCCAGGTTCAAATCCCCACTCTGCCATGGAAGCTTGTGGGTTGACCTTAGGCCAGTCACAGACTCTCAGCCTTGCCTACCTCTCAGGGTTGTTGTGAGGATAGCATGGAAGAGAGGAGAATGTTATAACTCATTTTGGGTCCCCACTGGGGAGAAAGGTGGCAGATGAATGAAGTAAAACAAATTAAGTTACCAGATTGCTGAGCTTAGTTCACTGTGACCATTCAGCATTTAAAATCAACTACACTGTTTTTATTTATTTATTTATATTCACATTTATACCCCGCCCACCCTGTACCCAGGCTTGGGGCGGCTTACAGAAGACGGCCAACAGGCCGATACAAATAAAACAATAAAAATATTAAAATCCCTTAAAAACAATATTAACAATAAAGTGCTGTGCATGTGCATGTGCCACTTTTTAAATTCCTGCAGTCATAATAATTTGTTAATCAGCGGCGTTCACCATAGTGGAGCATGCAGATAACTAAGGGAGGGATAGAGTGACAGCTCGCAGGCAGCCGTGCAAGAGTATGCAAACTATTTGTGATCCAATTTAGAACACTCGATAAATTCTAGACATTGGGAGCGTAGAGATACAAAATGGGCAAGGCTGGAAAATCAGAGAGACAAATGACAAAGCTAAC
>NW_015161948.1:1424756-1443478 GCF_001447785.1 Gekko japonicus | reverse complement strand
CCTGTTTTATTGTTTTTATCAGGAAATTTGCCTAAAAATTATTTTTCCATTGCTTAGAAGGTATCCTGGCCATTCCGACTATGATATTTTAAGGATGTTCCTTATGAATGACAACCCTCAGACTACAGCCTGTTGTGCGATTTTTTTTGCGGCGGCCTGTAATATTTGTCAGGAAATCTTGTGTACTGAATTTAGATTTTAGCTAATATTATAATTTGATTTTGTATCTGTATATTGGTTATTTTGTTTGAGTTTTCTTCTTTTGTCTGTAACTTGTAATTTTACAATTTGTGCTGGTCATTGACTGAATAAATCCAATTGTACAATTATATCCTGAATCAGGATCAAAACAACCAAGGAAAGCATCCCCTTGGTAAATTAAACATATTATTCTATCAGGTGGATGGGGAAGGACAGAGAAATACAGCTGTGAGAAAGCAGCGTGAGGATGAGCACACACACAACATTTGCAGTACAATTTAGAACAATGTTGAATTTTCTCTCTATAAGCAGCACGTTTAGTTTTTTCCAGTGATTGAGCATCACTGCTTATGATTTGCATCAAATTGTGATTTGAGCAGAGGCATGCTCACCCATCGCTCATCTAGACTGTGGGACACATGCCTAAGCTCTACACATATTCACATATTGCACATATTCACATCAGATACAGAACTGCTACATAAGGTCAGAGAGTGGAAGGACTGCCAGAAAAAAATTTTCAAAAGGAAGGAACACCCACAGTGAGTATTCTCAAACAAAGGCCAGCTGGCAACCCGAATGAGCAAAAGGTTTGCCATCTTCATCCCTTTCCAATCAATGGGATATTCTGGAAGCAACTGAAACTCTTTAAAGATGTGTTAAAAGAAATCAAAGGCTGAGAAATTGCAGTTCTTTTACTAGCAGGTGCAACCAAAAGAGAGAACAGAGAAATCCCACCAGTCGCTAGTGTCTGTGTCGCAACTGGATCCACTTTGTAGCTGATGGCTCGTGTGCCTCCAAGGCTCAACAACAAAATGCCAAAACTCCCATTGTGACATGAATGCCAGGGCCGGATTTCCAAGTTCTGTGCACTACATCATACAGTTCATTGCTCTGATTGCGTTTGGCAAATTTATGCTCGTTACAGCCTTGAATCTTCAGAGAGAGTTATGTCGTTCATAAACCCCAAAGTCTGCATTGCTTAATTAAACGGCTCTACTTAAACAATTGGAAGCTGCTCCAATGGATATGCCTATTTGGGTCATTTCATTCAGTGGTTTCCAAGCTATACATTAAGACGGTAAATCTCCATAGTGACACTTTATCAATTTTTTGATCTATAAAATGGCTCATGGTTTCTATGTGATTCTGCACTAGACTTTCAATCCTGGTTCAAACCTGTCCCCAAACTTACATTCTATACAACACTCGAGCTCCCCCCGCCCCCGTAATTATCTCGAGGTATTTTTTGTTTCCATATTACATTGAGGTCACCTCGATTTTGCCCCACACTTGTCCCAGGATAAATGGGTGCTGTTATAACCAGGGATAAATGCAAGGTATTGTGTCACGAGTTGAACTCTGATAAAACCTGGGATGAGAGCCAGGTGCGGAAAGGACCTATGTGCAAAAGTTCCAGGTAGATTCCCCCAGCATCTTTAGGGCTGGGAAAGACTTCCGCCCTAGAGTATGGTCCTTTCCTTACTTGGATCTTATCCCTGATTTTATAATAAAAAGGTAAAGGTAAAGGTTTCCCTTGCTCAAAAGCCAGTCGAGTCCGACTCTAGGGTTGCGGTGCTCATCTCCGTTTCCAAGCCGAAGAGCCAGTGCTGTCCGAAGACGTTTCCGTGGTCATGTGGCCGGCATGACTAAACACCGAGGCGCACGGAACGCTGTTACCTTCCCACCGAAGTGGTACCTATTTATCTACTTGCAATTTCTTGCTTTCGAACTGCTAGGTTGGCAGGAGCTGGAACTAGAGACAGGAGCTCACTCCGTCATGCGGCAACTCGGGTCTTGAACTGCTGAACTACTGACCTTCCACAGCCTGCAGTTCAGCATCTTAACCACTTGAGCCACTGCAGCTCAATCATACACACACAAAAAAGCTTTATTGGCATGAAAGCACAAAACATCATGGAAATACGGGAAAATATTAAGATGCATCAGTCACTTACACTTGGCTATTCAAGCCTCGTCTTCTAATTGTATAGTATAAAAAATTTCCACCAGCCTCCATTATTTCACAATTAGAATTAAACAGAAGAAAGTGAACAATTGAGTCATCAGAGTGCCAGCTCTTACCCTCTAGAAATGGAGTAATAAAACAAGATCAGATATCCCTATAGAGGGGGCAATGAAGTATGGTGTGTGTAGTGGATTCTACATCTTTTAGAGAGCAAGGACAAAGTCTGTCTACATATGGTATCTGGCGGTACCTCCCTAAAAGCACCTCTGATGGCAGAACATTAAAGCATGCAAGCATGTATGCTCTGCGATGATGTGGGGCTGTTAAACTTGACAGATACTTCGCAGTAGAGCCCATGTCAAAAGTCCCCAACCTGCTTGGGGAGCACCTGCTGGCTGTGCGTTCCCTAAGCTCTTGCCTTTCGATGTCAAGAAATCTTTGTTTGATAATAGCATAGGCTTGTTTACCTGAAAAGGGGGCTAAATAATCCGGGGATATTCCCATTGTAGAGAGTTTCTCCTCTACATATCTAAGCCATGGAGAGAGATGGGACTCAGTTAACATGTGAGTAATAATACTTTTAGCTTTAGCATGGAAATGAAGTTTAGGCCAGAACTGAGTTGTCATCAGCCATGCTCTGGTCGATAGAAACCTTTGATTGGTTTCTAAGCATAAAGCTGCATAAGGAACACAAGAGGGAAGTCCAAGAATTTTCTGCAAGAGTCTGGACTGAATTCCTTCCAAGTCCCCATTTAAGGCTTCAATCCAGATTGGCACTCCGTAGAATAATTGAGCAGCTAATTTGGCATTAAAAACTTTAAGGGCCGTCGGCACATACTGGTTACCCCTGGTATAATGGAAACGTGTAATTGCCCCAGCAATGTTGTTCCGCTGCCTCAATTGCTCTCTCTCCCTGATTTTATCAGAGTTCAACTTGCGACACAATACCTTGCATTCATCCCTGGTTATAACAGCATCCCAGGACAAGTGTGGGGTGAAATCAGCATGACCTCAATGTAATGTGGAAACAAAAAATACCCTAAGATAATTACAGGGGTGAACTCGCGTGTAGTGTAGAATGTAAGTTCGGGGACAGGATTGAACCAGGATTTAAAGCCTAGTGCGGAATCACTGGGACAGACTGACCAAAGCTCTGACTCGTAAAACAGTTCCTGATTCTTTGTAATTGCCATTTAATCACTCTTCTTTCAAGCAGACTGGAAATTTTGCCTGGAGTTTTTCTCTTCTTGTAAAGCTGGCTCTTCTGAAGGCCACCAACCGGGCTGCTGTCCAGCAGAGAGAGGGGGCTGCTCTCAAGGGTAAAGTCTGACTTCCCCCCTCCTCATCCCAGCAGAGAATGCAGTTTGGAAGAAAGGAGGGGGGTAGGATGGCTTGGATTTCATGGCTGGGTAAGGGCTTTTTGCCAGCCCCTAGAGATTTGTAGCTGTGCTTAGCTAAGCCAGTCATGAAACTAAGAAACTGGGGCAGGGAAGAAAGGATGCGCTGGCTAGGCTTTCTAAAAATGCATATGGTCTGGACCGCCGGTTTGGACAACCACAGCTCCCCCTTCCCCCATTCTAAGAACTAATGAGATGGATTGGCTCTGTGGGAATCCACGAAAGGATATGAGATCACTTCTAGCTGCACGACGGTGGGTCATCAAAGCAGGCAAGAAAGGCAGATCTGTGACCAGGATCTTCCCAAATTCAGCTGTGCAGAGGTCCAATTTAAATGGATCTCTGCACTGTTGTTTCTTTTTAAACTTCTTTTGCAAGCTGCCTTGAGTATTTGTTTTAAATTGAAAGATGTGGTTTAAATGCTTGAAAATAAGTAAATACGTAAATTCAGAGCGGGGCCACACAGGGAGGGAGGATGGGGTTTCACTCTTTTCCCTCCTACATTAGTTGGCAAATTAAAACTGGACTTTTTACTCTGTTAAAAGAAAGAAAACGAACCAAAAGACAGCAACCAGTCTTTTCCCCCCTTTCAAATGGTAAATAATAGCATGGGTTTTTTCAATTTTAATCAGCAAAACCACATGTAAGGGGAAGGCTAAAGTGGTTCTCCCCTTTCAGTGGGGCACAATATAAACTGGGTCCCTACACAGCTGTAATTTCCCATTGAAAGACTGATGGAGGTACATCTAGTGTGACCCATGATAGACCTGCTTTGATCAGAGAAGGGCTTCAGTGGCAAGAGAGCTACTGTTCTCGGTTCCACTCTCTGACTTTGGCACAAGCAAGAACACAGACTCCTTAAAAATGACCTTCTGCCTCCATGCTAACCTTTCTGTTCTTCTTTTGCTCAAGATTTATGAGACACTTGAGAAGTCCGCCGGGCATATCTGATAACTTTAATAGCATAATTTGTTTTTTTATGGTACTTTTGGTGAATATACAACGCTGACAACTCTGTAGTCATGCATGCACTGCAAAGACAGCAAGATAAAGACACTTTCCCAGGATGAGCAGGTGAATTGATGGTGGCTAGTGGAAGGGAAATTGAAGGTGGACAAAAGCCTCAAGTGGTCACCAAATGTACCATCTGAAACGCAGCCCAGGTTGCTGGATAGATCTCGGAATTTCCAAACATGCAATTAGGAGGCAGAGGAGAGACGGAACACAAGAACATATGAATTTGCTTTATACTGACTCAGACCAATGGTCTATTGAGGTCAATATTATCTACTCAGATGGGCAGTGGCTCTCCAGGGTCTCCAAGAAGAGATCTTTCACATCACTTACTACCTGATTCTTTTGAGTGGAGGAGCCGTGGATTGAACTTGGGATTGTCTGTGTGCAAAGCAACTGCTCTACCACTGAGCCACAGCTCCTTCCTTGATTGGCTTGGTTTACTGTTGATGTCACGATGACCCTTAACTGTGCTCCGAGACAGCCTTTCCCCAACTGTTGTTTCAAGAGGGAATTTGAGGACTTCTTCCCAGGCCAGGCAGAAGATTCACAATTTTCTAAACACAGGTTATTATTCCCTCCCTGGCCCTCTCAGCTTTCTGATAGTACATCTCCAGCTCATCCTATCAAAATCTCTCAGGAGTAGGAGGAGAAGTTTGGTAGGAAAACTCACATGGAGACGTCTGTAATGTCATTGGGGAAGATTTGTGGAAACATTATGGTTGAAAAAAATCTCACGAGATTCAAATACTTTTTAATGTTTGAAATGTTTTCATGTATTAATGCTCACAATTCAGGGTCCCTGGGTGGAAAGACAGCATCTGTCTGTCTCTCTCTCTCTCTGTGTAATGCACCATCAAGTTGCAGCCCATTTATGGTTTTTAATGCTCACTGCCTTAGGGACCCTGAACTGGGTGGAAAGACAGCATGTGTCTGTCTCTCTCTCTCTCTGTGTAACGCACCATCAAGTTGCAGCCCATTTATGGTGACCCCCATAGGGTTTTCAAGGCAAACGATTAAGCAGAAGTGCTTTGCCATTGCCTTCCTCTGCAAAGTCTCCCTTGGTGGTCTCCCATCCAAATACTGACCCTGCTTAGCTTCCAAGATATGATGAGATCAGGTTATACTATAGCATTCTACATCCTGAAAGACAGCATATACACATTTTAAACAAACAAACAAACAAACACAAATAAAGCCTGGATCCTCCAATAATAACATTGCCAACCTCCAGATGGGGCCTGCAGTTCTCCTAGAATTGTAATTGATCTCCAAACTACAGCAATTAGTTCCTTTGGAGGAAATGGCAGCTTCAGAGGACAAACTCTATGGCATCCCATCCCTGCTGAGCTTGCTTCTCTCCCTAAAATCTGCATTCCCTAGGAGCCACTGCCAAATCTCCAGGAATTTCCCAAGATGGAGTTGGCAATCTGATCCAACAAAGCCATAACCTCATGCTGATGATCAGAAAGCACTTTCCACTCTACAAATAATAAATAACAAGTGGGGATCTGTGATGCTTGTGAGGGGTTCCTTCCCCACTGTGGCAGAAGAGTCCTGCTCTGGCCTGCAGGCCCTGATCCACCCTGCCTTCCAAGGTTCTCCCAACACGTGGAGAGGCTGTTCTTTCTCTCTTGGGTAATCACTGTGACCACCTGAACTTTGTAAGGAATTGCTTGCTGGGAGGGTCAGGACTCCCAGTTTCCCTTCCACGTTTTGTGGCCTTGCCTCTGTGTCTCCCACTGCCCAGCACCTGATCACCACGGGGACAGTTTACTGACTTGTGCACCCCTGGAGGAATAGCCACTTGCCAAGTGACTGACTCTCCTTTTGAAATAGCGTGTCCAACAGACCTGAGAAGGAAAATACCAGGTTAAAAAAAAAGCCAGCCTGATCCTGGGGCTGGTTTGGCGTCTCCTGCAGCCTGGTGTAAACTGCACTGCAGGAGAAGCCAACTCCAAGATCTGTGTGCCTTGTGGAGATTGCTCCCCAAGGCACGCAGATCCTGGCTGGGATGGCTTCTCCTGCAGCCTGGTTTCAACCACGCTGCAGAAGGAGTCAGACCCAGGATATGCATGCCTTGGGGAGATTGCTCCCAGAGGCCCGCAGATCCTGGCCGGGATGGCCTGTCCTGCAGCCCAGTTTAAACTGAGCTGTACAAGAAGCCAGGCCCAAGCCGAACTGGCAGGAACAGTCTGCTCTCCCTGGCACAGCCAGTCCTGATCCTCAGATTGTCTTCTGCAGTGGAAGCCTGACAAACAGCTGAGAGATGGGAGCAATCTGTTTTCGGATCTACTGGTAATTCCTGAATCTATTCAGGATTTTTTGGGATTTTTTTTCAGTTTTCTCAAGAAAACTCGGATACATTTGGGATGCCAAAATATACTCGAAAAATACCGATAAGGTGTTTTGGGGGGTATATTTTCAGTTTGGGTAGACCCAAATGCACACCCCTAGTACAGAGAACTACTACCAGGATCAAAAGTTATAAAGTATTTATTAAAAAGAACATGTTTACAAGCATACTGTTAGCACTGCACCAGATTGAGCAAAGGATTCAAAAGAAAAGGGCAAAATGCAATTTCTCTGTCCCGCCCTCTAAATATGGCCTATCTGTCGTTAAATATAAGGGAGACTCCTTAGCTTAGAATGTTATAGATCTTTACAGAGTTTCCTGTACCTTGCAGCTTCCTTCAGCTTCCTTCAGGCCAGCACATGGCTCAGGCAGACCTGAGTTAATAGTTCTGTCTGCTCTGATGGACTCAGCACAAAAGAGCCCTCCCTCCTTGCTCCCCGGAGTTTTATCATCTCTTTTTTCCCCACCCACTGACCAGGTCAGGCTGGGTCAAAGAAGCTTTCCCTGAAGTCTCCAGAAGTTTCTTCCTGAAGTTCTTCTAGTCTTTAATACTTCCAAATCTCTGTTCCCTGCTTGGGGGGAGGGCGACTGGACCATCCTATTGTCTTTATGTGGGCCTATTAGTATTTCTTATGGAGCTGCGGTGGCTCAAGTGGTTAAGACTGCAGGCTGTGGAAGGTCGGTAGTTCAGCAGTTCGAGACCCGGGTGCCGCATGACGGAGTGAGCTCCCGTCTCTAGTTCCAGTTCCTGCCAACCTAGCAGTTCGAAAGCAAGAAATTGCAAGTAGATAAATAGGGACCACTTCGGTGGGTAGCAGCGTTCCGTGCGCCTTGGTGTTTAGTCATGCCGGCCACATGACCATGGAAACGTCTTCGGACAGCGCTGGCTCTTCGGCTTGGAAACGGAGATGAGCACCGCAACCCTAGAGCCGGACTCGACTGGCTTTCGAGCAAGGGAACCTTTACCTTTACTTTATTAGTATTTCTTAAGAGGTAGCTAAGGTGAGGCTGGAAAGCCATTGACCTGACTTCCCCCTTCCTGCCTGTTCTCTGTCCAGAGAGAAAAACTTTTAAAGACTCCCGGTAAAGGTTTTACTCAAATTTGACCTCTACCCCAAAAATGCATTTATTCACACCCCCTTACCATTCTCCCCCACCCCACTGCTGCCACTGCCACTGCCCCCAGGCCCAGTGAGACACTCCATCTCTATAGACAGGCCTGCTGTGGCTCCTCCTCATCACTGCTGCTGCTGCTGCCCCCAGGCTCCACATGGCTCCCACCCATCACTCTTGAAGAGGAGGTATGTTGTTATGTTGTCTGCACATGTGCAGACATTTTTGTTTTGGGGAGGGATTTACACCCCCTCCAAATTTAATTTTTAAGGATTTCAGATTTTTCTGAAAACTTGGGGTGTCCCCAAGTTTAAAGACGTTATCTGTTTTCTTTCTGTGTGGCCCTAATCCGTTGATTTAGATATCCGCAGATGGGAGGAACATGTGGCTATTATTTATATAGAGAAAGTTGCAATGGACTAGCCCTGCCTTAGATAATGTTTGATCAGGCTTACAACTATACTAAGAAGATAATAAAAGGGCCACACCGGTCACAGGATATAAAAAATAATATCAGCCTTGGCCTTATTTTTTAATCTCTTACAACTATACTAATCAATTGCTCTGTGGGTAAAAAAATGGTTGGATTCCACATTGATTTTTCTGCTAAGAGAAGGGGTGGGGGTAATCTCCACCAATTTCCCCACCCTGCTGCAAACCCAGAATTTGCCTCAAAATACTGGGGACCAGTAATTTGGGGAGATCAATGGGCTGCAGCAGTGAGGAGAGGCAGAAACGTTCCGTTCCACGTTCAGAAGTGCCTTGTGCGACTGTAAAATCTAGACTGCACCCAATGCAGCGACAGGAACGATTTTGTACCACTTCTCCCATAATGCCAGTTCTTGTGGTTCTTCAATGAAATTAATTAGCAATGGACCCACGGGAGACAAAACACTTCATATAATGCATAATTAACTTCTTATGTTTACTACTATGAGATGTGAAAGTGGACACTACCTTAGTTTGTTGTTGTCGTGTTTTTTTAAAAAATAAAAGAGGTTAGATACAGGGCAGATCTGTTTTTTTTAATAAAAGAGGTTAGATACAGGGCAGATCAAAGACTGCTTTCCAGGATGGCTGACAAAATCTTCGCGGACAAGAACAGTAAAGACAAGGCATGATACGCAGGGGACAAACAACTGCAACCGTCATGCCCTATGATTCTGCCCCCCCCACCCCCCCGGGTAGGATTGTCAATTTTGGAAAATTCCTGGAAACCTGGGGGTGGAGCCGGGGCAGGCCAGGATTTGGGAAGGATCTTGAACCCATAGAGTACACCTTCCAAAGCAGCCACTGTCTCCAGGAGAACTGAACTCTGTCATCTGGAGACCAGTTGTAATTCCAGGAAATCTCCAGGCCCCACCCAGAGGTTGAGAACCCTACCCTCAAGAGGCATCTGGATGGCTACTGTTGGAAACACAATGCTGATCTGGATGGACCTTTGATCCAGCATGACGGTCCTCATGCAGAGCAATAGGCCAAAGCCTCACCACACCTGTTGTTATTCCAGCTTGAACTTGTTGGTCTCCATCGCTCTACCTGCATTGTAAGGGCTAACAGCCTTTCAACTGGATTATGCATCGTCCCTTTCTCTGCTTCTCCTTCTGTGGGGGGAGATGCCAGGAACCACTCATCTAGCCTATCGTGAGAATTGCTGCAAGCCTCCTTCACCTTGCACGCATGCTCCGTTTCCTACAACCAAGGCAGAAACCTCTCCCCCCCCTTCCATTTGTATTCCATTCTCCTCGCTCTGGAATTTGAACTACTGCATAATCTTCAGCAAAGTAATTTTCTCCCCGGTGAATGATGAGGTAATAAACCAGTGGGATGATCAATACCAACTGATGTAATCTGCCGAAAGACGACAGCCTCTTCCCGAGTGTGACCCAGAAGCAAAGGCAGCTTTGGTTTGGACTGGGGACAGAAAAGCAGCTGCTCAGTATGCTGGGGGAGTAGGAAACACAGTGAGCCTCGGACTAGTTCCCCTCTTGCGCTCTCACTTTCTCTCTGGCTAAAAGGAGAGAGTGATCAATGCACAGCTTTAAGTTTCTCAGCCTGCAGTCTTTCGAACATGACCCTGTGCAGTTTTGCATACTGCAGGGAGTCAAGCAGATTGGCTAGTAAACTTCCAGTGGTGCTTCAGTCATAAATGCTGTCTTCTTAACCTAGTCCTCCTAATATTTATTTCTTATTTCTTATTTATTTAGATTTATATCCCGCCCTTCCTGCAAGCAGGATCCAAGTCATATGCGAATCTGTTTCTCTTCTCAGTTTTGCACATAGGTCTTTGATCTAAAAGATCCAAATACTATAGTTTGCATTTGGCAGTGCAGCATGTTAACAGTGACACCTAGTGATAGAATAACTGCATTACAGAATATTATAACACCAACCAAAAGGGAGATGGATCTGCTTCCACACAGCAATGATTCTGCATGTGGCTCTTGTTTCCACTGTAAACAAAGACCTTAAAAATGTGTATCTTTGCATCAACATAGTGGGCAAACATGTTTGGACTGCAATCTGTCAATTGTATCAAATCAGGCTTGGGAAATATTAGAGCAAAGCAAAGGGAAACCTGGAAAATGAATGATTAGAGGGCAATGTCATGTGGATGCTCCAAATCCAGTTTGGACTCCAAACCGGAGCAAAACCAATGCATGGAAGAAGCATGGAAACACCTACTTTCCCCCATCCAGAGCAAAAGCCTGATGGAAAGCAGAGCATATCCAGCTTATAAAGACCAGACTACAAGTTTTTCAGCAGATCTGTGACTGGATCTCATCACATTTGGATGCACACATACAAACAGACTGGGGGGGGGGCATCCCCAAATGAGATCAGAGCACTGGTGATGAGGGGTGGAGGGGGCTAAACTTTGCTCCCCACACTGTTTTCTGGACATCAGCTGCTCCGCTGGGACTGAAACAACACATTATGTGGGAGAGCTGTGAATGGACCCCCTGATGTACTTTTTAACTGTACAAAGCAGCCGTGCCAGCAGGGCCATTTGAACTGAGGCCAGTGTCCTAGGGGGAGAGCGGCTTAACCCTTGCCCCTGCACTCTTCCCCCAACAGAACTCACACACCCCTGAGATGCTATTAGCTCCAGCAGAGAAAAAGGCAGGTGCATGATAGGTCTTCTCCCCCATTAGCAGCAAAAAGCAGTGTGGTGGGGAGAGAGATGCTACCAACAAAATACCTTTGTGGGAAGGATGAATCCTTTACACTGCTGCCTTGTCTCCAGTCCAAACTGCCCCCCCCTGTTAGCTGTTTTTTCCCCAAGAAGACTTTGCAGCTCTCCTGTGCAGTTGGGCGGCCCTCAGGCCACAAAAAGACATGACGCAGCGTTTGGGTTGCCATCAGTCTACAGAAGATAAATTGCACTCGCACAGCTGCAGTACGGATCAGGGCCCCACGAGAAGGAGAGAGGAGGTTTTAACTCTTTTGCCCACCCGCTCTGTTTTCCTGTTCCGTCATCAGCTGTTTTAAAGGAAACAAGATTTGTCCTTTCGAAAACTTGTCCTTTCCCCCTTTAGAGGGGTGACGACAGCACAAGGACCACAGTTTCACCACTCAGAACTGAGTAGGGGAGTTAGAAGAGTCAGTCCCTTCTCTGCTCACTGATAGGGTTGCCAACCTCCAGGTGGTGCCTGGAGATCTCCCACTATTCCAACTGAACTCTGGATGACCAAGATTAGTTCCCCTGGAGAAACTGGCAGGCTTGGAGGGTGGACTCTATGGCATTATGCCCTGCTGAGGTCCCTCCCCTCCCCCAAACCCTGCCCTCCCCAGGCGCCACCCCCCAAATTTGTATTTCCCAACCCAGAGCTGGCTGCCCACATCCAAACCACAATTGCATCCAATTGACCTTACATCTGCTTGTGCTCCCAGTTTAATGCAGGGTAGCTGCCAGGCTTGTTGGACCTTACACTTGCTCTCCAGTGTCTGCTGTAGGACCAAAAAAAAAAGCACCGTCTTGCAGCTGCCCAGTGAGTGTATAGGAAGGAAGGTGTAGGAATGGGCATAAGGAGTTTTATGGGAAAGCTTTCTGCAATTGTCCTCCTAGAAGATCCCCTGTTAAGCTTCCAAGGAGTCCCAGAGTTCCTTGGGATTCAGCTGGGAAAATATCACAGTTAAGAGATCCTCCAGGAATGCTTCCCAGATCAAGTCCACTGCAACTTCTTCAGCCTGCTCTTACAGATCTCCAGGGACGACAACTGCACAGCACTCCCACATAGGGTATTATGGTGCTCCTCTACGCTCCCAGTCTGAAAATTCCCGAAGGCTGGGTATGTGTGCGCACGAAAGCTCGTACCTTGAATAAAACTTTGTTGGTCTTAAACGTGCTACTGGACTCAGACTTTGTTCTGTTTCTTCCCTTGTCTGTGACAGACATAAAGAGGACAAATGATTCCCATTACTCTTGAGGCAACCCTTCATGGAGTTAAAGGGCTCCTCTTCTCCACGCTTTTAAAAAATCCTGCAGCTCCATCAGTTACAATGGTGTCTCTCCAAAGGGTTTATCAAATGCAGGGTAAGTTAAGAGAGGAAGCGTAGAATGATGGCGAGAAGTGCAAGAAGGAAAAGCCTGTGGGTGACAATCAGAGAAGAAGGACCTGGAGAGAGACCAGAAGGAAAGCAGAAGAAGAAAGCTGAGAGACAGGAGATCAGAAAGAAGAACAAGGTGACTTCCATACGACCACAAGTCCACAGGCTTCCTTGTTGCTGTTGCCAGTTAAGCATAGCAGCAGTGGGACTTCCCCATGGTGGGTTTCCTCACATTTCCCCTGCCCCAGTCCCCTGCAGTGCCCATGTCTGCCCCCAACGCTACCAGGAAGGTGCTTCTTCCGTTTTTTGTGGTTTTTTTAATCAATAATTGACAGTGCTACAGATAAAATTGCCACCAAACAGGGCTGGGGTTTGGAAAATGAGGACTGAAAGATCTGTACTTTCTGAAATGATCATAGTAAAGCAGGTTTTGGAAAGATCACAGGAAAGCTGTGAAAATGCCAGAAGTTCCCCAAGAGCACCATGACATGGTGTGGAAGCAAGGAGGAAAACCCCGCTTCCCATTAGCATCCAAGCTGGACCAAACACCTGTACGGAAAAAAAAGTCTGAGTCCAGTCAGTGGCACCTTTAAGACCAACAAAATTTTATTCAAAGTGTAAGCTTTTGTGTGCAAAGCACACTTCTTCAGACAAATGGAATAAAATTTCCTCGAGGGGAATTTCCATTTGTCTGAAGAAGTGTGCTTCGCATATGAAAGCTTACCACTTTGAATAAAAATCTGCTGGCCTTAAAGGTGCCACTGGACTCAAACGTTGCTGTGCTGCTTCAGACTGACATGGCTACCCACCTGAACCTGTATGAAAGTGAATGATCCATGGGTTAACATGGAGCACCATCAGCTAGCAGACTAAAAAGAGCTTTCTGTCCCAGTAGAGAGTGATTGACTGATTGTATGTTTATTCAATTTTTCTCCAGCCAAAAACTGTCTCCCCCAAATGGCTAACAACATTTACAGCCCAATTCAAATATCAATTAAAATGCCATCCAGCTCTGTTTGGGTTGGGGATTCTTAACTGGAGCTGGGTCCAGGCAGGATGGAAGGGTGCCTAGCAGTTATATCTTCTCCCTCTGTGATGAATAATTATTCACTCTTGTCATGTAATCAGAAGTGGGTTGGAGGAATCACGTGTGTTTTTGTTTCCAAAATGGTGTTTATATGTATGAATATTTTGGCAGATATTTTGGCCAGGGGCTTGGAGGCCATTGCTGGTTGGCTGAATCAGAGTCGACTGAAATTGAATACACTGAAGGCGGAGGTCCTGTGCCTGAGCCTCCAGTGGTAGAGCTGGGAATCCAGTTCCCAACCCTTGGCGGGGTGTCATTAACACCAATGCCAATGGTAAGGAGTTTGGGTGTGATCTTGGATGCCTCATTTACAATGGAGGCCCAAGTCACTAATGTTGCCAGATCAGCGTTTTATCACCTTCAGCAGATCAGGCAACTGCTTCCCTACCTCTCTCCATGCAATGGTCAGCTCCAGGCTGGACTACTGTAACTTGCTCTAAATGGGGCTGCCCTTGAAATTGACCCGGAAAATTCAGCCAGTTTCAAAATGCAGCTGTGCGTGACCAGGACACCTCAAAGAGCACATATACAACCAGTGCTCTGTCAACTCCCTGTTGAGTACTGGATCAAGTTCAAGGTGATGGTATTAACCTTTAAAACCCTGTGCAGTCTGGGAGCAACATATCTGCAGGACCATCTCTCCCAGTATGCCTCCCACAGAGCGTTAAGCTCTGCAGATCAACATCTGCTGGTGGTCCCTGGCCCAAAGGACATTCACTTAGCTTTGACCAGAGCCAGAGCCTTTTTGGCTCTGGCTCCAGCCTGATGGAACAGTCTCCCAGGTGAGATCAAGGCCCTGCGGGACTTGTTACAGTTCTGCAGGGCCTGTAAAATGGAGTTGTTCCATCAGGCATATGGTTGAGGCAGCAGGTGTCCAACCACATTGGCCTCCCCTGCTCCACCTGGCATCATTTATAATGTGCTGCTAATTGGGGTCTGCCTATGTGCCCACGATCTAGCTTACTGAGCATTCATACAGGTAGTTTTCTTCTGGAATCTCTATTAATTATGCTGACTGCCATGTGCTTTATTATAGGTTCTATATTTGAATTGTTGGGAATTATTGTTGTTCATTATTGTTGTGACCCACTCCAAGCCCTGCGGTGCAGGGGGAGGGCAGGATATAAATCCAAACAAATAAAAAAATTAATTGTCCACATTAGCCTCCTCAATCCAAAGAAATATTGTGCAAGCACCCGTCAGACTGATAGCTGCTGTGCCTCACCCACCCCAGCTCAGATCTGTGTGCATCACACAGTTGTTTCTCAGATGTTCTCCAGATCTTGATGGCTTAATCCCAGCACTACGAACAGAGCTCCCACAAATTCCTTATTCCCTGCAAGTAAAAGCAGCATGTCTACTTTCCCACAGTCTAGAGGGGATCTTTTTAGGAGGGAGGGGAAATGTTAGAGACCCATCTTTGGGGCTCATCCACAAAGGAAACAACCAGGGTCAGTTGCCAACTTCGGACTCTCAGATCTGGGTGGCTTTGCTTTCATCCTAGGCCAAGGATAATGCCCAGTTTCCTGTGCCTGACTCCTTTGCTTTTATGGCACTTGGCAGCTGTTGCTTCACATCTGCAGTTAACACTTCTACTTTTCCTTTACCTTCTTCAAGCTGGATCCTTTCCCCTGCCAGCTCCTCTTAAGAGAAGAAAACGAAAACTGGTCTCAACAAGGCAGAAAAAACACAGAGAGTGCCTAGAGCCAGGCGGTACTCTAAGGGATCAGTTCTTGAGACCAACCAAGGGGTTCTTCAGGGACCTGGCCATTTGTCGATGGTTATACTCATGGTCCCTGAGCTGTGTATAAACAAAGAAAATGGGGCACTTGCTGGACAAGCCAAGCTCTTTGTAAGCAGCAATGGCTAGGAGAGTTTCCATTGGGTCACTCATTCTCAACACTAACAGGCTTTGCCACCCAAATAAAAAGCCAGTGGCCACTGGGAGACACTCATGTTGAAGGCTGAAGGAAGGCAGGATGGTGAGGGCTTGTTTGTGTTAACCTGAATTCTCACTATCCCTAATTTCCAGGGACAGTTCCCATTGTGGGATACCTACCCCATACAGGTCAATAGTGCCTGGCAGTGCCCTCGTGCCTTATATCTATTTTCCAGATTATGTAACTTTTGTTAGTCTTGCCATACATAGTTCTAGGGGAGGATGACCTAAAAGTGGCCTTGCTTGTCTGATCTCCTCTTCTCTAGGGCGTCACAAATTGGAACTGATTTTAGATTTAGATTATATATTAGCTGTTAAACTTGACTTTGAGGCCCATCCCGTTCTTGTTTTATGTTTATATCCCCCCCCCCCCAGGTCTATCTAATGGTGATTATTCTTGTTTATGGAAAGATATAGAGTGTAAAATCTCTTCTATCCTACATGTCTATCCGAAGGCGCTCTCTTTGTTAACTGGGGACATGAATGCACACATAGGTAGCAGTAATGAACCCATCCTCTTTTCCACCCATGGACTTGATGATGATGCGTGGGATCTTCTGATTTTACACAGAATCTCGAAGGACTGGAAAATAAATACTAGGGGGCAGTGTTCCCCATAAGCTGAGTTAGTGTGAGCTAGCTCACAGTTTTTTAGCCTCCAGCTCACACATTTTTGTCTTAGCTCAGGAAGGACAGCTCCAGAGCAAACCAATTTATGCAGGAGCCAAATCGCTTGCTCACAACTTTCATGCCAGTAGCTCACATAGTAGAATTTTTGCTCACAAGACTCCACAGCTTAGAGGGAACATTGCTGGGGGGGGATTTTCATTCCACCATCAAACTGGGATTTAATATTTTAAATGTATTCAGTAAATTAGGGGATCAGGGAGAATTTACTATGATTAATGGAAATGGTGGTAGTCCCCTCGCACCAACAAATTTAAGCATGTATCAGTTACAGCAGGTTCCACCCACCATCTCATTTTAACCCCCCCCCCCCCCCCCAATCTCTCCATTATGACAATCCAGGAGTCTGACACACAACTTTGCCCCGCGCTAATGCAAAGAAATCACTAGCCATGATGAGACAGCTGCCTCAGGAGGTGGGAAAACATCCACTGTCCTCAACCGGGAGATGCAAGAGCAGGAAAAAGCTTTGCCCTGTTGAATTTCTGTTTCCTGGACATCGATTAAAACCCTCCAGTGTTGCAGGGGGTATGGTTTCTCCCAAGACTGAGATTTGGGAATATGTCTCCCAGCAGCAGGGCCAATTCCCACATCAAGGCTGACACAACTGCTTTTCTGAAGCTGATTTGATCGGCGGAATCGGGCCCCGGGGGGAACTCTTCCCCCCCCCCCACACACACACACATGTTCCTAGAAGCAGGTCTGGTCTTCCCCAGCAGGCAGATCAGATGGGAAGCAATGGGTTTCCCAAATGGAAACCATGTGACGTGTTACTCTAGAAAACCATGCAGCATGTGTTACTCTAGTATTTCTATCTTAATGCTCATTCCACACTCTGCCTCCAAACCCCCACTAACTATTAAAGCCATCTCTCTCTGGTGTGCAACCAAGTCAGTAACTGTGGATATCAGCATCTTGTCCTAAGAAATGATATGTTCCTTTTTGTTTTTGAGCCACAATGCTGCAGAAAGTGTTCTGGTGTAAAACCAACTTAAGCTGTCAGTTTACACCCAGTTGCCTCTGATAAATCACTATCCCTATTTCCCCTCTGGGAGATAGATGCCTTACTAATTTTGTTACTGTGAAATGCAAGAGCTATCATTCTGCAAGGTTACACTCTCTTCCCAGGGTCTCTAAAATTTACTTAACTCTCAGAGAGAAACAGTTGCACCATCTCCAATGCACATCCACGTCAATACATGCACATGAATAGTACAGCATCATGCCACACACAGCCTGCCATTTCACACGCTCCTCTACTGCTGAAGTACAGTTTGAACAGCTGATACACATGCTGTGGGGGAATTAAGTTTTTTTTTCTTGAATCTAATCACAAGAACAAACTTTTGGCTTTTAAATCGGCAGAGGAGAGGTTGTCATTGGCTAAATGAATATAGCATCCATCCAGCAAGAGTTTACCCTTTGGCGATCTGTAATACAGAAGATAGCAGCTCAGGGAGTGATGTTTCTCTGGAAAACGGGTATTAAAAGCATGTCCACATTTTCATCTGTGCAGTGCTGGAGAACATGTGTTAGGCTCTGACTGGGAGGTATATATCTTACTGGGGTATATAATTCAGCTAATCCATTCTGGCTGCACACTACAGTGATCTCAGAAGAATCAATTCAACCAGCAATCTGCAGTTAAAGATTTGGCTACTTAAACTGATAAATGAGATTCAGCCTCCACAGTTCTCTGTCCTCTGTCCTCCCTGGCACTACGCCCCCCACTCTGTTCCTGCACCATACAGGCCCTCTTTTTCCAAGGCTTCTGCCTCCTATGTAGGACTGCCAATTCCCTGGTTGGGGCAAGGAATACTCCACCCCAGCTCCCATTTCCCACCACCACTCTGAATAGCAGTGGGGGAAAAATAAGATAAAAAATACCCATCAGGCCTATGACGTGACATTACTTCTGTGGAAAAGTGATCTCAGTCTTTTCTAGGAATTGCCAGAAACTCTATGATAAAACCATAGAAATAACTATGGTTTTACAATAGAGTTTCCAGTGATTCCTAGAGAGGCATGACATCATTTTCAGGGTTTTCTCAAAATGGGTATCATGCCATTGCTGATGGCTGCCCGCCCCCATGTCCTCGCTTCCTGGTCTCCCATTGGTTGCCAGGTCAGGTCTGGCAAACCTACTCCAATATGACAATTTTCTACAGACCTCTTTCTCCTCTGTCCTTCCTCACCCCAGCTCCCTCTTTCAGCTCCCTCTACCTTTGACTTTTCTTTTAGGTTCCTTCTTCTTAGCCTACAGCTCACTCTGGCATCATTTCTTAAACTATCCTACCTTGACGTCTTTTGTCCCTCAACTATCCACACCTCCTGGGTTCTCTTCACAATTAGCATACCAGTCCTTTGCACCTTCTTCCTTTATTCCCTACAGACATCATACTGACATT
>NW_015161948.1:1400037-1424720 GCF_001447785.1 Gekko japonicus | reverse complement strand
TTCACTTCCTTCACAGAAGCTGTACTGTTTGTCAACAATCTGTTGCGAAAAACCTTTCCCATATCAGTTGTTAGAATATTCATGAACATTCCATGCCTTCATAACAGCAATGAGGATACAGCTGCATGGCGCTCTGAACAAGGCAAATGCATAGGGCTAACATACAACAGACCTGCCTGTGTGATGTGGCCAACTCATATGACTGCACAAGACACAAGGATGGCCACTGTATTAGATCACGTGAAGGCAGTCACAGCTAGTGTCTGCATGATGCTGACATGTATCAGGTTGCTGCTGTATAAATCGTGTATAATTAAAATGGATGCAATTTGGAAGTCAGAAGCTTGGCATAACTGGGACATTACATACAAAATTCAGAGATGGTTACCGTAACTTAAACATGCTACCACACCTTAACTAAAGGAATTGTCATGGGCCAGATCCTGGCCTTGGATCATAAGTGGACCACTCCTGATTAAGATCACTGATTGCAATTAATTTTGTTGACATATAAGGGGGTTTGTTGTCGTTTCAATTTCATATCCAGCATATCAGAGCAGGACCAACCTTGAGTATTTCATGAATAAATGCCTATTCTTATTTCAATCAGTAAGAATGGTTAAAGATGTTTCTGTGATGGGAAGAAGAAGCAGAAGCAGAAGAAGCAGAAGAAGAAGAGGAGGAGGAGGAGGAGAAGATTGGATTTATACCCCACCCTTCACTGGGAGTCTCAGAGCGGCTTAAAATCTCCTTCCCCTCCCCACAACAGACACCATGTGAGGTAGGTGGGGCTGAGAGAGCTCTTTCCAGAACTGTCCTTGAGAGAACAGAACTATGGCTTGCCCAAGGTCATCCAGCAGCTGCAAGTGAAGGTGTGGGGAATCCAACCTGGTTCTCACAGATCAGAGTCCACGCATTTGAACCCAGGGATAGAAACTGGGACCTTCTGTGTGTAACATAGATGCTGCTCCATCACAGAACCATAGCACCTCTCCTTATCCATACTAGAACAGTATAGACAAAATCTGGCCTGCCTAGAGTAATTTTGACAGAGGAGGAATGCAAGAAGGGAAATGGTCTCTCATTGTCCTCTGCTTGATGCCCTTCAATGAACTCAGATGTAACAATGGAATAAGAAGCAAAATCAACCACCTGAAAGAAAGTGCAATCTTCAACAGATGAAGATAAGAAAAAGTTTTTCAGAACACTGAGTTTGAGAAGAGGCTGTGCTTCTCATGGAATATACACAGATTGCTCCCCCTCCCCCTTCTTGCTTCTGGTCAAAAAGTTTTGGTAGGTTTTGAAGCTATACAGAACCCTGCAAACCTGATTCCCAAAGGTGAAAGAGCTGAATGTACACCCCACAAGCAGCAGCCCCTCTTTTAAACTGTCTTCAACTCTCAGGGAAGGGGGGGGGACCTCTATCATCTATCTCCAGCCAAGAACTGTTCTAAAATGATCATCTTGCCAGGAAAGTATAATTGCTATTTTGGAATGAGCTGTAAGGTTAAGTAGCATCAGGAATGCTTGGGCCTATGATATACTTCTGTCTTATTAAAGCATTCGATGCGGTGCCTCATTAAATCGTAACTAAAAATGTAATTTAAATCGGCTTGGAGAGGAGCAAGTATGGATTGAGAATTGGCTAAAAGGCCAGTTACAAAAGGGGAATGATAAATGGTCACATGCAGACTTGGGGGGGGGCATTTTGCAAAGGGACCTCTGGGATCAGTGTTTAGACAGACCTGATTTAATCTCCTCATTAATGATTCTGGTGGAGGGAGCAAAGGGCATATTAATGAAAGTCATAGATGATATTAACAGGTTGATATCCAGGCTGCGAACATCAGCCAAGACAGAAAACAAGTACAGAGAAATCTGAAGGGAATGGGGGGTGGGGCAGGAAAAAGCACGATGCAGTTAATTTGGAGGAAGGCAAGAGGAGATGGTGGGTAATCCGACGAAGGAGAGAAGATGGAAGACCTCATGTTAGGCAGTGCAAGATCTGAAGAAGGAGCCAGCCGAGATCTGACTGATTCCCTGCTTCTTCTGGATTTTGAGTTGGGGGACTCTTCTATAGGGTCAATGGATCAAGGGTCAGTGGACACACAGTTATGTATGCTTACTTTATCCAAGAGCTGTTTGTTAGTATTAAAGGTACTCATTTATTTGACCAGACACAATGGACTGTTTTAAACACGAGCTTGGCAATATTGAAAAGCCTGATTAAGCTTAGGAAAATAATACATTTTGGGGAGGAGGGACCTATATGCCATGATGTTTGTACTGTCCAGGTTAGGAAGCTGGTGTGTATATCCAGGCACGCAGACCTGGAAGGTGAGGGGTGGGGCCTGAAGTTCTCCTGGAATTACAACAAGAGTGCCAGTTCTGGGTTGGGAAGTGGAGTAAAAAGACACCGGGGAAATTCCGGTAGTAAACAGGTTCCAACAGGCCTCCGACAGACTTTCCCGTCTGATCACACAAGCACGCATGCATGCCGTCGGGATGGTCTGATCAGGTTATCCTGGCTCAGTGCCGTTGTCCCCCCCCCCTGCAGCATGCACATCATTGCATACTCTATAGGGGGCCCTCAGTGTGGAGGTGCGATTCCTCATTTATGCGCAAGGGAAATAAACGGCAAAAAAGAGACTCATCCGCAGTTGCATCTGATCGCACAGTGACGGGCTGTGCCCACAGCTACAAAAGGAGGTGTGATGTTGCAACTGCATTTCATATTCCTCCAGAGGGAATAGCCTCGCTTCCCCTCCGCTTCAACTGGCGCATGTGACCACAACCATAGTTTCTAGGACTTCATAGTGCAGCAATGAGCCAGTGGTGTACTGGTTAGAATGTTTTGGACTTGGGAGATGTGGGCTTCAGATCACCACTATACAAGTTCACCTCATGCCTATTTACTTTCTCTCATTCTTCCCCAATCTCATATGGTTGTTGTGAAAGGCAATAAATGGCATAAGCAACATATCTGTCCCCTGAGCTCCTTATAGGGTGAGGACACAAATGTGAGGAATGGGTGAAACAGGGAGAGACTGTGGCTTAATGGTAAATCATCTGCTTGGCATGCAGAAGGTTCCAGGTTTGATCCCTGGTAATTCCAGACAAAGTAGAAAGCAGATGGTGGCAAAGTATCTGCCAGTCAGACAATACCAATGTAGATGGACCAACAGTCTGACAATATAAGGAACATTTGTGAGTGCATAAAAATAATGGTTTCAGGCAACAGAAGACAGAAAAATCTCTCTTGCTATTCAGGGCCTCCTTTCTTTAGGCTACAAGGCATTTTATGTACGAAACAATCCCACTACTCCAGAGCAAGAGAGTTTCTTTCTAAGCTGTTCTGCATCGGGGGCTTATTTGGGATTGAGGACGACACTTGGATGCCTCGGGGCACGCACAATTCTTGCACGAAGCGCACATCCCAGAAGCAAAATAAATTGCCAGCCCAGGGCTCCCAGACTCCTTCCCTCAAATGAGCTCGATCGGCTTTGCACATCCAAGAGATAACGCAGTCCAATTATTCTCTGCTAAAGGTCTCTAACCTGCTCCAAAGAAGCAACCACTTCACACATGCAGCCTGGGCTGGGGGGGTGGGAGCAAACCGACCCTCGTGTGTGGAATGGAAATTCAAAAAGTGTCCTAATAACTTGTTGGAGGAAAAGCCAGCCTCCAGCTCATACAACATTAATGGGGGTGGGGGTTTGTTATTGATTCCGAGCTCTTGGTCCAGGCAACAAACAGAGAAGGCCACCAAGGGATGCTTAACAAACACCCCCAAGGCATCAGGCCTGCCCTGGGGGGTGGGGCAACCGTGGCAGGACAGAGCTCTTGAATGCTGGGAAGAGTCTCTTTTCTTCCGCAATTAACAATAGCAGCACTGTACGAAAGTGCCTTCTATCAAATCCATCTTGTTCCACGGAGTCTGCTTTGATTGGCAGAGGCTCAAGCGGAGAAAGGTCTTCCCGGCGCCTGCAACTGGAGCGGCTGGGGATTGAACTTGCGACCTTCTGCACCCAGAGCAAGCACCCTACCTCTGACTCATAGATCCTCCCCAAAAGAACTCTCCATCAGGTTGTGCACCCACGAAGGTGCCTTATACTGAGTAGGACCACTAGCGTAGCTAGCTCAGTAGTCCCCCAATAGGGTTCCCAGCTCAGGGTTGGGAAAGTCTTGGAGATCTGGGGGTAGAGCCTAAGGAGGGGAGGGGAGGGCCTTCAATAGGGTGTAATGACAAACCAGTCATTTTCTCCAAGGGAACTGATCTCTGTCGCCTGGAGATCAGTTGTCATTCCAGGAGATCTCCACCCCCCACCTGGAGGATGGCAACCCTATCTCAGACAATGAAAGGTCTTTCTCAGTACCTGCTGCGGGAGATCCTGGGAAGGGAGGTGCCACAGGCTGAATCTGGGTCTTTCAGCACGCAAAGCGTGTGCTCAGCCAGTGGCCTGCTGATGGCCACTGACTTAAAGGGGATGAGACACATTGATGGATAGGTCTATCAAGGACTGTTAGTTGTGATGGCTAAATGGAACCTCCAGGTCGAAGGCAGAAAGCACCCTTTGACTGTGTCAGACTCTGTAACTCACTCTTGCCTCCTCAGACTGGCAGCAAATCTCTTGGGTCCCAGGTGCCGAAAGGTCTTTGCCAACACCTGCAGCCCTTTAACTGAAGATGGCAGGGATTGAACCGGGAACCTTCTGAATCTATCATGGAAATGGTGGCAACCCTGATCCAAATCAGTCTCTCTCACATACACTGTGACTCCTTTTGAATATTAAAAAGATATATTGGGAGATCTCATGGGGCTCATGGGTCTCCTGCTGGATGTGTGGCTTGACTCTGAGAACGTGCGTTTTTAAAAGTAGCTCACCCATGCAGCCATGTTGACGAAGCTCCTGTATGCAAACAGCCTTTGATTTGTGCTGGCTCACACTCACAGGGAAGAAACAAAGAGCTGAATCACACAACGCCCAGTTACAAGCATTGCTGTACATTCCCCACTCCTGGCACCTTGCTAAAGGGGTACTATGTGGATTTTGGCTCTTTTGTGTAACTGGTAAGCACCAGGGCTATTTTTGGGCAGGAACGCACAGGAACAGAGTTCCGGATGGCTCCCGAGTTGGCCACGCCCAGCAGGAACTCATTAGCATAATAGGCCACACCCAACAGCAGAAACTCATTAGGATTGGCTACATTAGGGGTGTGTGGCCTAACATACAAAAAATCTCTGGGTTTTGACAACAAACAAGGTAAACAGAATAAGAAGCAAAAGGTGGGTGTGGCTGGATGACCACACTTCTGGTAACATGGGGGTGTGGCCTAATATGCTAATGAGTTTCTGCTGTTGGGTGTGGCCTATTATGCTAATGAGTTCCTGCTGGGCTTTTTCTACAAAAAGAGCCCTGGCTAAGCACTCATTTATTTAGACAGTCCCCGACGGGGACCCAAAGTGCCCTGTGACATTGTTCTTCCCTCCTCCATTTTATCTTCACAGCAACTCTGTCATGCAGGCAGGGATGTGGGTTTTCCAGGAAAATGTGAATCAGAAAACTTTCTGGATTTTTTTCCAGTTTAAATAAATCATTTAATTTCTTTTAAATAATGGTAGGGAAATAGAAATAGTGTTAGCAAAAGAAGGCAAGCGCACCATGTACAAGCCTGGAGCATGTACAAACATCTGGATCATGTACACAAATCTGGGGCATGTCCATGCTTTATGTTCCACATGTAGCCCAACTAACATGATTGATTTGCAGTGCAACAGCCCTGACAGCTATAGATAAACAGACTATATTTACACATGTGAGGCACAAGGCTTTCCATAGAGATGTTGGAGAAGTGACAGCCTGCTAAGAGTCAAGTTACTGTAAATAACAGCGGAAGGAGTAGTTTAGTCCACTTGTCCCCTAGGTAGATAAACAGACTATATTTACACATGTGAGGCACAAGGCTTTCCATAGAGATGTTGGAGAAGTGACGGCCTGCTAAGAGTCAAGTTACTACAAATAACAGTGGAAGGAGTAGTTTAGTCCACTTGTACTCTAGGGGGAGCTGTGGAGCATTCTCTAGTGTTCAGGGCTTGTCGAATGTTTTCTCTTGCAGTTCAACCCAGCTCTTGTTGTGTCTCTTTCTGCTGTTTGTTAGTATGTGTTAGGTCAGGGGTGGCCAAACTTGCTTAACGTAAGACTGAGCCACGTAGAAGAAACATCAGATGCCTGAGAGCCGCAATCTATGAACAAATATCACGCACACGTTTTTATTGGCAAATATGCAAATTTGCTTTTTATTAACCTTAACATTAAATAAGACTGCCAGAAATAAAAACAAAAGGGGTAAAAACAGATATTGATAATTATATTTAAAGAGGAGAATGCTTTCTCCAAGCTGGGGGGGAGGGCTTTGAGAATGCATTTAAAGTTAAAATTGTTTTCTTTCTTTGCTCCCCGTCCCCCCACCTCAGGCCTACCCAGGGATGGGAACACGGGCTGGGGAAGGGAAGACCAGTCAGGGAGGCGTGCCTCCCCTTTGCTGCCCCAGCCACCCTGCCGGGAGCCACACAATATGTGTGAAAGAGCCACATGCGGCTCCTGAGCTGCACTTTGGCCACCCCTGTGCTCTGAAGCTCTCTCTCTGTTGCATTAGTGGCAATGGCCTTTTTGAAAAAATCCTGTTGCAGTAAGTTCTTTGAAAGCAAACTCCAAAGCATGGACTGGATTATTTCCTGAACTCTGCCAACAAGAAACACACAGCATTGGAAAATTTACCACTCCGCATCACTGGGGATAGGCTAGGCTTGGCCCAAGGGCAGCTAGTGGGCTCCCTGGCATCACGGAGGTCCAGATGTGGGTCTCCCAGATCCTAGTCGGACACTCTCACCATGACTCAGCAGGACTAACACGAGCCCAAGAAATAAGATGACCATGCCTGCGGTGAGTTACTGCCTTTTTGAAAAAATCCTGTTGCAGTAAATTCTTTGAAAGCAAACTCCAAAGCATGGACTGGATTATTTCCTCAACTCTGCCAACAAGAAGCACACAGCTTTGGAAAATTTACCACTCCACATCACTGGGGATAGGCTAGGCTTGGCCCAAGGGCACCTAGTGGGCTCCCTGGCATCACGGAGGTTCAGATGTGGCTCTCCCAGATCCTAGTCGGACACTCTCACCATGACTCAGCAGGACTAACACGAGCCCAAGAAAGAAGATGACCATGTGCAAAGTGGTCCGCATGGACTGGATTATTTCCTCAACTCTGCCAACAAGAAGCACACAGCTTTGGAAAATTTACCACTCCACATCACTGGGGATAGGCTAGGCTTGGCCCAAGGGCACCTAGTGGGCTCCCTGGCATCACGGAGGTTCAGATGTGGCTCTCCCAGATCCTAGTCGGACACTCTCACCATGACTCAGCAGGACTAACACGAGCCCAAGAAATAAGATGACCATGGGCAAAGTGGTCCTGCAGCTATGAGCATGTGAAGCTGAGTCAGGCCACTAGCCCTTCTAGCTCAGCATTGCCTCCATCAGACAGACCCTTTCTCAGCACCTGCCACTTGACCCCCTTCACCCATGATCTCCTGCGGGTAAAGTAGGCGGTCTGCCACTGAACCACATCCCCCTCCACATGGCGGTTGCAATCCATTGCACATTTACCTGAAAGTAAGCCCCAACAAATGGAGTGGGACGTGCTTCCAAACAAATGTGCACAGCATCATGCTGTAAACCTGTTCATGTGAACAGGAAAATGTGCATTTGCTAAAACATTCCACTTAAGAAGCCCCATTTCTAGAGACGATCGTTTTAATCAAATGTGGTTGCTTCTTGCATTGCATACTTCGTTAAATACCCATTGAGTTCTTTTAAGGCTGCACTAAAGACAAAAGAAGACTCAGTCATGAAAATGCTATAAAAGCCCTCGGAAACGCTTGGAACCTCTGCCGTCCCTTTGCCTTACAAAACAGTCATGCAGAGCAATTGCGGCAGCTGGAAAAGTCAATTGCTGAAGTGCAAATGTGGAATGAGATAAGCAGAACTAATGGTCAACCCGAGCCAATACAAACAGGTACACAGGCAAGACCACACAGAGAGGTAGCCAAAGAGGAAGTGCTGCCCAGAGGTGGACTTTGCCCTCCTTTGCCTTCTTCTAAATGAATCAGACAATGTAGCAGATAGAGCCACCTTCCATACTATGGTGTTCTGTCTTCTTGCTTGCGTGAATTCAACATTAGTTTTGCAAAATCTCACTCAGAAAACCAAGCTTAGGGTTTGGAAGGTTAAAGCAAGTGATAGTTGATCATTTCTTTGGCACGTGCAATGCAATACTATTATGTACTTCACCTGTGTACATTAAATAATTGCAGATTAATGGAACACCTGCATCCTTTTCCAGCCAGGTAAGACATCAGCTGGTATAAAACCAATCCACCAAAGCCACTACAAAATTCACCTTCATTGCAGTGGGACATCTGGCCAGGCAGCAGCTAACATTTTCTGCAAACTCAGTTCCTTTAGCAAAGCAAAACTCATACTATGCTCACTAGACTGTACAGACAAACTCTCCCATCTCAATGCTTTCGAGAGAATATGCTCTATTATTTCCATTCTGATGCCTCTGAGCTCTTCCATACATGACACTGAGATAAGCTCTAGACAGGAGAAACCATGGAGAAGACTGTCATGTGCACAGTGCGGGTGGAGAGTTTGTTTCATTATTAAAGCAACTGAGGCCAGAGACAGTTTTTTTAAAAAAAGTTTCAGAAAGACAAAAGCTGTATACTTGTGGCGGCTTATTCCCTTTTTGGCAAACAGGTTTTTCTGGTTTTCTGAATTGTTTCAAAAACCTGACAAACCTATTTGACCACACACAATCGTAGGACAGATAATATGTGGCCATAATTCATATTCAACTCTCTTAAAAATTACTATCTGTTTACACAGACAGATTTTAGGATGACCGATATGAAAAAGACACACTGCCCATGTCATTTCCCCCCTAAAATCCTTAAATCTAAGAACATCCACATTAACAGACCCCAAAGGTGCTAGGTGAAGTCCAGCCTGCCCACCTGACCTCTTCCCATCTAAATGCTTCTGATATTACACATTATATGAAGCTGCCTTAAAGTGAGTCAAACCATCAATCCATCATAGAAACATAGAGTTGGAAGGGACCTCCAGGGTCACCTAGTCCAAACCCCTGTACAATGTAGGAAATGCCCAGAAAGGGGGGGGGGGAACCCTCCAGGATCCCTGGCCAAACTGACCTGGAGAACAATTGCTTCACAAAGTAGCAATTAGCATTTCCCTGGGTGTGTAAGAAAGGGCCACGAGAACTAAACACTGATGCAACCCTTCCTGCCCTCCCTTCTCGTTATCTGCCTAAATTCACAGAATCAGCATTGGTCTCAGATGGCCATCTAGCCTCTGTTTGAAAATCTCCAGAGGAGAGCCCACCACTTCTTGAGGAAGCCTGTTCCACCGAGGAACTGCTGTGTCAGGAAATGTTTAGCCAAAAACTCCTCTGATTTAATTTCAACCCTTTGGTTCTGGTCTGACCTTTTGGGGGCAACAGAAAACAACTCTGCACCATCCTCTATATGGCAGCCCTTCAAGTACTTGAAGATGGTTATCGTATCCCCTCTCAGTCATCTCTTCTCCAGGCTAAACATACCCAGCTCCATCAGCCTTTCCTCATAGGACTTGCTCTCCAGACCCCTCACCATCTTCGTTGCCCTCCTCTGGACAAGGGCAGTCCTGCCTGCTTGGACTTGCTGTGGCTCTCCAGGGTCTCAGTCAGAGGTCTTTCACATCACCTACAACCGGATTCTTTTAACTGGAGACCCTGGAGATTTCTGCATGCAAACTAGATGCTGAACTGCTAATCCACAATTTATATTTTATGTTTTGTCAGTATTTGGTTTTTAAATTATGTTTTAAAGTGCTTTTAATGTTCATTGTAAACTGCCTTGTAGATTATTTGAACAGGAAGTTGGACTAAAAATGTCTACAGTAAATAAATCAAACTTCCTAGAAGGGACACGGTTATGATCTCTTGAACTCTGTGAAATGCTGAAAACTGTTCTGTCAATGAGAGACGCTGGGAGCGTCCCACAGGCAATATGCGGATTGGGTTCTGGACAGGTTAATAAATGAAACTTTGAAAGCGTCACTCAGAATTCATTGCCCAGCTTACAATGGAAATATCTAAATTATTAGGTGTAAGCAAGAGCTCGGGGGGAGGGGTTCTTCCAATTCAGCCCCCCCTTCCCAACTGAGTTGTTAACACTAGTAGAAAATATTTGCACATTCACATAAATCCCTTTAATAGCTTGGGTAATTGCTTTATGTCAACTTTCCTTTCCTTTTAGGCTTTTTTATGTGGCATAATAAACCCTCGAGGAATGCTCTTTATTTATAAGGATATTTGCAAGCAAACACAAACACAGAGACCGCACCCCACCGTCCCTTGGAATTCTGAGCAAGCCCCTTTTGCACAAGCACCATTACCAGAGGAAGTGCTGATCTTTACAGAAATCTATAACGTGCCAGCGCTGCACTGTCACTTTTGGACAAATTTTGTTTATAAAATGCACGTCAACCCAAGTTGTCGGCCCCAATGCACAACAGAGCTGTTTATTGATTAGCCGAGATAGGGGCGGCTTCTTGTCGGCTTGTAACAAAAGAGGGCGTTGCGTGGGATCGGACAAAAGAAATTTGCCATCTCTGACATTGTGAGCGAGCTTCAGCGCTGCAAATGGGTCTGTTTGAATGGGAGGCAGGCAATGAGCTTTCTAGGGGACTGAAATGCAAGCCAGCAGAGAGAACCGCCTCGCTCGGTCTCCAGATGATTTGCACAGTGCCATGTGCAGGGTCCTTACCCCGTACATCAAAGCCGGCTTCCCATCTTGCAAACACAACTTTGACGCGTATTATTTCCTGAAGATTATTCTGTTTGATGTCCGCAGCCCAGGCTCTCCCTAATGACCCTCGATATAGGAAATCCTGCTATAGGCCCCCTCTCTCATACGGGCTGCTGCTCAGCGGGATAATAAATATGCAGTCGTTCAAATAACTGCAGTTTGATATTCAGCAAAAGCCTTGAGCGAAATCCAAACGGTGTTTAACCTTGTGGGGTAATGGTAAACAGGCAACAGTGACTGCAGCGGCAAAACCAGAAAATGAGCGGTGCTGATAAACACAGGAAAACCAAACAAATTGCTTAAGAATGAAATTAGATAAGCAAACAGGCCGCCACGTCAAAAAATAAAATCCCTACAAGCTACAAAAATTTTCAGTGACAGACAGCCATAGAGAAAGCACGCTTCAGACAAATGAACTAACACACACGGAGATGAGCAATATCCTATTCTACAAGTTGGTGGGACACGAGGCCTATGGAATCTTTTGAGATAGCTTAGGGCTGCCGACCTGTATGTCTCCTGGAATTACAACTGATCTCCCGATGACAGAGATCAATCCCCCTGGAGAAAATGGCTGCTTTGGAGGTGGACTCAGTGGAGTTATACCCCACGGAGGTCCCTCCACTCCCTCAAAGCTACCATCTCCAGGCTTCACCCTGAAATCTTCAGGAATTTCCCAATCCAGAGTTGGCACTCTAAGACAGCTGCCTGGAGACAGATAGGGAAGAATGAATGAGCATGGGAACATGAGAATGCTTTCAGGTGAACTGTGAAAGACAGCCGCTTGGAGACAGATAGTGAAGAATGAATGAGCATGGGAACATGAGAGCATCTGTGCAGGATCAGACCAATGGTTCCTCTAGCCCAGCATCCTCTTTCAGACACTGGTGCACTAGGTGCCCCTCATACGACCTGCAAGCAACAGGCCCTCTGGTTGACTGCCCCCAAACCGAAGGTGGAAGCACTGAAAGATAGAACCTGCTGTGCAGATCTCAGAATTCAAGCAGATTCACGTGCAGAGAAAGTGGTCCTTCAAGAAACTTTGAGGCGCATCTCTGCAAAGATCTCCACTTCCAGTCTACCCTTGCTTCGGTAGTAGGCGGAGTTGACAAAGTCATAGCTGAAGGTGGTATTTTAAAATATGATTATGAGCATTTGCAAATGGCGCTCTCTCGCTAAGAGCTTATTTTAATGTAGCGAGTAACAGATGGATCTAATCTACATTGCAGTGAATACTGTCTGCTCGAGATGAGTGAATAACGCACAATGCCATCAACGTTTCCATTCTTCCTGTTCTCGAATTGTCCGTGGACAGATTGCAAGAGCTTGAGGATGCAGTTTGGTATTCCAAAGTATTTGCAACAGTTCTTCAACCTATCCCTGAGTCTTTTGGAATGCAAATATCAATTCAAATGGGCCCCCTTCCCCTCATTTAGCTGGGAAGTTTACCTTGCACTGTGTAATAGTAACAGTTGATGTGGTCCCCTAAATTAGACCTTGAGTATAGAACAGTGAGCTTTATGGTGGGGGTGGGGGTGGAGTGACTGCTAATACAGCCAGAACATAAACATGCTTTTGGCATCTATTCAAGAAGTTCTTCCTTCTTAGCAAAGTGCTTGGGTTTGGGAGGAAAGGACACACAAAAGACAAGAACTTGGCCACGTCCAAAGCAGCTGTGTTCCAACGGCAAACACAGACAATGTTTTTGCAAGTGGCCTTTCCAGATGATAAGTTTACACTTCAATAAATGGAACACTGATGCTTGTTTGCTGCGAAGGTGTCAGGTGTCTCCTGCTCAGGGAAGTACTTCTATTTTCAGGCAACTGCATTGTCTCAGCACCCAACACCATAAAATAGGCTGCTTCTACACAGGGATGCAAAAAACATACCCATCTATGAGAACAGGCAGGAATGGTGTGCTCTTCTTCTAAGAAATGCTGCTGCCACCACTCAGGCACCCGTTCTCAGGTCCATTCAGCAGAGACAAACTGGCTCAAAACATTGACCCTATATTTGCAAGGAAACAACTCCAGCAAGCAACAGCTGCACCTATACAAATACAGGAAAGTGAAACTTCTTGAGCTCCACTCCATTGAAATACATTGCAGCACAGACAAAGTTGCAAAGAAAATGCAGAATGGATTTCCAATTAAGGAATGACAGCCACCAGAGTGAATGGGAGTAGCAGAAGCATTCTGGGATTGGAATGAGGGCCCTCAAAGTGGAATTCCATTCCCAGAATGCTACTGCTACTCCTAGGGACCATCATTCTACTTTGGGGGCTGTCATTCCCATCCCAGAGCACTGTTTCTATTGCTGGAAACAATCCCAGAGTAGTCTGTCTGTGTACAGAGACCTTAATGGAAAAATCCATTCCATATTTTCTTTGTAACTTTGCAAGCCCAGGAGAACTTCCTGCCAAAGCAGGCAAAGGCAAGATGGAGGGAGCTGGGAACTTCTGCAGCCTCAAGCTTCAAAGGGTGAGAACAGGAGGGGGAAGAGGAGTGATTAAAGCCATGGGTGGGCCGCCTCCGGACCGAAGGCCTTAAGTCTGACACCCTTGCACTATACATTCAGTGCCTGTTAACTGTGAGGACCATTTCAGGATCCTCGTGGTCTGCCTTAGAGTGGCTCTGATTTCTAAGAAAAGGGAAAAAAAGAGTGGGGCCTTTTTGGAGATCCCCAAACAGCCTCCTTCTGGAGGCCTCTCTCTGGGCAGCTCTCCTACTTTGTGCCCCTGGAACAGCCCTGCCTGTTTGCAATCTCTCTTGGCATCTGGCCCTTGGTCTCCATCTTGAGATAACAGTCTTGGCACAGAGGATGTGGTGGAAGTGTTCACTCAGGAGCATCAATCCTGATTGACAGAGCTGCTTCTCCAACAGGAAAAGCTCATTAGCCAGCAGCAGGAAAGGTCACACCTGTGCTTTTTGCCTGAGCTGTGATTACAGGAAGTATATCCCAAAAGGGAGATGTTCAGTGATCCCTTCCAGCTTTGGGCAGATGTAGCTGCTGCGGGGCTTTAAAGCAGCAGGCTCATTCTTTGAAGCTTGGAACAGGCTGGCTAGAGTCAAGGCCTGCTACATGAGATGTGTAGAGCAAGTCAGGTCAGGAGCTCCCTCAACCCAGCTCACGTTACTTGTGTGACTGGGGACTCACCTTAAAAATTGCTTGGGGACCCAATTTCGCTGCTTCACATGAAGCCAGCCACAGCTCTCTCAGAACTCTCTCAGCCCCACCTACCTCACAGGGTGTCTGTTGTGGGGAGAGGAAGGTGATTGCAAGACACTTCGAGATTCCCTCGGGTAGTGAAGAAAGGGGTATAAAACCAACTCTAACTCCTCCTCCTCCTCTTTATTCCTCCTTCCCATATTGCTTTTGCAAGCAAAGAATGATGGAGGGGCTGTTTGTCCGACTGCTGGAGTCCACGTGTCTGCCTGGATCCCACCAGCAGTACAACCAACAACAACACTCCCTGCAGTCACTTTTTGCTTCTGAAAATGAAGCGGGATGGAGGAGAGGGCGGGCTGAAGACTTTCCTCCTGCTGCACCTAACTCTGCAGAAGAACTGGGCCCCCAAGCAATTTTTAAGGTGAGTCCCCAGTCACACGTGTATAGGGTTGCCAACCCCCCCCAGGCCTGCCAGGGGTCCCCCGATTTTTGGGGGGGTTCTACCCATCCCCGGCCAGATGGCCGGCGGGGGAAACCCAAGCCCCACCCCCAACACCCACAGCCACCCATCTCTCTCCCTTTAAGTGTGTGGAACCCATGTTTCCTCCCAAGCCTGATCTCCGCAAGCTTGCAGGGAAATGCCAGCTTCATGCTCTTAAAAGGGAAACGCGGCTGCTCTTAAAGGGGAAACGCCGGCTCCTGCATTTAAAAGGGAAACGCAGGGAACTGCCGTTTCTGGAGATCTGGCGCACGGGCAGGGGGGCGGCGGCGGACGTCCCCAACGTGACATCATCACGTTGGAGATGCCCCACCCCCTCCAGGAACGCCCCCCAAAGTCCCCCGCTGGGGGTGGAAGATGGACTTGGCAACCCTACACGTGTAACACGAGGTGGGTTGGAGGCAGGCCCGTAGCTACAGTGGGGCGTTTGGGGGCCCTGCCCCTGACTTCCTACCAAGGCCCCCTGATTTCCTTTCGGCCCAGACCCCCTGACTTCCTGGTAAGATGCAGTGGCGACTGTGAACTCCCCCATGCTCCTGTGGCTGCTGCTTCTCCTTGCCTTCACCCTGCACTGCACCTTTCTCCCTTGCACCACACCAATCAAGTTAATTAAATTACATTTAATTGAATTAGCCAGTGCCCCCTCCCCGAGGAATTTAAATGCCCCCCGACTTAGAAATTCCTGGCTACAGGCCTGGTTGGAGGAGCCTCAGACCCAACTCACATTGATGCTTATATCACCTAGCTAAACATGGCGGAGGATATACCCTAAAGGGATTTTTTTGTTGCTGTCCCTCAGCTCTTTGGAAGCAGTCCTGCAGGTCTACTCATCATCATTTATTTCATGCCCAAAGGTTAAAGAACCCCGCCCTTTGTGGAAAATTGAGTCCCAGGGCTGTAACTGATCTGACCAGGGCTGCCAAGAGCTAGTAGGGGGTCTAAAGATTCATTCTAGCACCTTCCCCTGATATGAGCCAGCCCTAACCCAAATGAGGGGGAAAAAATCACATGATTTGCCTGGCTTCTATACTCATGAGGGCATCCCAGTCCTGGCTTCCTTGAGAGCTTCCAGTTATTTGTTTCAGCTAGTTTAGCCTTTAGTTCAGGAGATTCCTCCTCTAGTAAAAAGCCATTTCTTCACGGCTGTCAAACTGAGATGAAGAGAGCAGCAAATTTCCTGGAAGTGGGGTTATAGATGGGATCCTTCAGCGAGGGGCTGTGGTTCAGTCGAAGAACATCTGCTTGGCATGCAGAAGGTCCCAGTTTCAATCCCTGGCATCTCCAGGTTTTTTAAAAAAAAGAACCAGACAGTAAGTGACGTGAAAGGCCTCTGCCGGAGACCCTGGAGAGCCGCTGCCAATCTGGGTAGACAATACTGACCTTGATGGGCCAAGGGTCTGACTCAGTACAAGGCAGTTTCATGAATCCTCCCCACATCTTCCCAATGTTAGCCCATGATTGAGTGCTCCGCACCCGTAAAGAAAATGCCTTCACACAGCAAGCTAGCATGCCAGGGAGAAAGTGTCTTGCATAGCCTTCTCTCTGGCATGCTGGTTTCCCATGTGTGGTAGAGGAACATTAATTCACATGAATTCCACCTGCAATGGTAGAGGCCACAGGTCTATTTTACTTTATAAACCCACCTTTCCTCTAAGGAGCTCAAGGTGACATACATGGTTCTCTCTAGCTCTGTTTTAGCCACACAACCACTTTGTGAGCTAGGGCTGCCAAACTGCATGTGGTCCCACAGGAAACCAGAAACAGAATAAAGAAAAAGACTGAAACAGAATAAAGACTGCTCCCATACTGAATTGGGCCATCCCATGGACATCTTTTCTTTTTCTTTATTCTAAACTGCACGTGGTGGCTGGAGATCTGGGGATTATTTACAGCTGATCTCCAGGACATGGAGATCACCTGGAGAAAATGGCCACTTTTGAAGGTGGATTCTATGCCATTATACCCTGTTGCAGTCCTTCCTCTCCCGTCCCCTCCATTAACTCTGCTCTCCTCCGGCTCCGCCCCTCCCAAATCTCCAGGTATTTCGCAACCCAGAGCTGGCAACCCTAGTTAGACCCTTGGTCCATCAGGGTCAGTGTTTTCTATTCTGACTGGCAGCAGCTCCCCAGGGTCTCAGTCTTTCACTTCACCGACTACCCGATCCTGTTAATTGGAGAAGCCAAGGATTGAACGTGGGACCTTCTGCATGCCAAGCAGGTGCTCTACCACTGAGCCCCAGCTGCTCCCCTAGGCTGAGACTCCGCCCCTCCCAAATCTCCAGGTATTTCCCGGCCCAGAGCTGGGACCTTCTGCATAAAGCAAGCTCCACTGCTCAAGCAGGGGCTCGACCTTGGCTCTCCCCAGTTCTAGTTCAGTACACTAACCATTGCCTAAAACTGCTCTCTCTGGGCCAAGTCGCATTCCAGTATTGAAGAAATGGACTTCATCATCCCAAAAGCCTCTTGTAAAGAGCAGATTTTCCTTCCCAACAATGTTTGAAGAAAGCCAGTCATTTGCATCACATTCCACCGTCTGTTTCCAACGGCAATAGCCGACATTGTTTCCAGGATTTTGCCAATAATATCCTACCAGCTGTCAACATATTTGTCACTAAATATTTGCATTTGGGTTTGGCTTTTGGGTTGTTGTGTTTTTTTTTTGCATAGCTTATTAGACATCCCAACAAAACAAACACAGGATCCAGAGGGATCTCACCACTGATCTTACTGGGGTCTCTGGGGTGATCTCCCATTTCTGATGAGAGGGGCTCTGAAGACAGCACAATAGCTAAAAGATACGTGCGTGTGGAGTTACCCCCAGCTCCCTCAAGATGAGATAAAGTTTGAGTCCAGTGGCATTTTTAAGACCAACAAAGTTTTATTCTGGGTATAAGCTTTTGTGTGCATGCAGAATAAAACGTTGGTCTTAAAAGGTGCCACTGGACAAACTTTGTTCTGCTGCTTCAGATCAACACAGCTACCCACCTGGATCTGTCAAGGTGGGACACAGAGAGAAAAGAAGCCACAAAATGGAGGATGGAGATGGGCAAGTGAAGTGCCATGGGCTGGGTAGTCCACAGCCATCCGGTGCCCAAGAAGCCCATAGCCATTTCTGTAATTGACTATAGACTGAAAAGAAGGAGGAGGAGGAGATTAGATTTATACCCCGCCTTTCACTCGGAGTCTCAGAGTGGCTTAAAATCTCCTTTCCCTTCCCCTCTACAGACACCCTATGAGGTAGGTGGGGCTGAAAGAGCTCTGAGAGAACTGTCCTTGAGAGAACAGCTCTGACAGAACTATGGCTTGCCCAAGGTCATCCAGCAGCTGCAAGTGGAGGAGTGGGGAATCAAACCCAGTTCTCTCAAATTAGAGTCTGCGCACTTAACCACTACACCAAACTGGCTTTCCAGTTTGCATCCATCAATCCATGCATAGAAAACACATGGATTGTCCCCATAGTCCCTTCCTTCAGCCCCTCCCAACTTCCCAAAAGACCATTCCTGGAGGTCATGGGACCCCCGTGCAGTCAATCACTCCCTCTTCTCAGTTGGAACCATCTGATACTGCATCAGAACATTGGTCCATCAAGGTCAGCACTTTTTACTTCGACTGGCAGCAGCTCTCCAGCATCTTGGTTAGAGGTCTTTCACATCACCTACTACCTAATTGTTTTAGCTGGAGATGGTCAGGGGTTGAACCTGGGGCCTTCTGCATGCCAAGCAGATGCTCTGCTATGGAGCCCAGGCTCTAACACCCTTAGTGTACTTGTAGAAGAGAGAGGAGGAAGATTTCAACCCTTGTCCAACCTCGGCCCAGCCCTGTCCCAGACGGGTGCAACTATCTTCTGTGTGATATCCTTGACCCCAGGAACGATCTTCCAGGAGTTGGATGGGCAGGAACACAGGACACCTCCACATTCTGTGCATGGATCATTGGATACAGGCCACTGTCTTTTCAGTACCTGTGCACAGAGTCTCAAGGTCTTACTTCTCTTGAAATTTCAATCTGCCTGATACTGTAGCACAGGTGAACTACGGCCCTGTCCACACGAGAGGATTAGGGCTGGGAGAGGGACGGAACGGGGGCGGATCAAACGGGCGCGATCTCACCACAACATGTGGGAAGCGTACCGTGTCTGTCCCCGATCCGGCCCTTCCAGCGATGATCCGCACCAAAAAAGTGCCGCAGCAACGCTGGCCGTGGGATCGCCAGTGCGTTCTTTCGCCGGCGCATCCCCGGCTCCTTGCCGAACTGCGCATGCTCTGACATGCGCAGTTCAGCAGACTCCCATGCCTTTCTCCCCGTCTCCCCGTCATCTAATCATGCCGGGGAGCAAATGCACAGCGGCTCAGGGGATCTGTATGATCCCGTCGCCGCGTGCCTATTTAGGTACGGCTTTTTAAAAGCCGCACTTTGGCCGTCCCTTCTTCCCTCGTGTGGCAGGGGCCTAAAATGACATGCTGGCTCACTATGACCCAAACTCCCACACAAACTGAAGCTGATTTAATCATACAACACAGTGCACGGATCGTAAATACCTGCATTCGCTCTGCCTGATATAACTCTACAGAAGTTTATGGAGAGGAGAAATTAAGTTTCCGTGCACCACTAATCCTGCCTGCAGAATTTCAGCACAGACATTTTCAGCTTCCAGAGATATTACAGATTTTTACTGGGTTGGGATTTGCAGATCCCGCTACAAGTAAGGCATGAGAAAGGTTTTTCCTTCCCAGGCCTGATTCCACCCCCCAAATCTGGTCACTGGCAGGGCATTCTTAGGATGTTCTTCTGTGAAGCCAGGATTGCCAGCTCTGAGTTGGGAAATTCCTGGAGATTTGAGGATAGAACTTGGAGAGAACCCTCAGCTAGGGTACAATGCCACAGAGCCCAGCCTCCAAAGCAGCTATTTTCTTCAGAAAAACTGATATTTGTGGAGATTGTTCATAATTTGTGGGAGATCTCAAGTCTCCACCCGGAGGTTAGCAACCTATTATGAAGCCCTACCTGTTTGGCCAATACTGTAGCTCTTTAGAGCATTGTCTAGGATAACGATTCTTAATAGGATTCATAGGAAGAAGTGGAGATTGGGTTTATACCCTGCCCTTCACTCAGAGCCTCAGAGCTGGTTTACAATCTCCTTCCCTTCCTCTCCCCACAACAGACACCCTGTGAGGTAGCTGGGGCTGAGAGAGCTCTTTGAGAACTGCTCTTGAGAGAACAGCTCTGAGAGAACTGTGGCTTGCCTAAGGTCCCCCAGCTGGTTGCATGTGGAGATCAAAGCTCCATAAGCTGGGAATCAAACCTAGTTCTCCCAGATTAGAGTCCGTGCTCCTAACTACTACACCAAACTGGCTCCCAGGACTTCCTGAGAAAGAGATCTACAAATCATGGGGGCTATTCAGAACTTCTGGGGGCAAATGGAGGGGGCATTCGGGATTTCACGCAGCCCCTTCTCACTTCCAATGGCTTCTGTTCATTGATGGAGGAGATCTGTTTTATACTGCTCACCTCACCTTGAGGATAAAAACCCAGATTTCTCCCCCAGGCACAAAGCAAACAGGAATCAAACCGAACATGAAGATGTCAGCTGATGGCCACCAGGCACGAAGGTCTCATTGAATGCATGAAGGTCTGCATTGTATGCATATACCCTAAATCTATGGCCCCGGTCACACGTAAAGGTTTGGCCAGGGAGAGAGACGGATTGGGGGCGCAGCAAACGGGCACGATCTCACCGCAACATCTGGGAAGCGGTGTGCACCCGTCCCCAATCCGTCCCAACCCCTGAAAACACGCAGCAAAAATACACCACCTACTGAGGTGGTTCTTCCAGCGCGGCCGCATCAAGGCTGGCTGTGGGATCGCCGGCACGTCCTTCTGCCGGCGCATCCCCGGCTCCTGGCTGAACTGCGCATGCTCAGACATGCGCAATTCAGCAGTCTCCCATTCCCCACTGTCGCTTTCCCCGGCATCTGATCGTGCCGGGGAGGGAATGCGCCGCGGCTCAGGGGATCAATGTGATCCCGCCACCATGTGTTTCTTTTGGTGCGGCTTTATAAAGCCGCACTTTCGCCCGTTCCTTTCCCCCCGTGTGGCAGGGACCTATGTATATAACATTGCCAATAATCTAGAGTATTGTTTTTATGCACCAGTTTTTATCTTGTGGTGGGTCAGGGTGTTTGGCAAGGGTTGCATTTGAAGACAATGATACCTGCTTGGTGGGTAGTAGTGGGTTAAAGGTTAAGCACCCCTAATCTTGGAGCACCCCAGAAGATTAGTAACAAAATTGAGCTGTGCTTTAAATGTGGATCAAGTAGACCCACATAGCAATTGGGATGTACAAATACAGCTACAAAATCACTTCTGCATCCACATGGTCCTAATGTGCCGTGACTTTTCAAAAAGTTCCCTGATGCAAATTATAAGAGCTCCAAACCATTTAAGATGAATAGCCACATGTCTAAGGACTAATGTTCTAATTAGAAAAGACTGCTTTCTACAGTGCATGCCACAATAACTTGCATATCTGTATTACAAAACAAAAATGTGCTAGAGTTACAAAGCGGGGCCTAAAACAAAAAATGTGTGAGTGACACACACACACCCTGCCCCGCTTGCCAAATCCAACTTTAAAATGAAACTCACACACACACTACTTTTTAGGACCTGGAATGGCAGAGATAATCTATATAGCAATCTTAACTCTTTGCAATTTCCCCCAATTAAATATATTCAGGGGAATACAGTAGCAGGCGTTTCATACAGCCTGCCTCCATCAGTGGCTTCTGGGAGACTTAACAGCTCTTCTGTAATAAGAACCAAACTCTCAGCGCTATTGACCTCTAGACTCACTGTACAGGGATGCCGCTAACCTCCATTAGAGCCTTTGATTCCAATTTAGGTTTCCTTAGGAGTGTCGAAGTACATGTGGCAAAGAGATCTCCTCCAAAGAAGCTTGCCAAGTTTCACTCACAGTCTGGTTGATTAAATCCATATTCATGTGGACCAAATCCATATGCATTAAAATCCATAGCTCAGTGATAAAAGTACATGTCTTGCATGTAGAACCCTCTCCAGGTTTCATTTTCGGCACCACTAGCTAACAGAGCGTAAGTAGAAGTGTGAGAAATGACCCATCTCTGCCTGAGATCCTGAAAAGCCTTTCCCCAGACAGAATAAACATGAGCTAGATTCAACCAATGGTCTGACTCCATGTAAGTCAGCTTTAGATGCACTATGCAACTTCAGTGCAAGCAGAAGGTCCTCCTATGTTCAGTTTCTAGCACTTCTAGTTAAAGGATCTTAGGTACCAGGTGCTGGGGAAGGCCCTTCTGTGCTTGAGACCCATGGCCAGTCAATATTGAGCTAAACTGACTTAATGATCCTACTCAGATCACTAATGCAAGGTGTTTTGCTATGGCTTGGGTCTTGTTCACATTTATTTCTTCCTGAACTTCCACTTCTTGGTAAGTTTGCACACTCTCTGGCTTTGCCATAATCTTTCCCAAACCTGCTTTGCTACAGTTGTTTTGTAGAGTTTTGGGGTTTTTTTTTGGAAAGATATGGAAAGGAAGTGGAAAGGTGTGGAAGGGAAAGTGCAGAGCTTTCCGTTTTCCCTGCCTTAGACCCCCGGCCACCCCACATTGTGTTATAGTCTATTTCCCTGCCTTAGACCCCCGGCCACCCCACATTGTGTTATAGTCAGGGAGGGGAAATGTCCACTGTGGTGGACAGGGGGAGGGAAAATGACACTGATTTGGGAAAGACAGGAAAGATCAGTCTGGGGCAAGTGATGCACTGTTTGGTGCTTGGGGGGGGCAACAGTGGGAGGGCTTCTAGTGTCCTGGCCCCACTGCTGGACCTCCTGATAGCCCCTGGTATTTTTGGCCACTGTGTGACAGAGTATTGGACTGGATGGGCCATTGGCCTGATCCAACATTGGCTTCTCTTATGTTCTTATCTCAATTTCTCTCTCCTGGCGTGTGGGTGTTCCATTGCCATTGCAAATCCCTTTTCATTCACCGCAGTAATGTAAACCCAGTGTTGTATGGAAGCAACTCAAGTCAAGTGAAGCTTTATATGACTACATTTTAGGTTCTTGTACTAGATAAATGTTGGGGATGATCTGTAAAGTACGCGCTTTGCAAGCATAAACTCCAAGTTTCAGGCCCTGACATCAAAGGTCTTTTGGCAGAAGTTGTTAGGAAAGAGTTTCTTGACCAATTCAGTTGGATCCAACCAGTTTTTCTACTGGTGACAAAAGGAAGCATCTGATTTGACCAAAAATGCTATGCTGTGAATCATGGAACCTGCATCTACAAAAGCCATATGGGATGGGGGATTTAGTATGGAGGGGAACTGGGTGAAATTGAGTGGGAAAGCTGTCTGGATCCAACCCTGTGTTTCCAGCCACAGCAGAATCCTGTGGGTAGATGGCCAAGAGGTCTGACTCTTTATTATGCAGCTTCATATGTAGGAAAATGACAAACTAGAGGTGCTCAGGCAGCAGCTTCCTAATGTTCCCCACAATGGATGGGAACCACCTGGCATTCTAAGTGTGGATCCGAGCAAAGGAGATCTGCTACTGATACGTTGTGTGTGATCCTCAGCTAAAGTTGCTATCTTGGACCACCCGGGCTCTGCTCTAGTGACTGGTATTTGGGACAGGTCTCATCCCAAATAGGCAGACGATCCAATCAGATTATTGGTTCCTTGCTTAAAACACATAATCCCACCACCACAGTGAAACTTACAACACCTGCTGGTTTTAAGCTGATGTTTTGCTTCCACGATGACAAGCGCTTTAGACATTATGCCAAAGGAGGACAGGTGGATGGATGAGTGGGTGTGGAAGGCTGACAGCTGAATTAATCAAGAGATTTTCATTTGTGCACCAACCTGATTGTTATCAATCCCCTTTTGAATGCCACTGGAGGTGCAAGCACAGCTTTTTTGATTTTGCGGACTGTACCTGTAGCTAGCACTGTTTTTAAGGTGTTTGGTAATGGGCTAACTCAAGGTCAGCATTAGTCTCACAATGAGCTAACCAAAGGCTGTAAGAAGTGCCTTGCTGGGTCAGATCCAAGGCCCATCTGGTCCAGCATCCTGGCCAGTCAGATGCTCTTGAAAGTCACCCAAAGGGCCTGCATGCCATAGCCCTCTCTTGCGAATCCACCCCAACTGATATGCAGGGACACCTGGAAGTTCCATTTAGCTATTGTGGTTAACTAGTATAGGTTTGGATTCTGTAGCTCTGCTCTTTCTTGCATCACAGGAAGACTGCTACCACTGGGGGGCAGCACCTCTGCTAGCAGAAAGCATTCACAGGATCCAACCCATAGACCCCCTCCCATTCAAAGCTATTTAGGACCTCAGTGTAATTATGTGTTCTGCAAAAAATCACTTTCTTCTCATTGCATGACCCCCTAAGTTCTAGCACTGAGAGAACCTTCACTGTATTCCACTTTCTGAACTCTGCCCATGATGTTATAAACCTCTATCATGTTCCCTCTTAGCTGACTTTCCCCCCTTCAAGTAAAACTAGGATTGCCTACTCTGGATTGGAAAATACCTGGAGATTTTGGGGGGGGTGGGGTTTGGGGAAGGGATGGACCTCAACTGGTATATGATGCCATAGTAAAAAGGCGAAAGATTTATGCGATCTGAAGAGAAACCGTTTCAGTGTGTTACCCTCTGCAGTTCTCTACGGGAGATTTCATAAAATACCATACGCTAACAGGCTATGCACATGTAATCAGCGGGACATAGAGAGCCTTGAACATTTTTTTTGCACTGTACTTATTATCTTGCTATACGTTCCACACTTATTGATCCCTTGTTGAGAGAGCAAGCAGGGAAATCTGATGAATGTAAAATTGTTTTTTTATTATCTACTCGGAACCAAATTGTGATTGAAACTGTGGCCAAATTTGTGCACCTTGCATCTAGGAGGCGAGCAATGTATCAGCAGACAGGCCTTGACTGTTCAGACTGTTTTCTTTTTCTGTTATAATAACGGTTGTTATGCCAATAAAGGTTGTTGTTCTTCTTCACTCCCTCCAAATCTCCAGGAATTTCACAAGTC
>NW_015161948.1:1384499-1399869 GCF_001447785.1 Gekko japonicus | reverse complement strand
CTAGCTATTGGGGGTGGGGGGAATGTGCAGATCTGTCCTCACAGAGGAGGGAGAGCTTGTACCTGAATAAAACTTGGTCTTAAAGGTGCCACTGGACTGTTTTGGACTGGGGGGGTGGGGGTGGGGCTCTGCAACTTACCTGGCTGCTTCTTGCTCTGACTGAGGGCTGCTGGGAGCAGGGGGTGGGGCTTGTTGCATGTGCCCGCCCCATGGGCTCTTTACTTCCGGAGCTCCGCTCCTGTGCACTCCTGCAGGAAATGACCCTTGTTTGTTTGTATATAATGCCATAGAGTCCACCCTCCAAAGCCACCATTTTCACCAGGGGAATTGGTCTCTGTCATCCGGGGATCAGTAGAAACACTGGGAGATCTCCAGACGGCACCTGGAGGTTGGCCACCCTAACAGAAGCACCTCCAAACTTTAGCCTTTCCTCATAGGAAAAGTGCTACAACCCCATGATTATTCTGGTGACCCTTTTCTTGTGTGGTTTACTTTTTTAAAAAAACAGAAGCAGCCCTGGTGTTGAAACATTACATGGCTCTAAATCCACAAAGCAAGATAGGATCATCAGGATCTCTTAACAGGTGAGGCATTACTGATGTATTTTAAGTGATCCTGGGTATACGCTTTTGGTTCAGAACCCAGCAAAACCGAAAAGGTTCATCTTTATCTAACCCATCACTCTTTGCAAGACTCCCTGCAATCATCAGGTGCAAGATAACAGTCCCCCAACAGTTGTCCAATGATTCACCAGAAGACCTCCGTCTATTTTATGCTCACTTCAAGTGCAGACCAGGAGGTGGCAGGGTTTTTAAAAGAGACCTATGTGAAAGCTGTGTATTAAAGACAATATCTTACTGCTGGCTGAATTTCTCTCACTATGATAATTGCTTGGAGGGCCCAGTTCCAGTAGGGCGATAGGCACAGCTCTCAGCACTCAGCACTCATAAAGGTCTGAGGAGAGCCTGTTCGGGCCAGCCATGATGTGTATGTGTGCACACTGATTCACCTGGACAAACACGACCCGATCAGTAAACAAGTATAAAGACAACATTCGTGAGAGTCTGACCCACAAATCAAACAGTCATTAAGGCTTATAAAGAATGCTATCTATGTATTACAATCTGAGGCACTACAACATGATAAACAATTCATAAGAAAATCCTTGAACCAAGGTACATAATCAACGTCGTCTCCGGATTATATAACAACGTTTCAAAAAAATGGATCTTCTTCAGGAGATATTCTGTAGTGTACAAAAATGCAATTTTTAAGAATACATGCTACGCCAATAACAAGAGACAATACAATAATCTTAGTGCTATCTTACTTACATAATGGTGCAAAAGCTCTCTGTTTCATAAGTGCTAGACAACAAGTCTTAAGAAATAATGTTCCCTTTGTTATGAAAACATACAAGATATTTCAAATGACAAAGTATTTAAAAATAATCAACCTAGTAGTAACTTACACTAAATTCAGATAGGACGCTGATCTCAGTTAACATTCAGGCTCAAAATATGCTGCTGTGTTTCTAATGGATCCCGAGCATCTCTCTCTGGTGATAGCTACCAGAGTGCAATTAAAGGGACCTTGCAAATTGCTGGCAGGGGGTGGGAGGAAGTACAGTTAAAGAAAACATCACATAGTTTACAAAAAACATGAAAGGTCAATTTCTGCATTCAGTCCATTTGGAGATACACTATTCAACCGATGAATCCAAAACATTTCTCTCTGTAAGAGGCGTCTTCTTAAGTCAGTCCTTTCCCCAGGAATTCTCTGTACAATCTCTAATACAGCATATTGAAAGCTATCATAGCAATGATTAAACTGTTTAAAATGAATTGCTAGTGGGGTGTCCAAGTTCTGAGCCTTCAGTTTGGATTTATGCTCTGTAATTCTCCTGAAGAAGATCCATTTCTTGAAACGTTGTTATATAATCCGGAGACGGTGTTGATTATGTACCTTGGTTCAAGGATTTTCTTATGAATTGTTTATCACGTTGTAGTGCCTCAGATTGTAATACACAGATAGCATTCTTTATAAGTCTTAATGACTGTTTGATTTGTGGGCCACACTCTCACGACTGTTGTCTTTATACTTGTTTACACACTGATTCACCAACACAACAACCCTGAAAGGTAGTCATGCGATTGCCATTTCATAGGTGCAGAACTGAGTCAGAAATTAAGGACTTGTGTAAGGCTGTGGCAAAGAAGAGTATGGAAGACAGCAGCAGCACAGATTTAAGATCTGTATTGGATGCAGAAAAGATATTCAACACATAACATTTTCCCCCCATCATCCCAGCACTGCGTCAGGATTTCTTGCTTGTTAAGCAGCTATTAAAAGCACTGGAGCTCCCAACGAAAAACAAGGAGACAACCCTAGAGGGCAATGTCATTGATCTTGCCTTTCCTGGCTGTGTCTTTTTCCCTCATGCACCTTTCCCAATTCATTCGGCCCCCCAACGCTGCCACTAGCCCAGTTAAAGAAAGAAGGGTAAGGTCAGGGTACCCATCTTCTGTCCCCAGTAGAGCTAATTGCTGTACAAGAAAGGTGGTAATTTTGGTTTTGGGGGAAGAAGGGGTTTTTGATAGGGGTTTTTTGGGGGTGTGTGAAAGGCAAGAAGAGCACTTAATCTGCCCCCCCAGGTGCTTTTGCAAATTAAAACTGACTCCTCCCAGACTATTTACGCTGTCTTTGTCTCCTTATGCCTGTCCCCCACCCCCTCCCACAGCTAACAGAAAACTGTACAGAAGGCGAGTTCAACCTTCTCTCCTGCACTGTGGTTCCAATCTGAGCTGAGGTCTCTGCTATAGCAGTTCACTAATCAAAATTGCTATGAGGATCCCAGGCCTGGGTTTTCAAGCATCTCATCTGTTTTGGCCCTCAGAGACAGGCAACAAGAGATGTTTTGAGGGTTGCAGGGGTGGGGGACATTCACATAAAAAGAGACTGGGACGATGGATCCTGTTATCTTCAGAAAGGAAATGAACAAGAAGGGACGGGGGAAAGGTTACAATATAATGAACAGTACAGAACAAGTAGACAGAAGCAAAAACAGAAGGAATAGTCAGTGAGATTCTGAGGCACGAAATCTGTGCTGATAAAAAAGAAAAAAAGGGTTTCTTACTTCAGACACAATTTGCCTGTGAAATTCACTGCTAGGAGACGTCTTCAGTAGGATATGAAGCAAAGGGATGGCTATATATAAATAAGAGGAACAAAGCATTTACTAGGAAAAAAACTAAGAATGAAGATTTCCAGGGGATCTCCTAAATCTTTACAGTGTGGCCTCCTGTTCTGTGTCTCTCGGACAAGGTCACCTCCTGACTCTCACAATCCGATAACTTTGCCTTAGATGTGAATTACCTAATCTAGGCCTTCCCCAATAATGCCACCAAACACCACCACCAAAACCAGAGGGTGATTTCAGCAACAAGTGAGATTTCAGCAGCAAAACCTTCCTCAGCAGTGCCCTGTGAGAGATTCCCGCCCCCGACTTGCACAGAGATATAATTCTTTTTCAGTCGCTCCCCTCAAGCATTTTGAAAGAGCCAAGAAGTCAAGCGTACATCCTTCATATCTGACACATGACAGGCACATTTTCCCCCTGGTTTTTCTGCTAACTGGCCAGAAAAAAAACCTCTTTAACTTGATGCTCTTCCTAGAAAAGAGTTTGATCCGCAGAAATCAAACTTTTCATGGCATGGAGCTAAATCATATGACCTGCCAAGTGCTACCGACTGGTCATACATTCTGTCTCTTCCCTATTTTCTCATCCCACTTGGCTCCTATTTTTGATCTTTGGGGGATGCTGTGAATGTGAGATGCTAATCTCAACTCCCTCCTCAGGGCATAGTTAAAATCTCTGAGTGGGAAGGTGATGTGTCTTTTTCTCTACCATCACATGTCCATATCAATGCCCACACATGAACACAAAGTCTCCACACAGTGCGCAGCCTCTGCTGTAGCAAAAATTGATTTATTCACTTCATTTATACCCCGCCTTTCTCCCCAGTGGGGACCCAAAGCAGCTCACAGCATTCTCCTCTCCTCCATTTTATCCTCACAACCGTGAGGTACATCAGGCTGAGCGTATACGACTGGCCCAAGCCACTTGAAGCTGAAAAGGTATTGCTATTAACATATTGTGACAGATATGCTGGTGAACTAGCAACCACATCACACAGGATTCCCGCCACCACCACCACCCAGGTCACAGTTTCAATTTCCCACCTATACTGCCCCAGGTTCCCAGTAGGAAACGATAAAGAATATAGACTGGGTTTGAGAAAATAGGATCTGGGCCTGAATAACAACAACAACAACAACAATAACATATTGGATTTATACCTCGCCCTTTACCCAGAGGAGTCTCAGAACGGCTTACAAACTCCTTTCCCTTCCCCTCCCCACAACAGACACCCTGTGAGCAATGCTCCCTCTAAGCTGTGGAGTCTTCTGAGCAGAAATTCTACTTCGTGAGCTACTGGCATTAAAGTTGTGAGCGAGCGATTGGGCTGCTGCATAAATCAGTTTGCCCTGGAGCCACCCTTCCTGAGCTACGACAAAAATGTGTGAGCCGGAGGCTAAAAAACTGTGAGCTAGCTCAGCTTAGAGGGAACACTGCCTGTGAGGTAGGTGGGGCTGAGAGAGCTCTTGACAGAAACTGCTCTTTTTCAAGGACAGCTGTGCCAGAACGATGTCTTGCCCAAGGTCATCCAGCAGGTGCACGTGGAGGAGTGGGGAATCAAATCCGGTTCTCCCAGATTAGAGTCAGTGCACTTAACCACTACACCAAACCACTAAACCCACCCAAGTCTGAAACAATCACTGAGGTAAAACTGACAGCCAGGATATGGTTTCTTTTAAAAAGTGAATAGAAACGTTTTTTTTTTAAAAAAAAACCCATCCACCCTGGGGTAAATAGTAACACTTTTAAAATAACCCTCAAAACCTAACTCCATCCTCTCCCTTCAGCACCTAACTCCATCAGTACAGCCCTGTTGGTGGATTCAGAGCACTGCTCCCATGGGCTGATTTGCCTCAGGGGCACCTTTCTTCTCTCTCCCCGTCATACATCTTGTAGGACAGTTAATGATTTCCAAGTATCTTTATAAACCCAAGAACTAAGATCTGGCTTTTAAATCCAGGGAGGAGAGGCTGTTGCCAGATAAACAAATGAATGCTGCACATACCAGGCAGAGTTTGGCCTTGAGCTATGTGCAAAGGTCCCTGACCTGGATAGGCCAGGATAGCCTGATCCGGTCAGATCTTGGAAGCTAAGCAGGGTTGGCCCTGGCTAGTGTTTGGATGGGAGACCTCCAAGGAATATCAGGGTCACAACATGGAGGCAGGCAATAGCAGACCACCTCTGGACATCTCTTGCCTTGAAAACCCTACGGGGTCGCCCTAAGTAAGCTATGACTTGACGGCACTTTCTACCCATCACCACCATGTACAAAGGACAGTTGACTTGGGCAGTGATCCCTTCTACGAAAAGAGGTGCGGGTCCTTCTTTTAATCATTGGTGCAGCTAGGACTTATTCCCCCCCCCAAATGCTTATCATTCATCCTTTAAATGAGAGCAAAGCAATTAAGATCTTTAAGAATTGTGTCCATATTTGACTGCATACCTAGGCTCCACTTCCTTCCTCAGTGGTCTTTCCTGAGACTTACTTTTGGCTGAGAGTGCTAAACACTGTGTAAACTACACAGAATTTCTTTTTTAAAAAGCCTCAAAATTGGAAAGCTTTCTTCACGGTATGTAAGTGCCGCCAAGTCACAATGGACTCAAGGCAGCCCCAGAAAGGGACTTTCAAGGCAAGTGAGAAGCAGAGGTGGTTTGCCATTGTCTCCACTACAGAGCTTACCATATTATAGCAGATGAAGACTGGCAGGGCTGTCCTAAGCACAAGTGTGCCCTTCTAAGCCCATCGACTTCAACAGACTCAGAAGCATGTGACTTCGCTTAGGCACTGCAAGCCATGCTTGGCAAAGTATTCTGAAGTAACTAAATGCCTTCAAAATACATTGAGCACCAGACACAAAATGGAACAATAGGCCTGTTAGGCAGCTCAGCCTGGCTTTTGGATGAACTGCAGCAGGCCTGACAGAGTCCAGCTTTACCTGGTCTGGCAGTTGTGACTTTGAGTCTCCCTGGTAGCCTGAGCCACAGCACCCCCGGTGGTGACAAAGCACCATAGCAGGGCTGAGATGCAAATCTACTACCGAGTAGCTCTTGCTCCAGTTGGGGAGAGTGTTATGCTTAGTAAGCCTAGTCCAGTAGTAGCAGATAGAGGCAGCCGCAGTGGCCCTACCAGAGTGACTCTCATGGGACCCAGGGCAGTAACCCTACTTTGTCCTAGCCCACTGGTTTGAAATGTTGGCGGATACAGACAGTTACAGATGACGGTTCAAAAGTATCAAAAGAAATCTTGTATGAAGGGTCCCTTATGAGGGCCTGCAAGTGTTTGGGAGCAATCAGATCACTGAACGATGTATTAAGGCTCTAAAGTCTGCTGCCATGGTGGAAAATTTCCCGCCCTGGACCCCTAGTCTCCTGCTCAACAAGGCAGAGGGGAAGAAATGGGGGGAGATTAGATGCCACAGCAATGTGCAATGTCATTTCCAGTGCAAAAAATCAGAAGTGACTTAATCATGTAGGTGCAACACTCTAGGATTCACTCAAGACTAGAATTTGTGATGGGGAGGAAATGGGAGGGGGGCATTTGGTCCCACACCAACATGCAGTGTCCCTTCCAGTGCAAAATCAGAAATGATATATCATAGTGATCGCATCCCTTCCATTACTGTGCCAGAAGTGACATTGTCCATTGGCGTGGTGCCAAATCAGTGGTATCCACCCCCTGCAATCTCCTGCTGGGTTCCAATGCTCGTCTGCAACATATACAGCAGAAAAGTGCCACATGTTAAGCCTCACCCACTCATGTAGAGTCCTCTGATGCTGGGACCCAGAGACGTGGGTCCAAGCTCTGCTTATTCACTAACTCTCTCAGCCCAACCTCTCAGTTTGGTGTAGTGGTTAAGTGCACAGACTCTAATCTGGGAGAACCGGGTTTGATTCCCCACGCCTCCACTTGCACCTGCTGGATGACCTTGGGCAAGCCATAGTTCTTTCAGAGTTGTTCTTGAAAAAGAGCAGTTTCTGTCAGAGCTCTCTCAGCCCCGCCTACTTCACAGGGTGTCTGTTGTGGGGAGGGGAAGGGAAAGGAGTTTGTAAGGTGCTCTGAGACTCCAAGTGAAGGGCGGGGTATAAATCCAATCTCCTCCTCCTCCTCTACTACTACTACAACTACAACTGGTATAGTTGTTGCAAAACTACACCAGAGAAGAAATGACCCACATCCCCTGCCCTAAACTCCTTGGAGGATGAGTGGGATAAACATGTGATAGATCACCGAATGATTGGCATGCAGCTCTTACTGCAGCCCAGGACAGAAAAAAATCCCCCTTTCTGTACTACTAGTTCCTTAAGCACTGTCCTGGAGAGCCGAAGAACATTTCCCACAGAGCAGTTCCAGCTGAAACCAGCAGCCATCCGCTCGCAAGGAAGCATTCCAAAGACTGCTTCTCTTAAGCTTCTCCTCCTTTTTACCAAAAAGGGCTTTTCTGTTGCCAGGATTAGCAGAAGGGCATCCTGATGAGCTCAGCGCCCCCACTGCCAAGAGAGTCCGAGAAGGGGAAATCAATTTTCATCCAGGTCTTATTATGGCCCCGCTCAGAAGTCACAGCCTGAAAAGAAAAACTGCCGTGGAACGCAGCGTGTGTCATGGAGATGCCCTGGAACCCAGCACGGGGGCAGCTCTAACAAAGGCCCTGAGCTTGTGTCTGCAGGCAAAGGAGTAACACAGACACACACAGACACACACACACAACCTCCATCACCCAAAAAGTTCCAGGTGGAACCTTGTTAAATCCCCCCTCTGTGCCAGAAAACTTGCACAATTCATCTTAGGTGCTCGACAGCCGTCCTCCTAACGAGCTGCGAAGGTGGGAGGGAGGGAGAGAAATCTCTTCATTTGTCATTTGACCTTTACATATTTCCCAAGTGAAATAACAGATATGTCACAAATTTAATCCATGACTCCGGGTCAGAGGTCGCAGCGGCCCCGGCAAAGCCAGTCTGTCACATATTCTCAAAGGTCATCGAAACACGTTTGTAAATAAACCGCGCGTTCCGTTCACTTGCCACTGTTTGAGGAGATCATGCGGCAGGCCAGTGGCAGCGGGGGCCCTCTAGAGAGAAGATCAATTTAGTAGAGAGGATCCTTGTTGGTTTTAGATGCTGCTGCTCCACCCCCCAATAGAAATGCTCATAGTGTGTAGGGCCTTCCAGCTTGCACACAAAGGGACTTGAGGTCAGCTGTATGATGCTCGATAATACACTTACTTCCTTATCATCAGGGCCAAGTGGAGTGCAGGTTTTGTTGCCAACCTCCAGATGGGGCCTTGAGAGCTCATGGAATTTCAACCAACCTCCAGACTACAGAGATCAGTACTTCTGGGAAAATGGCGGCTTTGAAAGGTGGGCAGTATGGCATTATACCCTCCCTTCTACAAACCCATTCCTCCCCAGGCTCCACTCCCCCTAAAGCTCCAAAAATTTCCTAACCCAAAGTTGGCAGTCCTACGGACCTATGTAGGGTCAGGAAGCAATTTTTCTCCAGGCCAGTTTGGCTGGAGATCCTGGAGGTTTTTTGTCATCTTCTAGGCACGGAACAGCGGTCACTGGGTGTGTGTGTGGGGGGGTATTTGTGAATTTCCTGCATTGTGCAGGAGGTTGGACTAGATGACCCTGGAGGTCCCTTCCTACTCTAGGATTCTATGTGGCTGGTCTTCGTGTTGCTTCCACATGGGAAGCTTATGTTCTTATGTTCTTATGATGCTGTGAGCACAGAGGATGACTCAGTGGTAATGAAGCCTCCATAGGGGGATATTTCCCAAGCTTTCCCTCTGCTTCTCTTCACATCCATTATTCCCACTCCCCACTGCCTTAATGGTGTGTTTTTAAAAAAATCAATAGTAGATATGTCACTATAAAGTTAAGACACTATCACAGTCTTTCTACTATCAGTTTTTTAAAAACTGGCAAAAAGCCTGGGGTGGGGGGAAACGATGGGCATGAGGGGAAATGGGGAGAAAATGGTGCTAGTTGTGGGTAGCAAGACCAGGAAATCTGTACCTTCCCATCCACACCATTATCAAAGCCACTTTGATCTTCCCAGAAAGATCATTTCGAGGCATGTTTTGAGAAAGGCACAGGCAGGCTGGGGAAATCCAAGAGAGCAGAAGCTTGCTTTTTTTAAAAAAATCAGCATTATGTGTAGAGGGAGGGCATAGAGCAAAACCTGCATCCAGAAACCTGTCTTATGTTGTACCCAGCGGTCTCGAAAGCAACTTAATTGCAAGTAGGTAAATGGGTACCCACCCTTAGAAGGGTGGGGGGCACCCTGTGTGGCTGGCTGAGGACGGCGGCGGCGGCAATGGCGACAACGATGACGGCGGCGGAGAACCTGGCGTGGACGGCAGTGGCGGCATGGCGGCAGCGAGCAGGCGCGATCGGGAGGTGCGCGGCAGAGCGATCCCTGGTTGCGAAGGAGGAGTGCACCGACGGCTGCTGAGAAGGACGAGGGGACGTGCGCAGGCGCCGAGCACCAGCCCAGCGGAGCCGGAAAGGACATAGCTGGGCCGGAAGCAGGCGAAGCCGCGTGTCTGGGAAGAGCGCACCACCACCGAACGCCAGAGACAAGACACTTCCGCCAAGTCCCGAGTCCCGTCTGACCAAGTCAAACTGCCCCGACAGAGAGAACAGCATGACATGCCACCACAGAGGGGGTGCTGGTACGATGTCCCTCCCCTATATACATTGTGCCCGTAGTTAGGAACAGAAACGGTGATTAGCACCAAGAAAAACTTGTAAGCCGCTCAGAGACCCCAACTATGGGATTAGAGCGGGGTATTAAATTGAAAGCATAAATAAATGTTGAATCAGACCCTTTGGTCCATCAAGGTCAGTATTGTCAACTCAGACCAGCAAAGGCTCTCTGGGGTCTCAGCTAGAGGTCTTTTCACATCACCTACTGCCTGCTCCTTTTAACTGGAGATGTTGGAGATTACACCTGGGACTTTCGGCATAATAAGCAAAAACCCTCCCGCTGAGCCACAGCCCCTCCCAGGACAGCACATGGAAGGGAGCGGCCCTTTTTCCACTCTGAGGAGTGGATTCCCAGGGATGCTGCTGAGGTACATGCCTGTGTCCCCAACGAACAGCAGGGAGAAAGGAGGACGGAAGGCCTGAAGCTGTTAAAATCCTAGCAGAAGCGACAGAACAGATTCTACAGGCAGGGTTGGGTAAAGAACTGGGGGTCCGACGGCAGGTGGTTTTGCACCGCTGAATCAACAGCCACAGCCACTGAGCAGAGCCATCGAGTGTTTGGCACGTAGGTCTGTTTCTGCAGCAGCTTGAGACTTTTTACTGAGCTGGAAGAGGAATGTATGAAGCTGCCTGATCTCATCCATCAGGTTCAGGGTCTCTCCAAGGCATCGGGTCTCCAAGGTCTCCTGCTGCAACTCTTGCTACCTGGAGTCCTTTAACCAGCAATGCCGGCAATGGAACCCGCAAACCTGCTGCATGCCAGGCTGGCTTTCCCACTGTGCCACAGTCCCCCTCTGCAATACCATCTCTGCACCATTGGTCTGCTCTGACTGGCAGCAGAAGCCCTATAGGATTCCAGGCATAGAACACTATTTCATGACCTGAGGCACTTTAACTGGAGAAGCCAGGGGTTGAACCTGGGACCTCCGACACTCAAGGCAGGTGCTCTATCACTGAGCCCCCACCGTGGTTCACTGCATTACTTGCTTATTTCATTTACACCCTGCTTTTGTCCCCTCCTCCAGTTTATCCTGACAACAACTCTGCAGGGCAGGTTGCATTGAGAGAGGCTGACTGGGCCAAGGTCACCCAGGAAGTCTCTGTGGCAGAATGGGGATTCAGACCTGGGGCTCCCAGATCTTGATCTAACACTCTAACCACTACACCACACTGACTCTCTCTTTACAGAATTGCCCTTTGGACTGAGCATCTCCTCTCTCCAACTGCCCACATTACGTCCACTCCCCAGCACAGGCGCAACAATCTCCATCTGTCAGCTATGCTGCCATGGCTGGGGTGTGTGTGTGTGCAGTGGCTGATGTAGTATTTCTTGTTATGCTGGAATGTTAACTTTCACTTCTTCTGGAGGGGTCTTATCTCCCAGCCTGGCCGTCTGACCTTGGCACCACGCTCCCGATGCTTTGCTGGGAATGTGGACCCATTAGTTTAGGTGCGCTGTAACTATTTCCCTGATTGGCTCCATCTAGTCAGGGGAACCCACTTTGAAACCTGTATATCCATTCACCTCCCGCCTTTACAATCAGTTCTGACACTATGCACAGAAGACTCGCAAAACTTGAACTTCTCTGAAGGGACGTTGTTGAGCACTGATTGCTGTGAGACTCTGACACCATCTTGCAGACATCTGGCTCATCCCAGAATTCAGGAGGAAACATGATGAAGGCCCAGGGCATTTACGCAACTTCTCTTCTTTCACCAAGTGCTCCCTTTCTAAAGCCGGGAGAGAAGGGGACCACTGTTCCGTCTTGAGGCTGATTTCTGATAAGGTGGCCTCTAGCTATATTTCATGCAACAGCACTGACCTGGGTAGCCCAGGCTGGCCTGATTTCGTCAGATCTCAGAACCTAAGCAGGGTCGGTTCCTACTTGGATGGGAGACCACCAAAGAGTCCAGGGTCACCACACAGAGGCAGTATCTTGCCTTGAAAAGCCTGTGTGGTCGCCATAAATTGGCTGCAACTTGACAGCAACGCTCCCTCCCCCCCCAACACACACACACTTCATGCAACAGCACAGTTCTGTGAAGCCTGCTCTCCATATGGGTTTGTCCTACAAGTGCCAGGAAAGATCTTAAGTGATTTCATAGCACACCAAAGCATGGCATTTTCAGCTTCCTGAATATACAGCAGGGGACGGCACTGAATAAAGTACAGGAAATGGCCAGGATAGGGGAAAGAGCAACAAAGTTTCACTAAGGTGGAAAAGCTTTGCCCTTAACTCCCCCCCCCCCTTCGCCCCATGCATAATCTTGTCAATTTCATACTCACTATAAAAATTAAAAGAGCAGCTTTTTTCAACGTGGCGAGAACCAGCGTGGTGTAGTGATTAGGATTGGAGGACTCTGATCTGGAGAACCGGGTGTGATTCCCCACTCCTCCTCCGCATGAAGCCTGCTGGGTGACCTTGGGCCAGTCACAGTTCTCTCAGAACTCCTTCAGCCCCACCTACCTCGCAAGGTGCCTGTTGTGGGGGACAGGAAGGGAGGGAGATTGCAAGGTGCTTTGAGACTCCTTCAGGTAGAGAAAAGCGGGGTATACAAACCAACTCTTCTTCTTTTTTTCACACACAAAAATGTAAAATTAATGATCCTTAGAAGTGTAGTTTTTAATCTGAATTATACCAGTGAGATTAGTTGGCATTATGAACAGACATGCCTGCTTGTCCACAAGACGCATGTAAGCCATGTGGACACCATACACTTGGGGGTGAGTTCACACATTCATGTTTATCTCTTGATGCCTGCGAGATCAAACGGCAATCAGCACGTGCGCACGAGCCATCTGTCAGAAATGGCAACCTGTCAAAACTCAAGCAAGGATTTCGGAAGCCTAAGAACTGTACGAATTGCTCAGACCGCGGATGCAGGCCAATTAGAGTGATTTCAAGGCAGATGGGAAAGGGTTGGCTCCACAGGTCTCCTGATCCCAGCTGGACTGAAAGGAGGAGTGCAGGGCACCCTTCGGCCATCTGTAATGATGGTGCTACAGAGCAGCAGAAAGCAGACCAGCGGGTTCTCTTGATTGGTGCAGGCAGGCAGTCTCCTGAAGCTCTCACAAGAGGCGTTGCCCCTAATGAAAGGCAAGGGTGGGGAAGACCTGCAGCCCTGGCTGAAGATTCTTGGCAGAGCTTGGCAAAAGCAAGGGAAAGGTAGAGATTGTTCCATGTCAGGACCCAGGACAGCGTTCAGTGAGGGGAGGAGGTAAGACCCATGGCAAAGGGAGGACTGGTTCTCAAGTGGCATGCAATGCTCCCTCTAAGCTGCGGAGTCTTGTGAGCAGAAATTCTACTTTGTGAGCTCCTGGCATTACAGTTGTGAGTGAGTGAACTGGCTGCTGCATAAATTAGATTGATCTGGACCCATCCTTCCTGAGCGAAGACAAAAATCTGTGAGCTAGCTCACACTAACTCAGCTTAGAGGGAACACTGGTGGCATGCTAGATCCACCAATGCCAGTGTCAGATTCATAAGAACATAAGAGAAGCCAGTGTTGGATCAGGCCAATGGCCCATCCAGTCCAACACTCCGTCACACAGTGGCTCAAAATACCAGGTGCCATCAGGAGGTCCAGCAGTGGGGCCAGGACACTAGAAGCCCTCCCACTGTTGCCCCCCCCCAAACACCAAGAAGACAGAGCATCCCTTGCCCCAGAGCCCCTATCTATACCTTGTGGCTAATAGCCACTGATGGACCTCTGCTCCATATGTTTATCCAATTCCTTCTTGAAGCCGTCCATTCAAGAGTTGCACTTTAGAATTCTCTGCAATCTTGCAAGAGATCTTCAGGTACATCTCTGAAATCATGCCTCTCCCTCGATAGAAAAGCAACCTATTTGTTTGTAACACTCTCAGCAGTCTTAGAGACCGACACGGCGACCTCATTTTGTTTTGGTATGAATTACTAAGCTACAGCACATGGGATTCGTCCCCATTTGAGGTTGTGTTCCCCTTTGCTACTATCATTCTCGCAAATAAGGATAATCTGAAACAGACTGACGGACCAGCCTTTCATCAGAATTGGCTGGAAGGAGATTTATTCTGAAAATTACGAAACATCATGTCTGCACTGACGGATGAGAGAATAATATTCTATCCGAGCAGGCATGATATCTTCAGTCACATGGTATATGAGGGGGCTATGATTATTTCCCATTTCCCTCTGCCACCACTGCTATCTTCCTTCAGACTCTAGGACTGTAAGCTCCTATGTAAAGTGACACGCACATGGGTGGTGCTATATATAGGATAATACTGACAACATCTACTGTCTCCCAGGGGGTGGTGGCATGTTTTTATTAATACGCTATCAGTGTATTCTGTGTTTCCAGTGATACCACAACTATAAAGACATGGCTGCCTTTGCTGTTAACTCCTTCGCATATTTTGGAGGCTGATTTCTTGCCCCTTCCTGTTGTAGCGGCCTTAACGGAGCCTTGCAGCCCATTAAACATTTAAGGCAGCGCCAGATTCTCTCAGTGGCTGTTTTTGCCCAAGCCGGCATTCCCTCTCCCAAAGGGAAATGCCGCATTAACCCTACGACTGGAAATTGCTTTGGGTTCCTTTGTTGTCTCAGAGCAGCCCATGTAATAGATGGGCTTGGAGTCCCAGGCCTCTGCTCGAGGAGATAAAAAGGTTAGTCAGAATCTCCTCCAGCTTGCTGGGGCCTCACCCACCCTATGCGCTGCTTTATCACAAGAAGGGGAGCCGTGCACGATAGGAAGGATGAATGAGCCCTGCCGTGGGGATCTGCATGGCTCTGCTCTGATTAGGCAAGTCCCCGTGGAAGGAACTGCAATTATCTTTTACCAGGATAGGATGAAAGCCAAGAAATCGGGAGTCTGAGAATGCTTGAGAGACTACTGGCTCCACTCTCCGCGGGGACAACCATGTATCTTGCCCTTGTTCCATGCGCAATGTTCTCAGTATACTCCCACACAGGGCTCCCGGTAACTGTACATAAGAGAACATAGGAGAAGCCAATGTTGGATCAGGCCAAAGGCCCATCCAGTCCAACACTCTGTATCACACAGTGGCCAGAAATACCAGTGCCTTCAGGAGGTCCACCAGTAGGGCCAGGACACTAGAAGCTCTCCCACTGTTGCTCCCCCACAAGCACCAAGAATACAGAGCATCACTTGCCCCAGACCGAGAGTTCCTATCTATACCTTGTGGCTAATAGCCACTGAGGGACCTCTGCTCCATATTATTTTCTAGTTCCCTCTTGAAGCCGTCCATGCTTGTAGCCGCCGCCACCTCCTGTGGCAGTGAATTCCATGTGTTAATCACTCTAAACTGTACAGAGACACATCTTTTGCTGTGGAGGTACAAGGCACACGGCAAGTTCAAGTGGCCAACCTACAACTAAAGTTTGACTCCAAAGATTACAGAGAAAAAACAGGGTTGGAGAGAGAGGAAGCACAAGTGACTCGTGTTTCCAGGTAACACACAGG
>NW_015161948.1:1334483-1384486 GCF_001447785.1 Gekko japonicus | reverse complement strand
GTCTGCCTCCCAGGATACATGAGCTCAAACTGGGAATCCGGTTTGTGGCTCTCACTGGTTCCTTGGTTCTCTGCTGGTCAGAGTGGAGAACTTCAGGCATTTCAAGCCAGTCTAGAATCCACTCCTGTACTGGGAATCAGGTTATACCACAGAGCTGGGCTCGTGCCATTACTTGTTAGAAAGCTCTCAGAATGGCTGCTGTTCCTCCGTTTGAGAAATTGGTTGAGAAACACATTGAGTGCAGGATCATCTACTCTGCCTGGCAACAGCTCTCCAAAATAGCCTGAGACCCTTTAAAAATAAAGCTGACAATAACGGAGAACTTCTACATGCAAAACCTTAGCTCTGCCATGAGATTATAGCCTCCATCCAAGCACGTTTATGTCCAAGCAATGCCAGGCATCAGATTCCTGCCTGTCTAGCTCAGGTATGCGCCAGCCCATTAACTCAAGTGCCTGGAACTACCCTGGAGCGTCCAAAGAATCACAGGCAGAAATAGCTAAAAACTGTTTACTGTCAAATAGTATTTTAAAGAAATTACATCTATCCTGTTTAATTGTACTCCATTCCAAAAGGACCTGGAATGCAGATCAAGTATAAAAAAAAAGTTTCCTTTTAAACCGAACAGGTGGAACATTTAGGGACTATCTCCCCGTGCCACTTGCAAAATCAGCCCTATTGAGATGGCAGACCCGGTCAGATAAATGGACAACCTTATTTTATAGCTTTTTTCCCCAGAGACACATTTGTGGTGAATTCAAAGTATTGGGACTAGGACGGCTTCGTTATGTTTGAGAAACACCGGACGATTCCAGTGAGTGGGATGTGATCTCCGCAAGAACCTTTGCAACACGAAACCTGGCAGCTGTCACTCGAACTGGGCATTAAGTGGAGTTTTGCCCTCTGCAATTGCTTATTTTTTAACTGAAAGCAGCATAAGACAGGCTGTATGTGCCTATGGCCTCTGCTTCATTTGGTGAAGCATCAGGAAGATTTCTGCCACATTATGTCTCAAAAAGGATGTGTGTGTTGTTCCTTAGGAAGAGCTGCCAGTGTCCGTGCCTACTGTCTTGGCAGCTACCAAGGAGAGATGACCTTGAGCAGGGGTCCCCCAGTGTGGTGCGCATGGGCTCCACGGTGCCTGCTAAGTTTTTTTGGAAAGTGGGTGTGGCCAGGTGTGGTTTTTGAGGAGCAGGGCTTTGACTGGCCACTGGAGCCCTGATTTTTTTTTTTTTTAAAAAAACAGCTTTGGCAACAGCTGCCACCAGTGTTCCCTCTAAGCTGAGTTAGTGCGAGCTAGCTCGCAGTTTTTTAGCCACCGGCTCACACATTTTTTTCTCAGCTCAGGAAGGAGGGCTCCAGAGCAAACTAATTTATGCAGCAGCCAAATCACTCGCTCACAGCTTTAAAGCCGGTAGCTCACAAAGTAGAGTTTTTGCTCACAAGACGCCACAGCTTAGAGGGAACTTTGGCTGCCACCACAGTACTGCATCCAAAAGACAAATTATGGAACTTCCATCTAATGTGCAGTTTTAACTCGGGAGGTTCTTGGGAGAAACTTGGAAGGAGAACCGGACTAGCAAAGAACCAGTGAGCCATCTAGAGCGAGAAAGAGGATACAGGGTTGCTTTTAAGAGTTGGGAATGGAGCTGGCAATAGGTGCCCAGAGAACTGAGCCTCCTTCTGAACATCCTGTGATTTAGTGACCCTTCTCCCTCTACCGCACTAGAGAGAGCCAGCGTGGTGTCGTGGTTACAGGGTTGCCAAGTCCTTTGCTCTCAGCGCGACCCCTGGTTACAGGGTTGCCAGGTCCCTTGCTCTCAGCAGTGGGGGGCGGAAGGAGCTTTCCAGGAGTGGGGAAGCAAGGCAGTGTTGCCACACGCAATGTCCCCAGTGTGATGATGTCACTTCCATGTGACATCATCACATTGGGGATGTCGTACTGGGTCGTGGTTGTTTGGGGCGGGGTTTCCCCCCACCAGCCAGTGGCAGGCAGGAGCCCATGAAATCAGGGGATCCCCTGCTTCCACCTGGGGACTGGAAACCCTAAGTGGTTAAGAGCAGCAGACTGTAATCTGGAGAACTGGGTTTGATTCCCCACTCCTTCTCCCCATGAAGCCTGCTGGGTGACCTTGGGCCAGTCACAGTTCCCTCAGAACTCTCTCAGCCCCACCTGCCTCACAAGGTGCCTGTTGTGGGGAGAGGAAGGGAAGGAGACTGTAAGCCACTCTGAGACTCCTAAAAAGGTAGAGAAAAGCGGGCTATAGAAACCAGTTCTTCTTCTTCTACCACCCTGAGTCATTCCTTGCTTTAGACAACACTAGCCCTGATAGACGCAGCGACTTCTCCTATGTTTCCCACCTCTCCACTTTCACCACGAGCTGCTCGTATCATCAATCACCCACTGCCTTTTCGAGGAGCCCCCAACCCATGCCCTTCTCCTCGGCCTCTTCTCCTGCATCTTTCCGGTCAACCTTTGAGGATAAATGGATGTCACCACTACATAACAGGCAGGTAGCCATCTGCAGGAGAGGAGATACTGGTTTGCCTTTGCATAACGGCTCTTCATCTGCATGCCTTCCATCTTGATTAATTTCTTCCATGCGCATCCCCCTTGGGTGGGAGGCAGAAATGCCAGTGATAAATAGCAGGCTCTGACCTTCAGGTCGGCCTGTCAATAATTACAATCTTTGATCCCCTATGGCAAGGCACCTAAAGTGGTGCGGCGCATGGGTTCCTTCCAGGCCTCCCCATACTGGGAGATAACCAGATGTTTTTTCATGCGGGGCCTACATCTGTGGGTCATCGTCTGCCATAGAGTCCTGGTCATATGTAGGAATGAGGTATCTTGCTTTTAATTATAGATACTGTCCAACTCATCCCTTTCCGTAGCTTTTGTAGGGTTTTCTTTTATTGGGGGAGGGGCACGTGCTTGCTCACATTCTGTTGGTCTCACAGGGGAGAGCGAGTGGAGAGACACTGGTCTTTGGATCCTCACTGGAAAACCTGCATATGGAGGGGTATCACTCCAGAATGAAGGTGGCGCTCACGCGATTAACTGTTCCTTCTATTTATTTATTTATTCATTAGATTTTTTTTTAATTGGTGCCAACGCTCCCTCTAAGCTGTGGAGTCTTGCGAGCAAACATTCTATTTTGTGAGCTACTTGCATTAAAGTTGTGAGCGAGCGATTTGGCTACTGCATCAGTTAGTTTGCTCTGGAGCCATCCTTCCTGAGCTGAGACAAAAATGTGTGAGCTGGAGGCGAAAAAACTGTGAGCTAGCTCACAATAACTCGGCTTCGAAGGAACACTGGTTGGTGTGCACCCAAAGGGTCTTGTGGCAATTTACAGCATTAAAACCAATAAAGTAAACCAATATAAAAACAAATTACAAATATAAAATGCTAAATGATTAAAATGCGTGGCTATCACCATACCACTGTTAAAACAGCCCAAATATGTGGTTACCCTCCAAAGGCCAACCTAAACAATTCATTGCATGCCCTCTGGAAAGGAAACAAGTCTGGCAGGGCAGGGGTATCATCCGAGAGTGCGTTCCATAGGCCACAACTGAGAAGGACCTTCCCCTGGTGACAGCTAACCAATGCCTGGAAGAGGCCCCTAGAGGATGACCGAAGGAAGCGCAGGGGGTTGTAGTGGGAGGGGTGGTCCCGTAGCTATGAGGGACCCGGACAATGAATGGCTTTAAAGGTTAATATCAATACCTTGGATTGGATCCGGAGACTAACTGGTAGCCAGTGCAGCTGCTGCAGAACTGGAGTAATATGAGCTGACCATGATGTTATTTATTCATTTATTTATTAGTTTGATTTATATCTCGCCCTCCCAAAGGCTCAGGGTGGCTCACATGCAGCAAAGCATGTGCAAAATACAATACAGTATATAATAAATAAAACATTTAAAATCACAATAAAACCTTCCAATAATACGGTGCTATACCTATATTAATCATCCAAGATGGGGACAAACCCCCCCCCCCCAGGTTTGGTGGCCAGCTGTCTCAGTAGCGTGGTCTCCCACTACACTGTCTCAAACTTCCGCCTGGGCCCGCTTGCCCCCGTTCTTATAGGGCAGCCGATGACTTGCCACCTCGGTGTTCCAACAGTGCTGGAGAAACAAATGGCCACACCAGTAGGCAGGGGGAAAAGAAAAAAGCAGGTGCAAGGAGGCAGCCTGGCAGCTGCATTCTGGACCACCTGCAGCTTCTGAAGCATTTTCAATTTTCACACACAGAGTGAATTGCAGTAGTCCAGTCTGGAGGAGACTGTTGCATGGATCAATGTGGTGAGGTCTGACCCAGATAAATAAGGAGCCAGCTGGTGGGCCTGACCATGCTCCCGTGGATGCTTGTCTATCCAGTGACAGCACAGAATCCAACCACACCACAAGGCCCTTTACAGAGTCTCCAACAGTCAACTGGACACCATCGACTCTTGGTAGTAGGGATGGGCACGAACCAGAAAAATGCAGTTCGTGTTGGTTTGTGGTTCATGGCCCTGCAAGCCCTGTTGATAAATGGGGTTTGCAGAACGCCTGAAAAACAGCAGAGGGACAGGGAGCAGCCTGCTCCCCACCACTCAGCTGTTTCAGGCTGTCTTGTGCAGTCTCTTTAACCTTTAAAGGGACTGCACAAGACAGCCAGTGAAAACCCAAAAAACAGCTGAGCGGCAAGGAACAATATCAATTTTAGGACACACCAAAGGGGTGGTCAATTGTTGAACTAATCTAAATAAATAAGCTGGTTGCAAACTAGCAGATGCAATGGAGGTAAGTGAAATAATCTCTTTTCGCCACTTTTGCTGCCACCTCTTAGGCCTTCAATTGGGCTCTATGGTGTGTTCTCACAGCTTCAGCTAGGCTTGCCAAGTCCCCCCGGGGGGCAGGGAAACCCCCACCCCAGAGGCCTAGGGGGAACTCCACCCCCAAAGCACGCGACGTGCACGTCACCCGGAAGTGACGCAACCATGCCAGGCACGCATGGGGGCCCCCTGCTGGGGGCAGGGCCATGGTCATCGGAGGGAAAACTCTTTGGTGATGGGGTTGCGGTGCGCACGCACTTCGCGCACACTCCCGGAGCAGCGCTGGAGTCCCCCGCTCCAGCGCCGATCCGACTTGGGAACCCTAGCTTCAGCCCAAGTTCGTCACCAATTCCACTCTAGCCATCTGAGCAACCTCTCAAAATCTCTTAGACCAGGGGTGTCAAACATGCAGCCCGGGGGCTGAATCAGGCCCCCAGAGGGCTTCTATCAGGCCCACAGTGGAACTGGCTGTCCTCTGCTTCTTCTTCCAGTTCTGCTTCTGCTGCGTCATGGTAGGTTTGCAGCTTACAGATACACACCTGAACAGCATACTCAAGATTTCAACAGCACAGACATTCTGATGCAATAATTCAAAGCAAGAGGTGTCAGTTATCAGACACTGTTAAATAAACAAAATACTGCAAGAGTGGCAATGTTTTAAGCATGTTTTTATTTTAAGTAAAAATACCCTTTGTGTTTGTGTCCTTTATAAAGTTTGAATCTCCGCTACCTGACACACATGGCCCGGCCCAACAAGGTCTAATTTATGTCAAATCCGGCCCTCATAACAAATGAGTTCGACACCCCTGTCTTAGACTCTCATTATACCAAGGAGCCACAGAGACACAAGAGTAGAGAGGGCGTCAGGGAGCAATCCGATTGATAGCTTCCTGAAGGCCTCTATTCCAAATCTCAGTCATCTCATCGAGGGAACTGCTGGCATGCCCGGATAAATCCCACAGAGCATTTTGGAAACCATCAGGATCCATTAGTTTCCGCAGGTGAGCATAAATATGCTCACTGCCTCTGCAGGGGGGGGAACGGCCACCCCTAAGCTGACCCTTATGAGGAAGTGGTCTGACCACGGCACCAGTTGACAAACAATCACACTATTCAGATCGAGCCATGCACAAAAGATCAAATCTAGCATGTGGCCTGCTTCCTGCTGGAGTTTTCCTGGAATTACAGTCGATCTCCAGACTACAGAGATCATTTCCTCTAGATCATTTCCTCTGGAGAAAATGGCAGCTTTTGGGGGGAGGTGTATGGCATTGTATCCCACTGAGGTCCCTCCCCAAAGCCCTCCCTCCGCAGTGTCTACCCCAATCTCCAAGAATCTCCCCAAGTTGGAATGGGCAACCCTAAGTCAGTTAGATGGATCAGTCTTCTACATCTGGGTAAAAAAAATGAGGAACATGCATACTGGATGAGGGATACACTTCTGGGTAGCAGTGTGTGTGAACAAGATCTTGGGGTACAGGTAGACCGTAAGTTAACTATGAGCAGTTAGTGTGATGCAGCAACAAAAAAGGCTAATGCCTTTTTAAAATAAGGGCGGGAAGGTACCAGCTGGATATTAGGAAAAACTTCTTTACAGTAAGCGTTCTGCAAGGGTGGAATCAGTGAGCTGGATATTAGGAAAAACTTCTTTACAAGTAAGTGTTCTGCAAGGGTGGAATCAGCTGCCTAGGGAGGTGGTGAGCTCCCCTTCCCTGGCAGTCTTTAAGCAGCGGCTGGACAAACACTTGTCAGGGATGCTCTAGGCTGATCCTGCATTGAGCAGGGGGTTGGACTAGATGGCCTGTATGGCCCCTTCCGACTCTGCGATTCTATGCTTCTATTCTAGAAGTATAAGGCAGACTTAAGATATACCTCAGGAGGACACAGCTACACTTGTGTTCTATATTAGATTATGGACAGAGTTCCCTCTAAACTGAGTTAGTGTGAGCTAGCTCACAGTTTTTTGAGCCTCCGGCTCACACATTTCTGTCTTAGCTCAGGAAGGATGGCTCCAGAGCAAACTGATTTATGCTGTAGCCAAATTGCTCCCTCACAGCTTAGAAGTCAGTAGCTCACGAAGTAGAATTTTTGCTCACAAGACTTCACAGCTTAGAGGGAACATTGATTATGGATAATAAATTTCAAAATGTGGCATATGATGTGGTTCTGAGTCTGTGGTAACATCAAGAATAGACCAGATGCATCCCTTTCAAAATGTCACAGATTAAAATGGGGACTTCCTGGTAATATCTCATTCTCCACCAAGGGTTCCTCTTTCTGGTAATATCTCATTCTGGTAATATCTCATTCTCCACCAAGGGTTCCTCTTTCTGGTAATATCTCATTCTCCACCAAGGGTCAGTTCCTCTTGGTTAAAGGCACTTTGATGCCACTTTCTGTACACTGTTTCCATTTGTTCTTCAATAGCCTGCTTTCCAGCAGTTTGAAACCAAAGAAGGTGTTGACCTTTTGGTTAAAAACATCCTTTGTGAAGTCGTCCCCTACAATGCATACCCCTGCAGCTGGAACGTGTGAAACATGTACTGCAAACTACACGTGACACTGGGATTTGTGACTGGAACTCCAGAGCTATTAATTGGTCCTTAAAAGCACCAATCGAGGCCTAGTATAGATTGGGGCTGTGATACTAGGTTGGGGGGATTCAGTCTTTCCTACGCTAATTCACTGATCAACAGTGCCCTACCCCCTACCCCAGTTCCCTTTAAAGCCTAGTTCTGGGAGCACGCAAAGTAAAATGGGGAGTGGTCCCAGTCAGGCCAATGGAGGGTTGTTACCTCTCCAGCTGTTGCAACCAAGTGGAGATAAACTTTAGCGGCTTTCTTGGAAAAGCCACCAGGCCACGAGAAAGGAGACTCTTAGGAACATCTCTGCCAGCAGAATGAGAACTGGGCTCAGCTCCTGTTTCCCTTCCCGTTAGAGGGATTTAAGTTTTAAGCCTGGGCACAGACGGGTCTTCTTGGCCCCTGCCTGGCTTTTGGCCCGGGGCTCACAGCATACTCAGCATATGTCAGCCCAACTGTGCTGCCCCAGTCAGCATTTAACTGTAGCTAAGTAGAACTGGGGCAGCACACCAACAGATCCAGCATTGGGCCAGGCACTGGAGCTGTACTGTGTTTTGTTGCTGTTTGTCTAACCTAAATTTTTCTTTGTAAGCTGCTTTGAGTCCCATGGGGGAGATCAGTAGGACAGAAATGCATAAATACATAAATAAATATAGAATTGGGGGGGGGGGAGCAAAGCCAGACGGGTGGAGTCTGAGGCATCCCCCCTTTTGCAAGGCATCAGCAATGCCCGATATATGAAAAATGTTCCTATTTTAAAACAAACCAAGCTGTCATTCTTTAAACTGAAACTGTGTGGGACAAGCCAGTGCATCCTTGCACACCTCCTTGCCAACCTCCAGGTGGGAACTGGAGATTCCCCAGAATTACGAGTGATCTCCAGACAACAAATCTCACTTCCCCAGAGAAAATGGCTGCTGTGGAGGGTGGTCTCTATGGCCATTATACCCCACTGAGGTCCCTCCCCCAAATCCCACCTTCCCCAGGCTCCGCCCCTAAGTCTCCAGGAATTTCCCAACCTAGAGGTGGCAACCCTACCTTGGCATAATCGCAGATCCTAGGCCAGCTTCTGGAGAGGCCAATGGAGGGCAGAGGACAGGGATGGGAGACCACGACACCCCCACTTTTTCCTTGCCAACGTTCTGGCACAGGTGTATTTGTGGCAGCTGAGATGGGAAGTGCTGCCTTCCAGTACAATCAGTATGTCTGGCAGCATCTGCCCTGGTGTGGGACCTGGCAGGGCTGAAGTCTCCCTTTCGGACACTAGAACATCCATCGCTCAGGTCATCCTGCCTGCTCACGTGAAGCTGCCAGATATGCTCACCACCAGTCCATGCATCCTATAATGCTTGTACAATAAAACATACTCTTGAGCATACCTTTCATCTTCCATTTGCTGGACTGAGCAATACCACAAATGTATTTTATGTTTAAAAGCTATGTAGCTGCCGGGGAAACTTCCTCTATGCACAGACATGGTATTTTGGGACATACGTCCAGTCTGCAGACGCAAGTGCAGATCAAGGAGTGGTACCGTCTGCTTCTCAGTGCCACAACTTGTGCTCCTTGCCAATGTTTCACATAGGGTTGACAGCTCTGGGTTGGAAAATTCCTGGAGATTGGGGAATCTTCAGCGGCTGAAGAGGGTGGGGTCTGGGGAGGGGAGGGACTTCAGCACCCAGCTCCCAAAGCTGCCATTTTCTCCAGGTGAACTGATCTCTCCTGCCTGGAGATCCCCAGGAGATCTCCAGCCACCACATGGAAGTTGGCAACCCTAGTTTGACCCCTCCTGGGGTCACCTGTGTTACCATGTGTGCTTGTAACTGCATTTTCTGTATTGTGCTAATGCTGTGTTTGTCTCATGTCTGTGTATCTGTGCATTTGGGACTCAGGGATTACTGCTGTGTTTGCTGCTGTGATTGTATGGTCTGCTTTGCATCTCATACTCGCCCATGGATGGGCAAGGCTGGTGTTACCGGCTGCAGAACATGTGCTTCCCCGGACCTTCCCAGAGTGCCTCAGGACAAAGGAGACCAGCGCCATTACACCCAGTTTGGGACACTTGGAGAACAACGGCTTTCCCACCATTGCTGATCTGTGGGAAACCATGTAACTCTCTTCCTGCTATCTGGTTTGGTCATCGCAAAGACAATAACGTTTATGGCCCTCTGGACCAAGCATCTCTGCAAGTCAAAGGTTGCCAATGGAAATGACGGGTTCACACCTGACCACATGGCTCTGCTTTGAAGTTAGGATAGCATATCTGCATATTGCCCCTTCCCCTGAGTTAGGACGTCACACTCTTTACCCTATAGGCATAGTAGAGAGGACGGACCCTAAGGGTTTTATGGCCGTAAAGCCAAGCCCAAAACATAGCTTTTAAAAAGAGCAACACAGCCTTTGTTCCTTCGGTTAGGGGTTCCTCCGGTTAGGGTTAGCTCTCCCCTCCCCACCTCTCTGCAACTTAAGTTGCAAAGACCGCTAGCCATGCAAAGGCTAGCGAGAAAACCCCACCCTTCTTCCACATTAGGCAACCGAAGTTCTGCGCAGGAGATCCTCCCGGGCTCTTTTGGACGTGCACACCAAAAGAGCACACACGTGGTTGGCTGTTTCCACCCGTGTGGGAGAGGGATCCCTAGTGAGACTTCTCGGCCCTGATGTCCCACGGGGAAGAGGTATTTCCCCGGAACTCAGATAAGTATGAGCGCTTTCCCTTGAGTTTCACCCCATTGCTTAACTTGATTTGTTATTTGCAATGCTTATTGTTTTTCTGTAACTATTGTAACTAAGGATCTTGTGAGAATCTGTGTATGCATCTGTTTTTCGTATGCTTGAGAACTGTTTAGTAAAAGGCAACATTTATTCATAAAGAAGAAGAAGAAGAAGAAGAAGAAGAAGAAGAAGAAGAAGAAGAAGAAGAAGAAGAAGAAGAAGAAGAAGAAGAAGAAGAAGAAGAGTTGGATTTATACACTTGGAGCCTCTGAGCAGCTTACAATCTCCTTCTCTTCCTCTCCCTACAACAGACACCCAGTGAGGGAGGTGGGGCTGAGAGAGCTCCGAGACAACTGCTCTTGAGAGAAGAGCTCTGAGAGAACGGTGACTGACCCAAGGTCACCCAGCTGGCTGCATGTGGAGGAGCAGGGAATCAAACCCAGTTCTCACAGATTAGAGCCCGCCGCTCTTAACCACTACACCAAATTGGCTCTGAAAAACTGGCCTGGAAAAGCAAGGCCCATTTTGGTGGGAAGAGTGAAATTCATTAAAGCAGGAAGATGGAGGCGGTCACAAAGGACTGGGCGGCCGATCAGCAGAGCTTGTGGCTTAAGCAGCCGATTGTACGCCCAATGCCACCAACGTCAGATAATCATAATGTTCAGTTACTGGCTAATATCATTTTGGTGGGAAGAGTGAAATTCATTAAAGCAGGAAGATGGAGGCGGTCACAAAGGACTGGGCGGCCGATCAGCAGAGCTTGTGGCTTAAGCAGCCGATTGTACGCCCAATGCCACCAACGTCAGATAATCATAATGTTCAGTTACTGGCTAATAGATATAAAGCACTGCTCACTCACACCGGCTTAATGGACGGTTCAAAAAACAATGATCACCTTTGAAATCAAATGTTCATTGGTGTGTGGGCCTTTTATGAATATTTAATCCGCCAAATCAAACCTCACAGGCAGCACGGCAAAAGGACTGGGGTTACTAGCCAGGGATTGCAGATGCCTCCTTGTTTCAGCACGCGAGTCTTTCTTTCTGGTCATTTTGCTTGTGAACGGAGAACAAAGGATTCTCGGACGTTCAACCAAACCCATGCAGAGCAACCGTCGACTGGAGACTTATTCAAACTTGGAGTGTTTTAAATGTGATTTGGTTTCTTATTAAATAGCACAATTATTATCCCACGACGTGTAAAAAAAACCAAACGCAACCGGCTTCTTCTTGGAAGAGCACCGTTTCTCTGCTACCTTGGCCTGCTTTCTAGAGATGCCAGCCTCCAGGTGAGACCTGGGGATCCCCCCTGGAAGAACAGCTCATTTCCAGACTACAGTTCCCATTGAGGAAATGGCTGTTTTGAAGGGTAGACTTTATACCCCACTGGGGTCCCTCCCACCCCACCCTCACCCTACAGATAGCCAGAGAGGACCTAGGAACCCTACACCAGTCCCAAGATACACAAAGGCACACTTGGTTGGGCAGTGCTAAGCTGAATTCATGTTTCATGGAAGTTCCATTGTGAGACGTCCCAACATTTTGATTCTTGCTTAAAAGCAACTGCAGGGACTCCCGATTTGATTGGAATGGCTGGGAGGGGGAGACGTTTTATTGGTCTAACCGTGGAATCCTAAGTGGATTTACCCCAGTCTAGGGTAAGCTGAAGTTAATGGGCTTAAACGGAGGCAACTCTGCATAGGATTGCACTGTACAGGATCCCACCGCTGCTATTCAGCCTCATTAAAGGAAAAATAAGGCACACTTTAAGAGTGGGAAAACAGCATAGGAGAGATAAAGGGTTCAACACCGTCCTCTTCCCCAGCATTGCTGCTCCAAGTCAAATTTGTAGTCAGCAGAAGTCACCTTTAAGCAAAAAATAATAATCAAGCAATGAGAGATCCAATCACAGATCTCTCATGCTGGCCCCTGGTCACAGCATTTATGTCTCAGTTGCCAAAACTGACTGCTTGGAAAAAATAGCATCAAAGTTTGATACTTAGATAACATGTGACCTGAGTACCTAACGAATCCAAATCGAAAACATCAGATGGAATCCAGCCCGACCTTGACATTACCATAAACACGTAGCTACTGCGGAAAACAGCAGCTCTGCATCTTCTGCCACCTTCTCTTCTGTAGCACCTTGCAGAACTTGCCCGGTCCTCACAGCATCCCGCATCACTCAGCATCTCCCCGCCCTCCCCTTCCAGGGCAGCCTGTGACAGACAGGAGAGGCGGGGAAATCCACAGAGCCAGGTCAGCCCCCCCCCCTCCTCTTGGCTGCTGAAATAGGATGGAAAGTTGCCCGTCAGCACAAGTCTGCCATAGCGCTGCCAGCTCCATGTTGCAAGATTCCTGGAGATCTTGGGGGTGGAGCCTGGGGAGGGGAGGGTTTGGGGAGGTCAGGGACCTTGGCTGGGTACAATGCCATAGAGCCCACCTTCCAGAGCAGCCGTTTCCTCCAGGGGAACTGATCTCTGTAACCTGGAGTATGCTGTGGTTGTTGGGTTGGGGTTTTTTGGTATATGTCTTTGCAAGGGTTACATGCCAATAAAGGTAACTGGACTGTAACCTGGAGATCAATTCCAGAAAATCTCCAGCTACCACCTTAGGGTTGCCAGGTCTGGGTTGGAAAATACCTGGACACTTTGGGGGTGGAGCCAGGAGAGGACGGGGTTTGGGGAGGGGAGGGGCCTCAGCATGGTCCAAGGCCATAGAGTCCACCCTCCAAAGCAGCCGTTTTCTCCAGGGGAGCTGAGATCTCTGTCATCTGGAGATCCCCAGGCCCCACCTGGAGGCTGGCAGCCATATGCCACCTGGAGTTTAGCAACCCTAGCCTGCAATGACTGTGCCTGGCACCCCTCTGCCTGCCCTGGCCACTGGAGAGGGGAGTGCCGGGACCAGTTCTCCAACTACTCTGGCCCTTGGAAGGAAGGCTCTGGCCTCCTCCAAGTAGTGGCAGTAGGGGACTGCTGTTCCGTTAAGGAGTTCTTGCGTAGCCACCACACGGCAGTTCTGCTCCTCCAAGCTACGTTTGTCTGCCTCTCCTTCCAGCAGGTGGGTGAGGCCCAGGGCTATTTTTGGGCAGGAACGCACAGGAACTGAGTTCCGGCTGGCTCCCAAGTTGGCCACGCCCAGCAGGAACTCATTAGCATAATAGGCCACACCCAACAGCAGAAACGCATTAGGATTGGCTACATTAGGGGTGTGTGGCCTAACATGCAAAGGAGCTCCTGCTACAAAAAAAGCCCTGTGTTTGGACAACAAAGAAGGTAAACAGAATAAGAAGCAAAAGGTGGGTGTGGCTGAATAACCACACTTCTGGTAACATGTGGGTGCGGCCTAATGTGCTAATGAGCTGTGCTGTCAGGGGTGTGGCCTAATATGCTAATGAGTTCCTGCTGTTGGGTGTGGCCTATTATGCTAATGAGTTCTTGCTGGGCTTTTTCTACAAAAAGAGCCCTGGCTACGGCCCATTCTCGGCTTTCTTTTCGGTTGCCCCCACTTGATGGAATGCCTTTCTGGAGCACATTCAAAAGATACTGCACTTGGCTGAGCATCCAAAAATAACACAAAGCTGAATCAGTTCAGAGCCCCTTTCCAGCTGAGGGCTGCCTTTTTTTTTCTGACCTAAGGGCAGGCATCGCACAAGCAGTTTGCAATTGGGTTATCTGTTTTCAACGCATATCGTATCCCCCCCCCAGCACATCATTATGAGCCACCTTCAGTTCATTCCCGGAGAAAGAAAAGGTTGTGCCGTAGAGCTGCAACCCACTCTGGGGGAACCCATCCACAGAAGTCCCAAGCCACAGACAAGCAGAGGTGGTTTGCCAACTGCCTTCCTCCGCACAGCAAGGCCCTGGTCTCTCTGGACGGTTTCCCACCCAAGCACGACCCGTGGCTGACCCTGCTTAGCTCCCAAGTTCTGAGGCGTTTGGACTAAACTGGGCCACTCAGGTTGCCGTTTCTGGAGAGCGGTGGGTTAAAAAGACATCGGCAAACAAAGGTGGGAAGCAGCCTTCAGTTCATTTATTTATTCACTTCATCTGTGCCCCACCTTCCTCCCCAGTGAGGGGACCACAGCAGCTCGCGTCATTCTCCTCTCCCCCATTTCATCCTCACGGCAGCCCTGCAAAGTGCGTCAGGCCGGAGCATGTGATGGGCCCAAGGTCACCCAGCGAGTTTTCATGGCATGAGTGGGAAGCGCGATGGGTGATGTCCGCTAGGAAGCAGATGCGGAAGCCGTAAAGATTTGGCACCAGCTGGTTCTACAAGCAATAGCGCAGAGGGAGATGCACTGCCTACCGAGCTGGCACGGATGTTTGCCACTTTGGGGCCAGGAAGCCATTTTCTCCAGGCTATTTTGGTCAGGGATCCTGAAGGTTCCCCTCCCCCTTTCTGGGCACGGGGCAGGAGTTACTAGGGGTGTGTGGGGGGGAGAGGTAGTCATGAATTTCCTGCACTGTGGGGGGGGGGGTTGGACTCGATGACCTGGGAGGTCCTTTCCAGCTCTATGATTCTATGACGTTAAGTAGGGTTACTCTATTCTGAAAAGCAAAAAAGAGGACATTCTTTCCCAACTGACTACTTCAAACAACTGATCACTATGACGAACCTCATTTTTTAAAACCCCACTATTTAAACTGAAGCTTGCCTCTGCTGGGGGAGGGCAAAGCAGACTCAGCCTCCCAGCCCCCAAAGAGGACATTTTCACCAGGTTGGGGTTTTTTTTTAAGCCCAAAGAGGATGGACACCAAAAAAAGAGGTAACCCTATGTTAAGGTTAGTGACCTGGCATAACCAGTCTCCAAGGCAGCCTGTTTTCAATGTGAACTCATCTCATCCAGACAGCAGATCTCTTCCAAGACCCACAAGCCTCCTATGTTCACAACAGGTGTCCTCAGCACAGATGGTCACATGGGCGAATATGCTTGCATACTTGACACCATAAGCCCTAGATGGTCAGGAAATCGAAGGGTTGCTCACTCCCGCATGAATTGGCCTGACTGCTAAGAGCTTCGGCGCAGGCTCTGCTCTGTCTGCCTCCACCTGCTGAGGTGAGGCGGATGGCTGCTAGTGACAGGGCCTTCTCAGCGATGGCACCTTCCGTGGGGAACACCGTTCTGTCTCAAGGTCAGTTCACCATCCAATAGGCGCAAGTGACCACTCAGGGTGGCAAACGGGCTGAAGGTAACACATGGAAGGTGGTGGGCTTAGCTTACGCTCATCGCTGCCTCCCAAACCTGCCCAGGCTCAAGGTGGCCGGCAAATCTGACAGCTACCTCTGGAGCCTCCCTTGGGACCAGCCAAGGAGACCCACAAGTCACCCCCTGCACTCATACCACCACTGCCAGACCCAAGCAGGCTGCAGAGTGCCTCTGGGCAGATTGTGAGAGGGAGGGGAGGAAGCGATGAGCCAGCGCTCGGCTCTTGAGGCCCTGTCTTAGATCCCCAGAGTCATGCCGATGGCCACTTTGGTGTCAGGAAGGAATTTTCCTTCAGGCCAGATTGGCCCAGCGATCCCGGACCTGGAGGGTTTTTTGCCTTCCTCCGGGCATACAGCAGGGGTCACTGGGGCAATGCGCGTGGGGGAGCTGTGAATTTCCTGCACTGAGCAGGGGGGTTGGACTAGATGACCCTTGGTGTCCCTTCCAGTTCTATGTTTCGGTGTTTTCTATGTTTCTAAGCCCACCTTTGTCTGGAGAGGGGCAGTGTGGGAGGAAGGTGCTCGGAGGAGTGTTGAACTGGCCCTGCCTGCTTCTATTTGCCTGGCACCTCCCTTTTGAGTTCTAGGGGCCAGAGGAAAATGGTATTTCTTTCCCAAGCCTCAGGCAATAAATATATTTTTTTAAAAAAACATTGCTGGTTTTTCTGTTTTACTGGACTTCAGGTGCCTTCTCCATTTTTTTAAATTTGTCATTTTGATTTTATTGCTTTGGGAGGCACCTGGAGAACTGTGTCATGAGGAGGCACAGAAATTATTTCAATCAATTAACTGATCAATGTACAATCGCAGCATACCTGTCTATTAAGAATAAGGGCCGGTTTCTTTTCACTGCAGAAATGAGCACAGTGCTGGCTGAGAAAATATTAGAACGTGAGGCAACAGCGCCCTCTGGTGTGAGCTAAGCTTTTGTCAATCGACTGGCTGGGCCGTGTGCAGGAATCCTGATATACATAAGGAGAGACTTAAGGGCCTCTGCATGAAACACAGGCCCTTCTGCACTCTCATAGGCAAATGTGGCTTTAACTATTCATTTGAAGAATCCATACACAAAAATCACAGCACTTTAAAGGCTAGCTAAATTCACAGTAAAAAAGAGCAAGAGTCCAGTAGCACCTTAAAGATTAACAAAATCTGTGGCAGGGTAGGAACTTTCGTGAATTACTGCTGGTATCTGAAAAAGTGAGCCGTGACTCACAAAAGCTCATCCCCTGCCACAAATTCTGTTAGTCTTTAAGGCGTTACCGGACTCTCGCTCTTTTCTACTGCTGTGGACAGACTAACGCGGGCTACCCATCTTGATCTAAATTCACAGTGCAATCCTAAACACCCTTTTAAGCCCATGGCCGTCAGTAGATTTACAAAGGTATAACTTGGTTTAGGACTGCACTATATCATGGCACGACCTTTTGTGGAAAGGAGCTCACTGTATTCAAGGCATAAAGTGTTGTTCTTTGTTAGGGTTATACAGTAATCATTGTAACAATAATCATTAGGATTATATAGTACCCGAAATGGTCAGGATAACTATTTCAGTGGGACAGATACCCCTTGATTTACCCATAGAGATGAGTAAGGGAGCGGTGGCGCAGGGAGCAAAAGCACCTGCCTTAACATCTAGCGAACAGCCTGTAGGCTGTTCGAGACCCACCGCGGCCGGAGTCGGCTCCCAAGCAGCGGCAGCGCTGGCGTTCAGGGAGTTTGCAGAGCATCCCCTGCGCATGCGCAGGGGATGCTCTGTCACTTTTGGGGGGATTTAAGTATCCCCCCGATATTTTTATCGCATTTTTAGATTTTTGTGCACACCTGGGGACCGCCCCACGTGTGCACAAAACTCTCCCTCCCCTCCAGGTGCCCCCGATGTGCAGAAATAAGTATCTGCACACCAGGGGGCAACTTGGCTATTAGATATATAGATCATTATAACAATAATCATTAGGATTATATAGTACCCGAAATGGTCAGGATAACTATTTCAGTGGGACAGATACTCCTTGATTTATCCATAGAGGAGAAAGGTGGGGTATAAATTTATTTATTTATTTATTAAATTTATATCCCACACCTCCCCGCTGAGGCAGGCTCAGGGCGGCTCACAATACATATCTGTTAAAACACTGACATACAGTAAAACCCAAATTAATTAAAATCACAACATGTAAAAATCGTACATTCAACAGATGTTATTATCGGACGGCGCCAAATTCTCTGCAACAGACGGTCGCTCACCACCCTGATCCAGGCTTGTGCCAGGCTGTTGGTGCTGATGATGATGTTCGGGCCAGGGCCAGAATGTTAAAGGTGGCCCCTTTTAACAATAAATACAAGTAACAGATGCACACCCCTCCCCAAACACAGGCAATCCACACTTTCTGATTCATTCTCATTCAGAAAAAGAGGTCATACTGGCGTTTCCCTCTGTAGAACTTTGGCCAAATAATGGTGGCTTTTAGGTAAGCGGCAGGAGAGTTCTGGAGGGAAGAAACTGGGGAGGATGGCCAGGCAGTAATTCCTAGTGGTCAGGGAGTCTCAGGCAAGAGAGGGCAGGGCAGTGTGTGTGCTGGGCAGAGTCTCTGTCCGGCTCTGGTTGCTGCCCGACAAAGAGGAGAATTCTTGGGGGCGGGGAGTGGCGGGAGAGAGGGGGGATGCACACACTCCGTGAAGGCGTTTCCTTTCCCAGGGGGGAATAGCCGAGGCGCTTGAGATTGCTGCGGGCGGAAGTGCAAAAGGGAGCCCGCCCAGGGAAAGGGCAGCAGTGACCCCTCAAGGCCCATCCCTGATGAAAAGCAGCTTACGATGTTCAGGAAGAAACAGGGGGTGGGAAGCAGCTATGGGGAGGATTCCCCTCTCCTGTCCCCATGCAAAAAAAACCTGGAGGCCAGATGGATCCTCTAGCAATGGAGGTGCATTCCCCTCTCTGGGAAACCAGCACCTCTGGAGGCCCAAACATCCCTCCTTTCACAGCTGTTCTGCAGCACTGGAACTCTTGTGCTCTGACCACAAGCATCCGGACCAGCCCTGCGAAGCTGCCTTGTGCTAAGGTGGACCATCTGGCTTGGTTCTGTCTCTTCTGAGAGGTCGCGTCATCCTCAGGATCTGCTGAGACCCTTCAGCTGAGCATGCCCAGGACTGAACATGGGATCTTCTGCATGCAAAACAGACATTTGACCACTAGAGGGAGTCCCTCCTCATAACTTGATAGTCCCCTAGCGGGACGTACTACACACCCTGCGACACCCTCTCCAGCAGTCTGAATGGCCCAGGCTATTCATTCACAGGGTTGCCACAAATGGGAAGTGATTTGTGACACACACACACATGGCTTGAGTTTGTCAGAGTCTGGAAGCAAAACAGGATTGGACAAGGTCAGTACTTAGATGGGATGCCACCAAGGAGCTCCAGGGTTGCTACACGGAGGCAGGCAATGGCAAACCACCTCTGAATGTCTCCTGCCTTGAAAACCACGTGAGAGTTTGCTGTCAGTCCTCTGTGGCTTGATGGCACTCAATGATAACAATAACTATGATTACACCCTTTCTGCTCTGCCCATTAAAAGATTATTATCCCTTTGTAAACACGATCCCCCTTCTCAAGGGCTTTCAGTTACGTTTCTCCTTTTGGTTTCTTGCAGTTTTCTTCCTCCATGCTCCCCACTGCAGGAACGCACACACCCTCAGCAGTCCATCACCACTGCATGTCAGTTTAAACATCTACAAACTTTGCCTTAGCCAGTATGGGAGAAGAGGGAATAGAGCTGCTGATGGGCCAGAAAACATTACAGTCCAGCACACACAGCTTGAGCTTGTCAGAGTCTGGAAGCAAAACAGGTTTGGCCAAGGTCAGTACTTAGATGGGAGACCACCAAGGAATATCGGGGTTGCTACACGGAGGCAGGCAATGGCAAGCCAGCTCTGAATGTCTCTTGCCTTGAAAACCACGTGAGAGTTTGCTGTCAGTCGTCTGTGGCTTGATGGCACTCAATGATAACAATAACTATGATTACACCCTTTCTACTCTGCCCATTAAAAGATTATTATTCCTTTGTTTGTAAGCACGATCCCCCTTCTCAAGGGCTTTCAGCTACGTTTCTCCTTTTGTTGTCTTGCAGTGTGTGTCCCTTCCTCCATGCTCCCCACTGCAGGAACGCGCACACTCTCAGCAGTCCATCACCACTGCATGTCAGTTTAAACATCTACAAACTTTGCCTTAGCCAGTATGGGAGAAGAGGGAATAGAGCTGCCGATGGGCCAGAAAACATTACAGTCCAGTCTGCTCCTGCGCCCGTCACCCTCTTTCGAGGGGCGAGACTCGGCTGATGAAGCCTTTCACCAGACTGGGGCTGCACGTCCTCCCTCGATCCAGCTGTGCCTTTGCATCTGCCCTTCCAATGTCAAGAGCCGGTTGGGGAGGGCTGTTCTCATGGCCACAGAGCCGCCTTCTAGCCTTTGCGATGTGCCGCTCGCAGGGAAACAGAGCTGCCAAGCGGCACGAAACGCTTTTGTTATTTGGAGAATAAAAGCCCTGATTCTGCGCGAGGCTTCTGCAGGCTCGGAGGGCTGCTGTACCAGGGCGATTGCCTTTCACACCCAGCCAAAGCATTTGTGACTTGCTATGAATATGGAAAAACCTCTGAATGGGCGGGCTGAGAGGCACACGCAAACAACACACACGTGCCTCGTCTGGAATGCCCATCACGGAGACGCTGCTCGATGGGGTGGAAGGAAAAGAGTGCAGAAGACTTCCTTGGTCCCAAGGTTCTGTCAGAAAGCACCAAAAACTAAATCAAATTGGGATCTACCCCGTTATCTGCACAGCAAACGAGCTGGAAATCTTATGTATTCTATTATAATAATCATCATTATTATTACACTTATGACTCGTCCACTATGACTTGGCGCTGGCCCATTCATTTCCCGGCTGTAGGAACTGTAGGAACTGAAACTGAACCTGTGCTCTGCTCACTTTAAAAGTTTTAAATTGGTTTTATTGTGTTGATTTAATATTGTTATTTATTGTCTGACTTATTTTAAGATGGCATTAAATGTATGGTTGTGAGCCGCCCTGTGAGCCCACTTGCGGGGAGGGCAGGATATAAATCAAAGTAATAAAGAACTAAAGAACTAACTAAGTAAATCCCTACTGTTTGGGGCCCCACAGAAGAAAGGCAGGATATTAACGTCACCACATAGATAGAGAGCTATATGTGCTGTCGTTACATTAAAAAAAAGAGATTTCAACCCTTCCCTAAAGCCAGATGCTAGCTTTGTAACGCCACATGTGTATTTACTCAGCAGAAAGAGACTATGCTCTGTACATGCCCAGAGAAACTCTTCTTGTGCCTGTTACCATATTACTCATTTTAGAGCTTAGCCAGGGCCCATTCCAGGAAGGAGGCTCCACTGGTGTCCTAATCCCTTATCAAGCAGTAATGATCTTGCCCTCTCATCAAGCCCCGGCCAGCTGCCAGTGGAAGCCCGACCAGGACGACCTCCGGATTGCTGCGATCCCTGCAAATAAGCAGGACTAGAGAGAACTGAGTCTGATCCAAGAGTGCAGACTCAGGCAGGGTCACTCCAGAGAGATTACTTCTGTTTCTATTGCTAGAAGATCCCTAGGTACACGCTCTTGCAAACAGATCAGCGGACTACGGGGGATTTTTTAAAAAAATACCCCAAAGGGTGATATCAGTTCTGCTCTGAACGCTCAGTGGCCTAGAGCCAGGCACTCTCTCTTCACCTAGTCTACCTGGGGGGGTGTCTAAAGATGGTGGTGGTCTAAAGATACCAGCCCTAGCAAATGATTGTCTATAGAAGCACTTTCATTCATGGCCACAAGGTGGCAGTAGAGAATGCAAGAAAGCAGTACTTTGCGCAGAGACGGTTGCTCCGACTCGCCCGTGACAGACAGCCCGCGTCGAGAGCGTGTGGGGAAAGTGACTGCCCTGCCCTGTCCTGCAATGCAGACAAGGAAATCTGTTCAATGCTCCCCCTCCCCCCCCCGACAAAGAGAAAAAGAAACTTGCAACTCCAGGCCCCAGGAGCATCTACAAATTATCGCTTCGCCGCGCAATTTAAAATCAGGTGTGTTCCTTATCGTGCCTGTTGTGATTCAACTGTGCTGCGCACAGCGTGGATGGGAGAGGGCCCATAACATCTCCGGTGATGTTGCGCGATACATTCCCCCACTCTGTGCTCGTTGCGTGTTGTGACATGGTTCCCCAAAGTTTAATTCATGACAAGCTGTGCACGTTCAGCTGCTGTGTATCACTCCAGTCCGGTAGCGCTCACACAGGACTCTGTGTCCCACTAGGTTTGCCAGCGGTGAAAAGGGGCGGCGCTGGGGCCGCTTTAACCATCAGCAAGTGTGTGCTGGGGATCAGAGGGACGGAACCACGTGGACCGAAGCGACCTCGTGGCTGCCTGCAATGGGGATGGGAAGCATAAGAGAAAAAGCTGAAGGGACGCAACCTGTAAAGCTCTCTCTCTGCAGCGACACTTGCTCTTCTGTAGAAAAAGCTGAAGGGACGCAACCTGTAAACCTCTCTCTCTCTCTCTCTGCAGCGACACCTGCTCTTCTGCGCCACTAGATGTCAGCACACGATAACCTCTGAACAAAGCGACGGTTTGCGCGGCATTGGTTTTAGAATACCGACAGAGACACGTGCGCTGCAGCGCTTAGCAAAGTTCTTTGCAGTTGAGTTGATCATGCTCAGATGAAGCCCAGCAAGAACAAAGTTTAGAGTCGCAGCAAGCCAACAGCGGCTGCGGACATTTAAGACCAGAGGTCACTTGGCTAAGCCACATCATTTCCAAAAGATAGCCGCGATACGATAAATAAATCAAAAGGCCAGCGTTTCTATTGAGTACGAGACATATGACTGTCTGATACAAAGAAGACAGCGCAATCTCAAACTGTACAGACGCATCATACAGAAAAACTGAAAAGTTACATCAGAGCCAAGCACCGCCAACCAGCAGGATCACTGGGTGCAACTCCTGCTGGACTGTAACGCAACAGATTGCAAGCCTGGATATTTTCCCTATTTTTTAAAAAACACTCCCTGCACATAGAAAACTAGCATGTCAAGGAAGAGAGTGGGCAACTAGTTTGCAATTCTCACCCCCTGCAAGAAAAGGAAGTAGCTGGAAAGGTCTTTTCCTCACCTTCATCACTGCAATCCGAGCGTCTACCGAGACAGCTTTTCCCTCCGTTTTTTTTTGGTACTAAATTGGAAATTTTTAACTGTCTAAATTTTTAATATCTTGTCTGAACCTGACCTGTTATCTCTTAATTATATTTTATGTGACCTGTGACCCGCTCTGAGCCCGTTTGCGGGGAGGGCAGGATATAAATCACTGAAAATAAATAAATAAATCTCTCCCTTTGATCTTCCACTAAATCCCTTGGCTCCTGTCTCATCATTCTGTCCGTGTGATGACACTCCTCCTTAAATCCCTACGTGCTGCACGGACTTCCAGCCTCCTCACCCGTAGTTTCGAAGCCCTCCATGGCTTTACCCGCCTCCCCAACTAACCATTCAGCACCCATTTATTAGCACCGATTTTCATTTTCGTGCTTTACCACTCTTTCACCACAGGGGGGCGCATTTATATAAGCATTGAAGAGGGACGAGTCGGATGGTTAACTATCTGTTTATTTAAAGTCACCCTACAAGCTTTGGAGCAAGGGAAACCTTTACCTTTAATGGTACTTTATTATCACATTCACACAAATCTCCCAAGGTCCACCCATGGAAGTAAAGCTCCACACTTCTAAGAGACTGCACAAGAAACTGTCTGCCTACTGGAATCTAGAGTTGCCAACAGGCCTGGAGGAAAATGAATGCAGGCTTAATTAATGTACCAAGTGGTGTAATTTACCTCCAGTCCATTTCTGTGCATGAAGCCTCTATTCAAAGGACAGGATATAATTTTTTTCTCCAGGCAGTTGGCAACCTCCCTGGAGTCTTAAGCATCTTTTTACTAAGCATTGCCGGGCCAAAATAAATGCATGGTGCCTCCCAGGAGGAGGACTGAAACTTTAAACCTGGAGCAAGCAGCTCCTTCACCTGTAGGGGGGAAATAAAGAGCTTAGTGTGACCTCACGGTTTTAGATATAAAATGCACAGAAAACCCAATCACTGGCACCTAATGGCTGGAGCGTCTCCCAGGTGCCCGTGCCTGGAGGGGAGTGCTGTGGTTCTTTTCAGTCTGTCCCAGGTTCCGTCTTCTTCAGCACATGCAAGCAGAGGATCTCAGAAAGCAAAGACCTACCTGTCTGAGAATCCCCGGCTAGATTGACCAATGGGCTGACCTGGGACAGTGGGTGGCATTTGTCCAGTAGGACATGACTGGGGTTCCACACTTGATACCGGAGAAGAGGCGGCGTGCTGGCATGAAGCGGCCTTCCACTGAATCACATCCTTGGTCCATCAAAGTCAGCACTGTCTACTCAGACTGCCAGTAGCGCTCCGGGGTCTTGGAGTCAGCGTGGTCTAGGGGTTAAGAGCGGCAGACTCTAATCTGGAGAACCGGGTTTGATTCCCCACTCCTCCTCATGCAGCCAGCTGGGTGACCTTGGGCCAGTCACAGTTCTCTCAGAGCACTCTCAGCCCCACCTGCCTCACAGGGTTCCTGCTGTGGGGAGAGGAAGGGAAGGTGACTGGAAGCCACTCCTTTGGGTAGAGAAAAGCAAGGTACAAGAACCTACTTTCCTTCTCTTCTTGGGTAAAGGTCTTTCACATCAACGACTGCCTGGTCTTTCCCCTGGAGATTCTGGGGATTGAACTGGCTACCTTCTGCATGCCCAGCAGATGATCTGCCCCCGGAGCCACAGTCCTTCCCCTTGGCACATGCATCTGCCCAGGCGTTCTGGGGCCGGCTTGGAAGCTCCCCCACCCCCATCTTGGAAATGCCGACAAGTGCAGCAGGTGGAGCTTTGATGAGGCTCAATTAGCCGGGCTGCCTGCCCCTGACATCTCCCCCCCCCTTTTTTTTTTATGATGAAGCCCCTTTCAGATGCAAAACAAGGGAGGGCCCGGGCAACAGGGCTGACCTTTCTCCCCACGTGGCCTCAACACACAGGCAAAGCAGGCAGGGCCTCCTTCTCCCGTTGGCTGGGCGGAGGGGGAGAAATGCCTGTCCTGCCAACTACATCAAGACGTGCCCAGCGGCACCAGGCTCTGTAGTCGGGGCACAGGGTCCTCGCCACACAGTGCCGAGGCAGCCTCGGTCAGCCTTCGCTTTTTTCCTTTTGAATTTCTTGCCCTTGGAGGTCATGTTGCACCTGTCGCGTCTTCCTACATTTCCTAGCAATGCTCAGCTTCACCGGAGTTTCTGAGCACTGTGTGGGTTAGTGAGAGACGGGCTGCTGTGTCCGCTGTAGCCAGTTTGCAGCTTTGGCTCAAGGCCGCAGGAGGCGCAAAGAAGCCCCGAACAGGCAGGCCAGAAATAGAGTTAAGTGATTTTATTGTGTTGGGATATAGCAACGTCCTGCATATAAAGAGTAAGAGTCCAGGAGACTACATGGCAGGGGATGAGCTTTTTTGAGTCACTGCTCACTTTTTCAGACGCAGCTAGAATGTGAGTCCATCTGTCCTATCTATTGGAAAGTGGAGTAATTTCAGATGCCGAATGACATTAGCAGATGAATGAAAATAGCAGGCGTAACTGGATTAGGTGTGATATGCAGAGGGGTAGTAGGCGCGGAGAAATCAGCACTGGTAATGAGACAGGAACCCTAGGTCTCAATTCAGTCCAGGCTGGATGCATTGTCTTCATTGTCAGTTGCAATTCAGCAGTGCCATCTTGTCTATAAAGAAGAGGGAAGAAGATCCTGCAGGGGGCAGCACACCCAAGCTGCACAGGACTTTCTTTTCCTTGTCTGTCAGCACAATGCTGTTCCTCGACTTTTCTTCTAGAATAAGAGTCCAACAGGGTGCCTGCGGGTATCATGGCACCTGCAGGCACCTTTCCTGGTGCTGGCCTAATGGTTTTAGAAGGTGGGGGTAGGCGGGGCTTCTACCCAGCAGAGCTTCTGACTGGCCCTGAAGTCACTGCTGGCCGGGCCACCCCAGGCTCCAGCCGGGGGTGGTCCTTGCTCCATGCAGGGCAGGGTGGGCATAGGGTTGCTAAGTTCTGCCTGGCCACCAGCAGGGGAGGGGGGTAGTTTTGCCAGCTCCATGTCGGGGAACTCCTGGAGATTTGGGGATGGAGCCTGGGGAGGACAGGGACCTCAGTGGGGTACAGTGCCACAGTCTCCACCCTCCAGGGGAACCGATCTCTGTAGCCTGCAAATAAGCTCTAATTCCAGGGGATCCCCAGGCCCCACCATTGGTGCTTGGGGAGGGGCAACAGTGGGAGGGCTTCTAGTGTCCTGGCCCCACTGGTGGACCTCCTGATGGCCTCTGCATCCATTTGATGACTTAGGCAATGTTCCCTCTAAGCTGTAGAGTCCTGTGAGCAAAAATTCTACTTTGTGAGCTACCGGCATTAAAGTTGTGAGCAGGTGATTTGGCTATTGCATAAATTAGTGTGTTCTGGAGCCCTCCTTCCTGAGCTGAGACAAAAATGTGTGAGCCGGAGGCTAAAAAACTGTGAGCTAGCTCACACTAACTCAGCTTAGAGGGAACACTGGATTGCACCTGGTATTTTTGGCCACTGTGTGACAGAGTGTTGGACTGGATGGGCCTTTGGCCTGATCCAACATTGGCGTCTCTTATGTTCGTGGTGGCCGTGGAGTCGCTGCTGCCTGGGCATTCTGGGGGGAGGGAATGCATCTTCCCTGTGGCCTCTGAGCCAGTTGACGACTGAGCCATGGTGTGTGTGCGTGTGTGTGCATCTCCACTGCTGAGCCGGCTCTCCAAGAGCTGGAGGGGGTGGGCAGGAACCGCAGCTGAACCCTACCTGCTCGTCCCTTTTTTGGCTCCTTTCTTGGGATGGCAGGGGCCTGGGAGGTCCCACAACACTGGGGGATATTTCCTTGTCCCATATACAAGAAGATTTTTAAAATCAGATTTGCTATTTGTTACTTATTACCAAGGTCCAATCTGGCCTTGTGGCACAAGCGGCTAGTGCACAGACACAGAACGTCTCGGAGTGTTAACGGAGATGAATTTCAGCAAATGACATCAAGGTGATTGAGTCAGGACCTTGCCAAACGTTCAAGCAAGGAGGTCAATGAGTCGTCCTGGCCAAGTTCTCAGAGGCCCCATTTGTGTCCAAGGCCATCCCCAAGTCACGGCGCAAACTTTGCAGGGAACACGTTCCGCAGCCGAACATACCCTTGGTGACAGTTGTACTCACTCGTGAGTTAAGTCTTCTGTCTCCTCGACTCTCTGACATCTGACTTAAGCAGCTGCTGAACAGCTGTGCAGCTGTGCATTAGCCGGGGGTGATGGCATTTCGGTCCTTCTGTCTTGCTTTCACATCTGGGCAGTAAGTGAAACTGGCTATCTCCCAGGGTCACGAATGGTTCCAGGTCGGTTAACTGAATGACAGAGAGAGCTAGGACTCCCATAAGGCTGTGCAAAAACATGGATGCATGAAAGAATGTTGGTGAACACACCAAATGGTAAAACCTTTGTTCAAAAAAGCTTTTTTAAAAATAACTGGTTGACTACTTTGCTCATTTAGCCAGACGGCACGCAGAGATGACAGGTTGGGGGGGAACAAGGACTGCCGTTAGGCTGTAGAGGGATACTTGTGGGCGAATTGCCGCCAACTGCACCGCACTGTGCTATCTGAATGAGCAGACGGTAACCCACCAGTGAGGCTCGAGATACTGATGAACAGATTGAACTGCTCAAGGAAAAATAGGCTCCCTGCTTGCAACTGGCGAGCAGGACGTGAACCCTGATAATGGTAATGGCAAGGAGGCTTATTGCTTGAACCAGCAGCTGCAGGACTCATCAGCTATCTCTGTGGTGGGCTTAGCCGCTTGCGGCAAAGTGATGCTCGAAAAATCTTATTTCCACTTAGGTGACCATGCCATGCAACATTCAGACAGAGCCAAGAACAGGAGGGGAGCCCACAGACAATGCTAAGTCAGGATGCCGGGAGGTCGCCTGAGCCAGTCTGCCATGGTACAAGAGGGCAAACTGGTCCTGGGGCACAGCTGAAAGCCTCTTGTCACCCCCCCGCCCCAATAGGGCAGGAGCCAACCAGCCGACCGTGGGTGATTCATTGAGTCCCAACAGCTGTCTCTTCCTGTTTCTAGAGGCCTGGACCAGCAGGGGCCTTGAGTCTCGGGCACTGCCAGCAGCAGTGCCGGTGTGGAAGAGAGAGCCATCTATCTCTTCTTGGGGGTGACTGTCTTGCTCCAAGCCCCGCTGCCTCCTCGCCATGGTGACTCCCCTCCCGCTAGCAAGACTGGCCGCTCAGCTCCACTCCAGCTACTTAGAGACAAAGCAGCTAATTAATAACGCACTCCGTGCACCCAGCGTGGGGGGAAAACACATGGCGAGAAGGCAGCTGGGAGGGGCGCGATGGGGGGGGAATCTAGCTGCGGCATCAGGCCATACAGGATGGGGGCAGGCTCTCTGTTTTTAATCGGCTCTTAGAAGAGCCCTGAATTAAGGGGCTGACTCAGCCAGGCCAATACCGGGTGGGTAACCCTCCTGCCTACATAGCCTGATTTGCTTCAGAACGGACTCAGACTTATCCCGTATCCCGCCCTTTACTCCCACGTGAAGTCAAGATCCGAGGTCCGAACCAGATCCGGTGTCTGAGCATACCTCCACCATCCATTGCATTTTCTGTCTGCCAGCAACTGATGGAAAATACTTTTGTACCGCTGTGCTGCAAACATGACTCAGCACTATACAATGACCAGCCTCAGTATTACCTCCTGAGTCAGCAGAGAAGCTGATAACAGGATGTTGTTGAGTTCATGTAAGCTCTGATGGGAACACACACACACACCCATCTTGCACAGAGCTGCAAAAAGCAACTGCGGGGGGGGGGGGGGGGGAATCCGGCTCAAGACTGCAGCACTGGGAAGGAAGACTCACAGGCAGTGTTCGCTCTAAGCTGAGTCAGTGTGAGCTAGCTCACAGTTTTTTAGCCTCTGTCACACACATTTTTGTCTCCTCTCAGGAAGGACGGCACAAGAGAAGACTAATTTATGCAGTCGCCAAATCACTCGCTCACAACTTTAATGCCAGTTGCTCACAAAGTAGAGATTTTGCTCACAGGACTCCACAGCTTAGAGGGAGCATTGCTCACAGTGGCATCCTGTACAGATATAAATCCTTCTAAGCCCATTGGATTGAACAAACTCGGAAAAGTGTAACTTGGCCTAGGATGGCACTTCCTCCCCATACACAGGCAAAGTGTGGGTCCAACTTGAGGCCAGCAGTCACCTCTCTATTGACCTGGGCCATATTGTGTCCGCTCTCCCCCGCATGATGGTGGTACACCAGAATTTGCATAGAACCCCAAAGGAGCCACAATGGAGCTCTAAAATGAACCAGGTAGGGTCAGGGAGCAGCGATGCACCATTCCCAGGACCACCATCACAGAGTAAAGACCTCCCCTACAAGAGTAAGGGGCCAGGGCTCAGTGGTAAAGCATCTGCTCGGTATGCAGAAGGTCCCAGGTTCAGTCCCCAACATCTCCAGTGGACGGGATCACTGATGTGAAAGACCTCCCTCTGGATAGCCCCTGCTGGCCTGAGCAGACAAGACTGACCTCAACAGGCCAATGAGACCTCACTCTGAAGCACCTTCATGGGCTTGTCTTCGCAGGCAAAGGTGCTTTAGCGCAACCTTTTGCATGCTCCGTTTCACAGCAGTGCCATGGATGTACATCCTATGGAGTTTCTTTGTACTGAGTCAGAGCTCTGGTGCCTCCAGCTGAGCATCGTCTCTTCTGACCACTGGCGGCCCTCCAGGCAGAGGGAAGACCTGATTCCTCAGAACCATTCAGTGGAGATGCCAGAGAGAGAACCTGGTAACTTTTTGCATGCAGTGAGGCTGAACGGTATATATGAAGCTGCCCTCTATCGCATCAGACCACTGACCTGTCTGGCTTGCACTGAGAACAGGCCCCTGAATCATCTGGAGTGTGTGTGTCAGTTTGTATCTGTCAACACTTCACCAGCCGTGCCTACACACATCCACACGCACAAGAGGACTCAGTTTGTACATCCATGGGAGGGTGAAGCTTCCGGTCCTGGTACTCTGAGGCCCCACAAATACTTGGAGCAAAACCTTCCTCCTGTTCTCTTGGGGACGCTCGCATACGCATTTGTGGCAAGCCACACAAGCAGATGCGGAACTGCGGTGGCTCAAGTGGTTAAGACGCTGAACTGCAGGCTGTGGAAGGTCAGTAGTTCAGCAGTTCGAGACCCGAGTGTGCCGCAAGATGGAGTGAGCTCCCGTCTCTAGTTCCAGCTCCTGCCAACCTAGCAGTTCGAAAGCGAGAAATTGCAAGTAGATAAATAGGTACCACTTCGGTGGGAATGTAACAGCGTTCCGTGCGCCTTGGTTTTTAGTCATGCCGGCCACATGACCACGGAAATGTCTTCGGACAGCGCTGGCTCTTCGGCTTTGAAACGGAGATGAGCACCGCAACCCTAGAGTCGGATTCGACTGGATTTCGAGCAAGGGAACCTTTACCTTTACCTTTTACACAAGCAGAAAGTGTCATTGCCCATGGTGGATCCATGCAAATCCCTGTTAGTCACATGGACATGTGGGGTGTGAATCACCAAGCGCATGGCCTGCTGTATCAGAAGCTCCAAAAGAGCTCATGCAACCCCACCCCACCCAAAACCAGAGGAGCCTAAATGCAGTCCGCAGCTCCCAGTCTGGTTTTGTTTTTCTCTCTCCAAACTTGGGTAGAAAAGGAGAAAGGGGAGAAGAAGAGGAGGAGGAGGATTTGTACCCCACCCTTCACTACCCAAAGGAGTCTCAAAGCAGCTTACAATCCCTTTTCCTTCCCCTCCCCACAACAGACACCCTGTGAGGTAGGTGAGGCTGAGGGAACTCTTTCAAGCCACCTTCACAGAACTCTGAGCTATGGTACAGTCAGTGCCTTCCGATGATTAGCTCCTCGGATGCACACAGACAAAGCCTTCTGACCCAGACAGCCCCATTCACTCTGCTGGACCTCCAACCTTTTCACCTGAAGGATGCCGTCTCTGCAATGGCTTGGCTTAGCCACGATCCCGGGCAGCTGATGTCATCATCTCCAGCAAGGAGGCCCCTCAGCGTGATGCTTATGGATTGGCTGCTTCCTGCTGCTGGCACGCTGGCGAGAGGGAGGCGGTTTCCAAGGCAATGGCAAACAGGCCCTCTCTGGGGCCGGCAGGGGGACGGAGTGGGGGGGCTGTCATTCCCGTGCTGTTGCCCAGCTCATAGCTGTCGATCAAGAGCAACCCTTTCTGTGTAAATTCCACATAGGCCTGCTACACAACCTTCTTGGGACCACCTCGGTATGTCCCAGCGACAGCCTCAAAGATGGAAACAATTTTAAGAACCTCGGCACACACAGAGTCCTTTAATGTCCCTTCTGTTTGTACGTATTGGAAGCGAAGGTTCCCCTGAACACCCCAATCAAGAGCTGCTGATGCACCAAGCAGGGGGGGGGGACGTGACGGCTCTCTTGAAGTCTTTGAAGGGCTGTCCCTTAGAGGAGGGCAGGGAGCTGTTCCTGTCGGCAGCAGGGGATGGGACTCACAATAAGGGGTTGAACAAATGTAGAGTACAGCGGCACCTTTAAGACCAACAAAGTTTTATTCAAGATATGAGCTTTCGTGCGCAGGCACACTTTTTCAAACACATAAGGGTTTTTTCAGATACATTCGGGGTTTAAATTAAGGGTGGGAAGGTACCGGCTGGATCTTAGGAAAAGCTTTTTGACAGTCAGAGTTGTGCAACAGTGGAATCAGCTGCCCAGGGAGGTGGTGAGCTCCCCCTCACTGGCAGTCTTTAAGCAGCAGCTGGACAGACACTTGTCAGGGATGCTCTAGGCTGATCCTGCACTGAGCAGGGGGTTGGACTAGATGGCCTGTGTGGCCCCTTCCAACTCTGTGGTTCTATTATTCTAAACCCGGAAGCCCCAACATGCCCTCGACACCTTTTCTGGTACCTGGCAAGTGTCTGTGTGGCCCCTTCCGACTCTGTGGTTCTATTATTCGAAACCCGGAAGCCCCAACATGCCCCCCGACACCTTTTCTGGTATCTGGCAAGTGTCTTTTAGGAAGTCGGTGGGGCCAAGTAGGGCTTTTGCTCGGCAAGGCTTCTGATTGGCTGTGCAGATTTTTTAGAATGTTGCTTTGGCAGCAGCTGCCCCCACAGCACAAGGACTGGCACTGTGTGACTGAAGTTAAGCTGTCGCCATCATTTTGTGGCTGGCTCCGCCTCCTGTGGCGGCCATTTTATGGCAGCCATTTTGTTACTGTACCCACAATGCTGCATCAGAATGCCAAATTTGCCCACAGGCTCAAAATGTTGGAGACCCCTGCCCCAAGCTGACCCCAGGAATCCCTCAGCCAAGGAAGAGCAGCTGTTACTGAGGGCACAGCAGAGTTGGGCTTAAAGCAACAGATTTGTGCACAGGGTTGCCAGCTTTTCAACGGGCCTCTGCTCCTGTGCCATTAAAAGCTGCTTCATTGCAAAAAGTTAATGGGTGATGAGGCTTCAACCTGTACTTTGACATGCTTGAGTGTCCGATCTAGAGCTCGAACTGCTGTTAGAAGCGCAGCAGCAGCCCAATCTGTTTTTTCTTCAAGGTCAGTTGGCAGTCTTCTTTACTTGCCAGAAACAGAAGCGATGGTTTTATCTAGTGCAAAGGAAGCCTTTCAGTTAAAGGGTGGTTCCCTCCTAAAATGCGTTTCGCAATAAATCAATACTGAGAAGCCCTTTAAAGTTATTTCCATTATATAACACGCAACTGTTGCTGTCTAAAAATAAACAATCAAGCCCTGGTTTTAAAGAATGCAATGTTTGCTTTCTCAAAATAAATTAGGCTTGCCAAGTCCCCCCGAGGGGCAGGGAAACCCCCGCCCGAGAGGCCCGTTACCCGCTGGTGGCAGATTGGGCCCCAGGGGGAACCCCACCCCCAAAGCATGCAATGTGCCCGGCGTCAGCACGTCACCCGGAAGTGACACAGTTGCGTCAGGTGCGTTGGGGGCGGGGCTGCGGTCATCCAAGGAAAAACTCTATGGTTTTCCCTCGGATGATTGTGGCCCCGCCCCCGGTGTGCCCAACGTGGTTGTGTCACTTCCGAGTGATGTGGTTGCGGCGCGCATGCGCGCACTCCCAGACCAGCACTAGACTCCCCTGCTATACAGAGGGTAAGGACTTGGCAACCCTAAATAAATACATTCATTTTTTTTAAAAAAATAACATCTTGAAATATTAAATACTCATACAAGCACTGTGGAACAAAACATGAGAGTTTTGGTTTTGTAACAACTAACTCCAGCCAAAATAACACTGTCATGGGTGTTAGCTACAGATCGTGAAGTGAATGCTCGGTGAGCACAGCTGGCTGATCAAAGCCAGGATCAAGCACCTGAGCCCTCCCTTCCTCAACTGCCTATTGGCTAGGGAGAGTGAATGACACATGACAGTTCCCACCCCTATAAAAACAAGGTTGCTCGTTCTTAGTTTTCAGAAAAGTTAATGCTGGGCTCTAGTGTTGTGGTTCCAGCTTGCATGCTCCTGCATGCTTCACTTATGTGGGTGCCTTTTATCCAGAGAATCCTCCGATCCCACAAAATACTTGACTTTTCTTTTTTTGCCATCAAGTCACAGCTGATTTATGGTGACCGCATGGGGTTTTCAAGGCAAGAAGCATTCAGAGCTGGTTTGCCATGGCCTGCCTGCGTGTCATAACCCTGGACTTCCTCTGTGGCCTCCCATCCAAGTACTAGCCAGGGCTGACCCTGCTTATCTTCTGAGATCTGACGAGATCGGGCTAGCCTGGACCATCCAAATCAGGGCAAATACTTGAACCTATTTCAGTCTGAGCCCACTCTAAATAAGTCCGTAAGGCTATCTTCTTCTTGGCTGCCTTGACCCTGGGTTATCCTTGCAATGCTTTGTGCAATCATACCCCGAATCCTGTGTCTGGACATGGGAAGCCTCCATTCTAGTCCTCCCTTTCCCTGTACATCTCTGGGTGATCAGTGGTAAGTCAGTCTATTCCATCTCCTATCAGAAATAAACAATGGGCTATGCTCAGAGTTCCCTCTAAGCTGCACTAGGGGGCACTGGCACACAAAAGTTTAGGTGGCAGCTCAGGGATTTTAGCTTCAGCTCACAAGTAAACTGAGAAGGTATTTTCCTCTCCATTGGAAACAACAGAGGATGGAAGCACCTCCTTCTGGGGACCATAGAACTGGACCCTCTCTTACAATCTTTTTAAATCTTTGGGTTTTTTAAAGGGGAGGCACCAGCAGCCATGCTGCAAATTTGGTGCCTCTAGCTCAAAAAATAGCCCCCTCCAAGCCCCAGATTTATTCTCCATTACAGCCTATGGGGCCCACTGACTACAATTGGTTGGGGGGGGGTTGCACACCCCTATTATGCTTTTCTTTTTATGGCTATGCTCAGAGTTCCCTCTAAGCTGCACTAAGGGGCACTGGCACACAAAATTTTAGCTTCAGCTCACAGGTAAACTGAGAAGGTATTTTCCTCTCCATTGGAAACAACAGAGGATGGAAGCACCTCCTTCTGGGGACCATAGAACTGGACCCTCTCTTACAATCTTTTTAAATCTTTGGGTTTTTTAAAGGGGAGGCACCAGCAGCCATGTCGCAAATTTGGTGCCTCTAGCTCAAAAAATAGCCCCCTTTGAGCCCCAGATTTATTCTCCATTACAGCCTATGGGGCCCACTGACTACAATTGGTTGGGTGTTTTTTTTGCACACCCCTATTATGCTTTTCAGTATGATTTGTATGCTGCCTTGAATCACAGGGGAAACTGAGGCATAAATATTTGAATAAAGAAGTAGTTTGGGCAGGTTGATAACATTTAAGCAGCTTCCTGTTTGTTAGGTTAGACGGGGTTCTGACTGTGATTGCTCCACGTCTGTTATACTTGACCTAGTAGACTGCAAGAGTCGTGTGCCCCCCGCCCAAGTGCTGGTAACAGTTTGAAGCCAGGTCTACCAATCTAGTTCTCCAGAGGCTAGGTCTACTAATATAGTGGAAGGGGGGGGGTAGACCTGTTCTCTGGAGGCCGGGTCTACCAATATTGTGGAAAGGGCTGGGTAGACCTGTTTTCCAGAGGCCAAGTCTATCAGTATAGTGGAAAGGGGTGGGTCAACATGCTCTCCAGAGGCCAGGTCTACCAGTATCATGGCAAGGGGTGAGTACACCTGTTCTCTGGAGGCCAGGTCTACCAATATAGTAGAAATGGGAGGGTAGACCTGTTCTCCAGAGGCCAGGAGGGATGAGTACACCTATTCTCTGGAGGCCAGGTCTACCAATATAGTGGCAAGGGGAGGGTAGACCAGTTATCTGGAGACCTGGTCTACCCCCATAGAGGACAACATTTTCTGTAATGAAATTTGACTTGATTCTGTTTTCTCTTATAGTGTTTAAATAATTCCTAAAATATAGTCTAAATATAGTTTAAAAGAATTCATTCTGAGATTTTTACAAGGTTATAGAAATAATCTTCTAAAAACTAATTTATGTAATAGTCAAATGCAGACTCACTCACAACTTTAATCCTACCAGCTTCTTTCACTCACAGGGTAGAACTTTTGCTGACAACACTGTGGAACTTAGAGGGAACAGTGGCTGTGCTTTGAAAAAATCTACAAAAATCAATCATTCTTTGGAACAGAGTCATCCCCACCATCTCACATGCACCCAAGGCTGATTCATACAGTCACCCTTTGGATGAATGCAAGATCAAGCGACGAGCTGCACGTGTGGATGGGTTACCACAGATAGAATGCTGCAAACTGCTTTCCACAGTTTACACAGGCAGCTGCCAGATGTCAAGGGTACAGAATTCAAGTGATGTGTGAACCAGCCTCTAAACTGCCAGATTTTGGAAACCAGCCCTTTCCTTCTACCGCCGGCAGTAAGTTGAAACCAGCTCCATTCGAACCTGCTCTACATCTGGGCATGCCGACCTTCAGGTGGCACCTGGAGATCTCCCGCTATGACAACTCATCTCCAGACAACGGGTGCTTTCACACATGTTAAATAATACAGTTTGAATCCACTTCAGAGACCATTTGCAAGTGGATTTTGCCATTTCACACAGTAAAATCCAGTTGCAAAGTGCACTGAAAGTGGATTGAAACCCAACCAAGATCAGTTCCCCTGGAGAAAATGGCTGCTGGGCAAGGTGGACTCTATGGCATGGTCCCCTGCCGAGGTCTCTCTCCTCCCTAAACCCTGCCCTTCCACCCCAAAAATCTGCAGGTATTTTCCAACTCAGATCTGGCCACCCGATCTGCATTTAACACGCAAAGGCTTGCAAAGGGGGAGACGTGTGAGTTCATCACAGCAAAATGAAAAAGAAGTCCGGTCTCACCTTCCAGACCAACGACCAGGAGCAGATGGCAAGTGGAGCCGAGTGGCCCCAGGTGTGTTGCAAGCCCAGCACTGCAGGGCCACTCGCCTCAAGGGGGCCAACAATGGGCATTTGTTCGCCCACTGCATCATCCTCTTCACTGGAAGCAGTGCACAGAGAGACTGGGTTGCCAACCTCCAGGTGGAACCTAAAGATCTCCCGTTGTTACAACTGATCTCCAGATGACCAAGATCAGCTCCCTTGAAGAAAACGGCTGCTTTGGCGGGTGGACTCAATGGCATTAGACCCTGCTGAAGCTCCTCCCCTCCCCAACCCCGCCTTTTAAAACTTGGTATTGTATTTATTAATCGTTTTAACTCTGTATTGTTTACGTTATTTTAACTCTGTTAGCCGCCTTGAGCCAGCGTGCCCGGCAAGGCGGGATACAAATAGAAATAATAAATAAATATAATAACATAAATAAATATAATAATATAAATAAATATTCCCCAGGCTCCACCCCACAAAATCTGACTCCGCTGTAAACAGTGGCTTCCCCACTGACAACTGGGCTATGCTGCACATCATCTAGACGGCACTAAGGCTCTCTGCATACCTGCACACCTCAGAAAGGAGAGTTCAGCCCTGCAGGATCTAGGACTCACCTGCCTGGCATTAGGGAGGGCCTAGCCCAGGTCAGCCCGATCTCGTCAGCAATGTTCCCTCTAATTCTACTTTGTGAGCTACTAGCATGGAAGTTGTGAGCAAGTGATTTGGCTGCTGCATAAATTAGTTTGCTCTGGAGCCATCCTTCCTGAGTGAAGACAAAAATGTGTGAGCTGGAGGCTAAAAAACTGTGAGCTAGCTCACACTCACTCAGCTTAGAGGGAACCATGCTCGTCAGGTCTCGGAAGCTAAGCAGGGTTGGCCTTTGTACGTATGTGGGTGGGGAACAACCAAGGAAGTCCAGGGTCGCCTATGCAGAAGAAGACAATGGCAAAGCACCTCTGCTGAGTCCCTTGCCTTGAAAACCCTCCGAGGTCACCAGAAGTTAACTCTGACTTGACGGCACTCCCCCCCCCATGCACTCCCCCTTTCCTCTCCCCTCCCAGACCCCAGTGGCATCTCTCTCCCTTCCCCACCAGGGCTCCCCCCCAATGAGGGCTCCAAAACCGCTGCCTGTTCTGATTGCCAAATCGCTCTGATAAATGGCTTATGCTAATGCAGAGCAGAGGGAAAGTGCCAGTGTTAATAAAGCCACCGCATCTCCCTGAGTGAGCAGCAGGCCTGCTGTTTATGCAGCCAACGCTCCATGCATAAAGATGTGTCGTCGTCCCCCCCAGCCCTCTGGAGCCAGTTCTGATGCTCCACGTGAGGAATAGAAGCGGCTCATTAGGAGAAGGCAGGCGGGTCGGTCGGGCGAGGATTTACGCCCCCCCTCCCAATTTCTAATGCCCCTTTTATTGGCTGGCGCAACCCGTCTGCTTGCTGCTGGCTTCTGCCACACCTTGGAGGCGCACTGGAGGGCTGCGGCCGGCCGCCTCTGGTGACAGCATTGCAGCACCTGCGAACTCTGCAGGGCTATTTTGCAGCACCAGAGTCTGCAGCCTTCGATCTTCCCTCTTCCTCTAGAGATTAGAAAAAGGCAGCTACCAGGCTAGAAAAGGGAGGGCCGTGAATCAGATTGGATGACCACAGAGCGGAGGAAGGCTGTGCAAAACTGGCACCGCTGCAGCGGTTTAAACGGATGTGCAGCAAACCTTGGAAAGGGTTTTTGAGGTCTCCCACTGTTGGTGAACTCTTCTCCCCCCAAACAGCAGTTATCTGAAGGGGCTGACGGGGAGCACTGGCCTTGGCTGGGGTTGTTGCTGTTGAATACATGAAGTTGTCTTATGCTGAATCAAACCACTGGTCCATCAAGGTCAGGATTGTCTATTCCAACCAGCAGATGATAACCAGAAACCAAGCTTGTCATTCCTTTTATCTGTTAAAAAACACTTCACTATTTTCCATGCTAACTTAACAAGCCGCACTGTATAGATACCAGTATGATCTGTAATTCCATTTCATTGTCTGACCAAGTGTGCTTTGCATATAAAAGCTCACACCTTGAATAAAACTTTGTTGGTCTTAAGGGGGCCACTGAACTCAGACTTTATTCAAACCAGCAGCAGCTTTCCAGAGTCTCAGTTAGTGGTCTCTCACACCACCTACTAACTAAATCCTTTTAACTGGAGGTGCCGGGGATTGAACCTGTGACTTCCTGCACTCCAGGTAGAAGCTTTACTGCTGAGCCATGGTATCGTGGATCGCTTTCTCCAGAGCAACCAACGCCTAAGCCACGGATAGGCTTCCATTCATTTGTTCGGTTCTATTTCCATCCTGTGCTTTCCCAAGGGCTTGGAGAAGGTAAAAACAGTTCAAACGAAAACCAAGGACCCAAAATGAACTACATTATTTGTATCCTGGCAGTTAAATGCTAGCTGACAAAGAAAGTATTATAGCTCTCCCAGGAAATATATAGGATCAGACTTCGAGGGGAGTTCCAGAATATTAGGACAGTTCAAATATTTGGCGAGTGGATGGCGTGGTGAAGAAGGAGGAGGAGGAGATTGGATTTATACCCCGCCCTTCACTCGGAGACTCGGAGCGACTTACAAACTTTTTTCCCTTCCCCTTCCCACAACAGACACCCTGTGAGGTAGGTGCGGCTGAGAGAGCTCTTTCCAGAACTGTCCTTGAGAGAACAGCTCTGACAGAACTATGGCTTGCCCAAAGTCATCCAGCAGCTGCAAGTGGAGGAGTGGGGAATCAAACCCGGTTCTCCCAGATTGGAGTCCGCGCACTTAACCACTGCACCAAACTGGCTCCCACCAAGAAGGCGCCCTAACTTGGCCTTCATAGTTGTGAAGGTACTAAGGTAGCCTCAGAAAATTGTTTTAGCTAAGATTTAGGAGGAGAGGCCATGGCTCAGTGGTAGAGCATCTGCTTGGCATGCAGAAGGTCCCAGGTTCAATCCTGGGCATCTCCCGGAGATTAAAGGATGGAGTAGCAGGCGACATGAAAGACCACTCCCTGAGATCCAGTCTGAGTAGACAACAGTGACCTCGATGGACCAAGGGTCCGATTCGGTAGAAGGCAGCTTCATGTGTCCACGTGTCCATTTAGTAGATGAAGCTTCCCCATCACCACCACTTACCTCCATGCCACAAAAAGCTTCACCTGACTCATTTCTGTGTGACTGGCTGCTATTAAAAGGACCAGAGTGGGGCAGCTTAAGCAAAATGACCACCCTAGGCCTTGAACCCCACCAGAGGTTCCCTCGAGCAGGTGTTGCTAAGTCAAGGTGATGCCTTCTCACTTACAACCCGGAACTCTCTCAAGGGTTGAACGGACTGTAAAGAACTTTGTGGATGTACAATGCTTGGTTGAGTCTGGAATGGGTGCCAGGCTTGCCTAGGTGGCTGTGCAGCAGGACTAGGAGCGACACCTGCTATACGAATGCTGCCGTCTCCAAAGAGATTCCCCCTCATCTCTTCCAGTGGGAGACAGCATTCATTTTTCCAGCTGGGAGACCTCGCCTCGCCCCTCCCCTCTGTTAATAGATTTATGGAAAGCATCTGCAGTGGCTTGCTTCAAGGTTCCCCCTCATCTCTTCCAGTGGGAGACAGGATTCATTTTTCCAGCTGGGAGACCTCGCAGTGGCTTGCTTCAAGCGACACACCCCTCCTGGTGAGAGTAGCTTGTCCAAGCGATTGCCCTCCCCGCTAACCTCATCCCAAGAAATGTTTGTTGAAGTTTGTCTAATACACGGCTGGTCTGCAGGGTCAGCCGTGAAAAGATCTGGGAACTCCAGTGGTTAGGGGAGACAGGACAAGAGGTTTATAAAATTACGCATGAGGTGAAGAGAGTTGACAAAGAGAACTTTTTCTCCCTCTCCCCAAAGGCTGGAGCTCAAAGCCATCTGATGAAGCTGATGGGCAGTAGACTCAGGATGGACAAAAGGAAATACTTCTTTACACAGTGGCTGATTTCGCACTAGAGCTGCCTCGATGTTGAGCTGCCGTTTGCCCCGATACTATTGGTCAATTTCACACCCAAAGCCACGGGGCTGCATTTGACCCACGGCTTCGCCCGATCTCCTCCGCAGTTTCGTGATCCTCAAAAAACAGGATCACGAAACACCTGAAGGGAAAATTGGGAAAAGCCGCGAGTCAAAATGCAGCCCCGCAGCTTCGGGTTGAAACTGACCAATAGTATCAGGGCAAACGGCGGCGCAACATCGAGGCAGCTCTAGTGGAAAATCAGCCAGTAAGTGATTAAAATGTAGAATTTGCTGCCAGAGGATGTAGTGATGGCCAAAGGCGTCGACAGCTTTAAAAGGGGATTAGACAGATTCATGGAGGATAGGTCTATCAGTGGCTACTAGCCATGGTGGCTGAAGGGAACCTCTGAGTCTCAATGCCAGGAGACAACACCAGGGGAAGGTCTCAGCCTCTCTGCCCTGTTGTTGGACCTCCAGAGGAACTGGTCAGCAGCTATTTGAAGAAGAACAAGAAGAGTTGGGTTCATAGCCCGCCCTTCACTCAGAGTGACTTACAATCCCCTTCCCTTCCTCTTCCCACAACAGACACCCTGTGAGGGAGGCGGGGCTGAGAGAGCTCTGACAGAAACTGCTCCTGAGATAACAGTTCTGAGAGAACTGTGACTGACCCAAGGTCACCCAGCTGACTGCATGTGGAGATGTGGGGAATCAAACCCGGTTCTCCCATATTAGAGTCCACCGCTCTTAACCACTACACCAAACTGGCTCTCAGTTGAGACAGGATGCTGGACTAAATGGACCACTGGTATGATCCAGCAGGGCTCTTCTCATCTTCTTATGTTTTTATAACAGAAACCTGTCTTGGGGGTATTCCAAATGACACACGTTACAAGAGGGATGTCAGCATGGAGGACAAAAATTCCTGGCAGCTAAGGTGGGGCTAAATTGTCTAGTCACCACGTCCTCCTTGGTCTCCCATGCTGCAAGTCTTTATCTTTTCCTTGTAATTTGTGCTACAGCCCAGCCTAGTACACAAGTATAACATGATGTCAGTCCTTTCCAAGTCTTGCCGAAATCCATTCCAACCATGAATATTTCCCAGCACTGAGTGATCTTCATGGCCCTAATTCTAAATATGCCTCTGTGTGTGTGTGTGTGTGTGTGATGGAGAGTCAGGGATCATTTAACATACTGGAGAGAAGAAAGCCACCGAAAGATATGGATTTTGAAGCTGCCCCTCTCATCTTGTTCATTCACTGAATCGTGGCAAGTTTCTTATTCCCATTTCACAGATGAGAAAAACTGAGGATCAGTTAACACAATACAAAGTACTTGGGGCCACCAAGCGACCAACATGAGAGCTTTTAATCAGACATGTGCTGGGTTTCCCTGCTGGAAAATTGATTCCCAGGCATGCATGGACCCAGTTCGAGTGGGACCACGGTGCCTAGAAGGAGCTTCAGCCCCCCCCCCTGCCATCTTCCTGACCTGAAATGCCCCCAGGGGGCATCATTTGCTCTGTTGGGAAACTTACATCTACTGTAAGTCTCTCCAAAGGGGCAAACAGAACAGGGTCATTTCAGGTCAGGACAACAGTGCCAGGGACATCCATAAGCCTCCCCTCCCCATGTGCCACACTTTTGATCCAAATCACACCAGCATGCACCTAGCTATTAAGTTCACCACAGATGTCTGAGGCTGAACTTAGAACTCCTTCATGAAAAACATATTCTACCACTGAGACACTGCCAGAATAGAAACCTGTAGGGTAGCAAGCCTCAATGAATGCAGAGGCCAAGGATCCTTGATATAGAGACTATATGAAGAGTCAAAGGTAAACTTCTTCTAAACGGCACCATAGATTACATCCTGTCCCATAGTAGTCGCAGGAGAAGCTACAGAAAAGAACTCCATCTTGCAAACAGGCTGAAAATTGTACATATGACAGCCATAAAATGAGGGCCGGATGGTGAAGAACCGCTAAGACCAGATCTAACAAAGAGACGGAGAAAGTTTCTGCAGAAGACTCAAAGTTAGAGTTACACTTTTTAGATCTATTATTTAACACCTTGTTGCTGGCTTTAATATATGCTGATATGAATTATGCTGCTTTTTATACCCGTCACGGATCTACACTTTTCATGTTCTTCCCATGCTCCTTTTAATGCTATTTTTATTATGTTCTCGTGCTGGTTTTACACTCTCTCTCGCCATTGTATCTTGCCCATTTCTCTATCATTCCTAAAAAGAAGGAAGGAAACAACAGTGGCCAGAAACACTGGAGGGTTGAGGGGAATAACTAGACATGACCGTTAGAGCCTCCGCACCTGCCGAACACTACCTGAGCCATACTACAGTCAGGGCGAAAAATCCAGCCTTTCTAGGGAACAGCCTACAAACCCCACACAAACATATCACAGTGCTGTCTTCAACCACCACAACTTATTTTACGTTCCTAATTTTGAACAGCTTGAAAAAAAATGTTTGTTTGTTTATTTATTTATTTACATTCCATTTGTATACCGCTCACCCCCTAAGAGCTCTGAGCGGTTTACATTACATTATACAATACATCCTAACTAAGGATGTAAACCTCATTCGCCTCTCCTCCCTTTTCTCCTCACAGCAACACTGAGAGACAGACTGAAAGGGTGGGACTGGCCCAGGGATTTGAACCTGGATCCAGATTGGGAGCTGTAAAGGCAGAAAAGAAGAGAAGAGATTGGATTTATATCCCACCCTTCACTACCTGAAGGAGAGTAGTCTACAATCTTCTTTCCCTTCCCCTTTCCATAACAGGCACCCTGTGAGGTAGGTGGGACTGAGAGAGCTCTCTCGAGAACTGCCCTGGAGAGAACAGCTCAAATTTTATGACTGACCCAAGGTCACACCGGCAGCTGCATGTGGAGGAGTGGGGAATCAAACCCGGTTCTCCCAGATTAGAATCCAAGCTCCTAACCACTACACCAAATTGGCTCTTCAGGTGGTCTGTAAAAAGAGGGGGAGAAAGAAATAACACACCATTAAAGATATTTTGTGATTGTGACTGCTCTCACCCCCACCCCCACCCCAATGACTGATCAAGAGAGGCCCAGACATCCTATGATTTTGGACATTACTTCTGAAGGAGAACTGTTTTTCCAGGACCATCTTTAGCAACTGCAGGAAGCAGCCAGGAGAGGGAGACAGTGAGACATTAGACCCGCACCTCTACTTCCTGTCCAGAATGGCAGCTTTAAAACATAATTCAGTTTGTTGCCCTGCCCTGTTGCCCTGCCCTGTTTGTTACTCATTTCCCGTCCTCCAACAACAGGCACACACAATATTACTCACTGGAAGGCAATTCCAAGTGCTCCGGTATGTGCCAACCTAAGTGCCGTTGCAATAGAATTATGGTGTCTGCGGCAAGGGGCTTTCGGGGCAACTAGGAAGCAGAGGTGGTTTGCCACGGCCTTCCTTTGTAGAACCTTTCTTAGTGGTCTCCCATCCAAGTATGACCCTGCTTAGCTTCTGAGATCTGAGAAGATCTCCAAAAATCTGGCCAGAATTGTCTTGAGTCTGATCTATCCCTTTTGTTAAGCTGCACCTTGATGCTTGGGACGTCTCACCGCCATAAAAGCACTGCCTAATAAAGCCTTGTTGATCTAACAGAGGAAGCAATTAATAAGACCCAAATGGGTGCCAATTAAAGCGAGCTAATTTAAAGCCGGCGACGAGGCGCATTGCAGGTTGAAACAACCACTGACATCGGGACTGCCCGAGGGCTGCGTCTTTTGTGCTTCGGCAGAAGAAGTGGAAGGACAGCCACCGAGAAAGACTCACTTTAGCCAAACACAATTTAATGAACTTGATTTACATACGGGGGACGAAGACGGACAATTCAATGGGCTGAGATACAAAGGGATTATACCGGCGGTCCCGTCTGACTCACAAGATTTGCTATTCTGTGCACTTCTCCTTATTTGCATTAATAATAAATACTAATTAATAATGCTAATGAAGAGTGCCTCCTGTTTATGACAGTGAGCTTGAACAAGGCCAGGGTAAGGTCTCGGCTGCACACCAACAGAGACCAGACGTTCTGCTTTCACCTTCATTTGTGCATGTTTCAAAGGGACAAATCTGGAACATCCAATCAGCCTGATCTCTCCTTCACTACTTATCTAGTTATTATTTTATTACCACTGACCTTACCATTTTTGTTTCTGGATTCCGGCATTATTCCCCACCACTGAGCTCAGCAGTATCGAGACAAACAGGTTGTCTTTGCTTTTCGGATGATCTGTGCCTTTAAGAGCTGCATGACTGGCAGGTAGAATGGGTACAGTTGTGGTTTCCCTCCAGCGTGGATGTGCAGTATTGGAAGGGCTGCACCTGTTGAATTCCTGCTCACCATCTTTTTTAAAAGGCATAATATCTGTGCTGGGTGAATGGCTGACATTACTTCTGTGTTTCCAGTTTGGTGTAGTGGTTTAAGAGCGGTGGACTCTAATCTGGAGAACCGGGTTTGATTCCCCACTCCTCCACACGCAGCCTGCTGGGTAACCTTGGGTCAGTCACTGTTCTCTCAGAGCTGTTATCTCAAGAGCAGTTCTTGAAAGAGCTCTCTCAGCCTGACCTCCCTCACAGGGTGTCTGTTGTGGGGAGATGAAGGGAAGGAGATTGTAAACTGCTCTGAGACTCCTAGTGAATGGCGGGGTATAATAACTTCAATCTCCTCCTCCAGATTGTGAAACTGCTCCTTGAATTTTTCAGCCCTCCAAACTTGCACTGTGGATATTCACCAGATTCTAGTTTGTTTCTGGACACAATTCAAAATGCTGTTTTTGACCTACGAAGATCAAAATGGCCTGGGACCAGAGTATCTGAAGGACAGGTCCACCTACTAGCCATGATGACTACTAACCACATGGGGGGAAGGAATCTAAAAGGCCTCCACGCCATGCATAGCTCTTCTGGGGGCACCTGGTTGGCCAACGTGTAGAAAAGGATGATGGACGCTTGGGGCCATTACAGGGCTGCTGTAATGTTCCAAATGAACCTACTGGTACACTGAAGTCACCGGCAGAGGACCTGTTCCAGAAGTCCCCAATGTCAGAGATGAGGCACGTGGCAAGCAGGGACACAGCCTTCTCTTCTAAGGTTTACTGGTTATGGAATGCCTTCTCTAAACATAGTGGCAGAGCTCCAGGGGTGCTGAGAACCTTGATGCAAACACAACTGCCAAGCAAACTTACTTTCACCAGATTCCTCAGATATGTATGAGCTGAGGCCCTGATCGGATCGCTTTGATGTTGCTGTTCAAGAACTGGCTCAAACAGTATGCCAAGTACTGCGCATGCACAACAGCTGCTCGTGCTACAGGGTCATGGCTTGGCTGTGCTTTGCTTACCTTTCTTTTCTTTTTCTTTGACGCCAATGTTGGATCAGGCCAAAGGCCCATCCAGTCCAACACTCTGTATCACACAGTGGCCAGAAATACCAGTGCCATCAGGAGGTCCAGCAGTGGGGCCAGGACATTAGAAGCCCTCCCACTGTTGACCCCCCCCAGCACCAAGATGACAGAGCATCACTCGCCCATCTTTGACCTTTTAGCTGAGTCCAGTGGCACCTTTAAGACCAACAAAATTTAATTCTGGGTATAAGGTTTTATGTGCATGAACACTTGTTAAGATATATTGATGCAGCGCCTTTTTTCTGGGGGAACACACCGGAATGGAGTTCCAGAACCTCTTCAACAACACTCTTTTGAAAATGTTTAACAGTTCACGAGTTTTCGGTACACAGATCGAAAACTTCCATTTCCCTCTTGAGAGTTCTGGCACCTCTTTTTCCAGGAAAAAAGCCCCCTGCATCGATGTACATCAATACATCAACGTATCTGAAGAAGTGTGTGTGTGCGCACACGAGAACTTATACCCAGAATTAAACTTTGTTGGTCTTAAAGGTGCCACGGGACTCAAACTTTGTTGTGCTGCTTCCAACTAACATGGTAACCCACCAGAATCAATTTTCCTTTTAGTTGTCTATGCGGGTGCATTGCAACCAGCCCTGAGACGCATCACTTTAAATAGTTTTAACGTTTTTTTAAAAAAACAAGGATTTAAAAATGGTTATTGGAGAATGGGGTGGGGAAGGAAATAAATGGCAACTCCCATGAGGACGTGTGAGAATGCTAGGGCTGCTTCCCAACTCCCCATACCACAGGAAGGCAACTTTCCCACCCTAGCCTAGGGCACCCCAAATCTGTGCCTCCTGCAGCCCTGCACATGCCCCGGCTTCATAGATGATGCCCTCAAAGGTCACATTAGACACCACTGCATTACGAGAGTAATAAAGACACTCACCCCAAGTGCAGCCTGGAAAGGAGCAGAAAGTGGGCATAAATAGGCCATGTAATGTTAAGGCCAGTATAGTGTCACTATTAGAGTGTTGACTAGAACTGGGAGGCCCATATTTCAATCTCCACTTTAGCATGATGCTTGCTGGGTGACTATGGATCCAGGGCCCCAGTGGAGGAGGAGGAGGAGAGTTGGATTTATACCCCACCTTCACTTGGAGTCTCGCAGCTTAGAATCTCTTTTCCTTCCTCTCCCCACAGCAGACACCCTGTGAGGTAGGTGGGGCTGAGAGAGCTCTGAGAGAACTGTGACTGACCCAAGGTCACCCAGCTGGCTGCATGCATGTGGAGAAGTGGGGAAACAAACCAGGTTCTCCAGACTTGAGTCTGCCACTCTTAACCACTACACTAAACAGGATGTCTGGACTGCAATTTCATTACATGCTCTATGTTATTTCAGAAATAAACATTTTATTCTCATGATTCACAATATAGTGTCATCAGATAGGATAATATGTGTGTGAGGGTCCTCATTACACTTCTGTACCAGGCCCAGAGAAACATTTGGGCTGGCCATTCTCTGTCAACCTATTCAGCAACGTTGTTGTAAGGATATAATGGAGGAGAAAATAATGCTCCCTTGGGATCCTTAGAGAAAGGGTGGGGATAAGACTACAACAGATACCATCAGTGACTGAAATAATATTACTTTATATAATGTTTTCCTTTCTTTATGGAATTAAATGCTCAGATTTTCAAATTTGCTTGGAGGCTTAGGAAGGGCAGCAGGCCAGGCAGAGTGACAAATTGCAGGTTCTCATTGACTCAGTGCCTGCAGCCTAACAGAGCCAATCATATACAGCCACTATACCCTCTCTGTGGGGGGTGGGGAAGAAACATGAAGAGACTTGTGACTGGCCAGCTGCTGCTGCCAGAAAAAAAATTCACACCACCACTTCAGTGGTCGAGCAAGTTTATCTGTGCAGCAGCAAGAGCTTGGCACTCCAGCAGCTGTATCCTCCAAAGTCTGTCATCATTCTGAACTCACTCCAGATGTGACCAATCACAACCTAGGGATAGCTACGGTTGATGTTTTCAGCTACTTTATCTGTTACAGAATATATCTAAACCCACAGGTGACGAGGTGTATGATAATGACCACTACAAGGGAGGGGGCATGAAGATGCCTGCCCTGGATGTAGAAATGTCTAGTTATGGCTCCAGCTAAATGCTGGTAGAGAAACCTACTATATGGGGGGGTGGGATTCGGGAGTTAAGCACCTCCCATTCTAGTAAATTATAAGTTGCTTCTGACCAGTGCCCTTGAAGTCTAGTGCTTGCAGACAGCTGATGGTGGGAAAACTGTATCTGGGCTGTAGACTGCAGGGGAGAGCTCCCATCTTTTAATGTTCTTTCTTTCATTCAACTTCCCTGCTCCCCGCATAGAAAACTAGATGCCAGTCAGACAGGTCCAGTCTCAGCCTGATAGGTTTCTTTATGCACAAACGTTTTTTGTATAGAGAAGGGACGTGAGAAGGGACACTGTGCAAAGGAACACAGCCTAGGCACAAGTTTACTGCTGTTTGCAAGAACTAAGCCAGAATTGCTGGGTGGAGTCCAGCCCAGTTAAATGTAAGAACAATGCAATTTCCCCAGCAGCAGAGCAAAATCGATGGTTGCCGCAAACAATGGGTGCGTGCAGGACACTTTTGCACATGCTGGAAGCTGGAGATTAGGAAGCGTGCTTCTTTCAAAAGTCTGCCTGGGAGAATCACCGGAGCGTGACGCCGTACAAATTGAAACTGTTTTGGTGGAAAGCAAGCACCATCACCCAAGATGAAGAAAAACCTCCCCGGACATTTCCAGCACAAAGGGAGAGCATTTGCAGTGCAATCCTAAACAGAGTCACACCCTTCCAAGTCCACTGGCTTAAGCTTTAGAGGACTGCACTATTGGAGACTGGGCTCTGGAAGCCACTTACCGGGAGAGGGAAGATGCTTGTTCCCATAGGAATAAGCGACACAGACCTCATTCCAAGCTAGGTAGCCGAGTCAAGACCTTGCATAGTCTCACCGCAAGACACAGTCTAGATAAAAGTGCTATTGTTTTCCTTCCCTAAGTTATCATCCGTGCGCTACAGAATGAATGCAGAATAGCATTTGGGGGGAGGATCAGGTATAGTACATGTGATTTACGAACGTTCTCCAAGAGAGGGCGCTGGTTGGCCGATTTCCCTTTCCTATCAGGACTGTACAGTTCAGAGCCACATTCAGACAACTGTACTGGGATACTCCGGTCTGAAGATGCCGTGACAACTTATCAGCCCGCCGCATATCTTAATAAGGAGTCATCAGTTTGCATTCATCAGCAGTATTCTTATTCAAAAGCCGGCAATTATGTTCCTCTGATGTGCGCGCCACCTGCCACCAGGATCGCTCTCTGAAGGCATGCCTTTGACACAGGGAGCCAGAGAGTTTCGTGCACTTTGCAATGCGGGGCCACTTGAACTGGACATGGGCAAGGTTGGGCCACATTTCGCCGGGAGCCGCGCCTGACTAGAGACGCTCATATCCCTGGCACGTTTCTCAGAAAAGGGCCGCTCTCCCAAGACGGGAGGGGGGAGGATGATCCCAGTGGGGAAGGAAAGGAACTCTGCACTTCCGCAGAGGCAGCGTGCTCGTGTCGCATATTCCAGGACTGAGCTCTGGCATCCAAAACAGGGGTCGGGCTTTTTGGGGGAAGGCCCGAGTCATGCAGCCCAGTCCTAAGCAAGTTTACTCGTCCATAAACTCCAGTGGTTTAAACGAGATTTGCGGCCGTGCGAGAATGACGCCTAACTGAACGCAGGTGGTAGTACTTACTGCCGAGTAAAGACGCGCGGTCATGGATCCTACACTTATGGCCATCTCATCACACGCACACACCCCACATACACACACGATAGCAGAGAGGAATTTTTTTTTGGGGGGGGGCGTCTGGGAAAATAAGCCTGTCACCGCCCCCCCCCCGGACTCGCACGTGCTCTGGTTGGGCAGATTTCCCAGGCAATGCGCAGATCCCACTGGGGACTTCTGGAGAGAGGGTAGGCGGGGGGCGGCAGGCACGCATTCCTGAGACGCGGGTATGTCTGAATGGGCAGCTGGAACACACACACACCCTTCCCCCAACTTCCATAAACTTTCGCACCCAGCAGCTCAGCAGAGGGTCTCCCCGCCCCTCCCGGGCTTTCCAGGGAACCCCCTGGCGGAACCAGTTCCCCGTGCCCGAGTACGGCGCGGCTGGTGGCAGGAGACCACAGTGCCTCCGAGCACGTGCAGAGTGCGGCGGCCAAGTCCCCCCTTTTTCGGGCTTGGAGGGCAGGCAGGGCTGAGCCCGCCCCCCCTTTGCCCCCCTCCCCGCGGCGCGGCGGCTCTCCCTCGCTCACCGTTGAGGCCGGTGGTCAGGTTGCCGTCGGCGAGGTCCAGCAGGCGGGGGCCGAGGGCGGCCAGGGCGGAGGAGTTGAGGCCGAGCAGGAGCTCCGAGGAGGAGGAGGAGGAGTTGCCCAGGGCGTCGCCGCCGGCCGCCAGCGAGTCCGCGAAGAGGTTCATCTGCAGCAGCGTCTTGAGCAGGTAGCGCAGCATCCTGCCCGCCCCGCCGGCCCGGCGCCTGTGCTGGCATCCGCCCGCCCCACCACCAGCAGCGGCAGCAGCAGCAGCGGGAGGAGCACGAGGAGGAGGAGGAGGCGCCGCGCGAGCCTCCCGCGCCCGCAGCTTCTGCCGCCCCGCTCGGCGCCCGCCTCGCTGTCCCCTCCTCTC
>NW_015161948.1:1330961-1334251 GCF_001447785.1 Gekko japonicus | reverse complement strand
TAACTTGGAAGTCCCCAGCTGCTGTGCCCGGGCACCTTTGAGGGCGCACCCCAGAGCGAGAGAGGGGTGGCAGCGCCTTCCCGGGCCCACCAGCGCACCGGCGGATTCTGCCCGGGCCGTAGCCAGCCTTGCGCAGGCATCCCGGGGCGGGGCGAACGCCGTGCAGGCATCCCACGCCCGGCTCCTGCAGCGCTGCAGCGCTTGGCTCGGGGCGGCCCCCGGCCAGTGGGGCCGGGCCGGGAAAGGGGCCCGCTTGCACTGCGGCAGGTGGCTGCGTGGCGCGCGGGTGGGAGAGGGCGCGAGCGCTAGCTGGGAAAGGAGCCTGCCGCAGGCGCAGGGTTTCCAAGCGGCACCACCACGTGCCGGCTGGTTACTATTAATTGGAAGTGGATATTGGAGTAGTACAAAGAGAAGAAACGTCCCGAAGAGTTTGCGCTCGGGAGTTGGGGAGGGAAAAGCAACGGCCTGAAAGAGTAAGAAAAGCTGAATGGGGAGAAAGTCGTGTGGCTTCCCTTGCCCTTGCTGGTTGATGATAAGCAATGTTCCCTCTAAGCTGTGGAGTCTCATGAGCAAAAATTCTACTTTGTGAGCTACAGGCATCAAAGTTATGAGCAAGTGATTTGGCTGCTGCATAAATTAGTTTGCTCTGGAGCCATCCTTCCTGAGCTAAGACTAAAATCTGTGAACCAGAGGCTAAAAAACTGTGAGCTAGCTCACTCTAACTCAGCTTAGCGGGAACACTGAGATAAGCCAAAGGCTTAAGGGCAGAAGTAGGCTTGGCGGAGGGGCTTGAAAGAAGAGGGAGGCGGGGTCTGGCCAGGCCCGAAGGGGGAACACTCTGCATATGCTTAGAGGCATTCCTTTCTGTTGGGTTGCATTATGGTCTGAACCTGAGCTGCGGCATTCTGTCGAGATGCATTGCCAAGACTGGTGGCTCAAATTAAGCCCTACTGCCTGCCTCCAATCTCCTGCTAAACAGAGCAGAGCTGTTGGACTCTGATTGTCTCCCTCAGTTGCAAACAGCAGTGAAAGTGGCTATGGATAGAGGCTAAAACAGACCAGGACTACCCCAGTCTACTTGCATCCAGTCCCCTTGCTGAGTGTAAGATTTGCTATTCTTGGTGGGCGGGCGGGGTGTGTGTGTGTGCAATCACCCTCAATCACTGCTTGGAAAAGCAGGCGCTTTTACCATTTGCTGTGATTACTAATTTACTGTTTGTTTAGGCTGCACAGAAGTGAAATGGCACCTACCCAGAAGGTGCATCCAGACAGCACCTGCCTGAAGTGCTTGCACACTTTAGTGCTCAGACAGAAGCATTCTCAATCCCCCCCCCCAATCCCCTGCAGTACAAAAGCATCTGGGTGTTTGCAAAACTCCAGGAAGGAGGGAGATTGCATTGCTTTGGGTCCTCCTCCCATGCTGCTCTTGCTAATCTCTGAGGCTCCTATTAGAAATAGGGGAAGCAGCAGTGCTTGATTTACACCAGGCAGGTATCATTGGGGACCCAAAGTGGTTCAGAATGATCATTCTCCTCTACTCCAGTGTACCATCACCAGGGATCTGTGAAGTAGGTTAGGTAAGAGTGTGTGACACCCAAAATCACACAGCAAGCTTCCATAGCAGATCAGGGATTTGAACCTGGGTCTCTAAGGCTGGGTCACATTACGAGAAGACATTACTGGAAGAGACAGTAATACCAGGGAACATTAAGAACATAAGAGAAGCCAATGTTGGATTAGGCCAATGGCCCATCCAGTCCAACACTCTGTCACACAGTGGCCAAAAATACCAGGAGCCATCAGGAGGTCCAGCAGTGGGGCCAGGACACTAGAAGCCCTCCGGTCATAAGCATTTGAATTAAAATTACCATATTGAAATCAAATCTGATGTTTTTTCAATCTTTATTTGTGTGCATTGGAAGAGGGGTAGTCTTGTACGGCGAGTATATCCCAAACTCTATATTTTAACTGGAAAAGTGGGGGGGTCGTCTTATACACCCAGTCGTCTTATACACCGGAAAATACGGTAATTTTTTTGCATGTAAAACTACACCTGGGCCTGAAAGACTTTTTTTTTGTATCTATGACCTATAATGGAAGTATTTTCTTTAGGAAATCTTCACTTATTTTATTTTATATTTCCCAGTCCACAGGACTATCCCCCCCCCCCAATTAAGCCTTTTTTTTTTTGAAAACTTTCCCGGGGGGGTGGTTATCGTATCACCTCTCAGTCGTCTCTTGTCCAAACTAAGTACACCCAGCTCCTTCAGCCTTTCCTCATAGGACTTGGTCTCCAGACCCTTCACCATCTTTGTTGCCCTCCTCTGGACAGGTTCCAGCTTGTCTATATCTGTAATGTATCCAGTCCAGACCGCGTGGCTGGCTTGGGCTCCACGCGGTCAGGCACAAACGTCGAGCTTCACTCCAAGAGATAATGGACTATGTGGATCCTAGCCCGCTCCAATCAGGGGGCTAGGTTCCCGGCCGAGAGCCTATGGGACTCTCGGCCTCTGTAAATAACCTATGGGGAAGTGGGGTGTGTGTGTTTTGGGTGGCAGTTTCTCGGGGAATATAAGCCGGCCTGCGAGCCGGCCAAAGTCGTCTTGTTCCTGATCAAATAAAGTACACTTTGCTGAAATGACTCTCCGTCTGCGTACTTTTCACTGGCAACGAAGGTGGGATCCATCTCCCTCTGAACAGAGACCACGTTCCGGACATCGCCGTGAACCGCCGCGCCGAATTTGCCACCGCCGCCAGCATCGAGCATCTTTGAGAAGTGCCGCTCCCGAGCTCCAAGCATCGCGCCACTGACCCCGAGAGCAGCACCACACCGCTCTGCCTCTACGCAACGCCGAGCATCGCCCTGCTGGCCCCGAGAGCAGCACCGCTCCGCCATCTACGCCGCTCGCTTCCACGTGGAACCCGTAAGATGGCTGCCACATCAGAGAGACTCCCAGTTTTCAACATCTCCCAACCCTCCCAGTGGGAAACTTGGCTGAAAACTCTCAAGAGCCACTTCACCATCCACAGAGTGGTGGATCCAGGTATAAAAAAGGCATACCTGCTGCGCCACTGCGGGATGTAGACCCATCTCCTGCTTAAGGACTTAATAGCACCCAAGCTGACCATAACATCTCCCAACCCTCCCAGTGGGAAACTTGGCTGAAAACTCTCAAGAGCCACTTCACCATCCACAGAGTGGTGGATCCAGGTATAAAAAAGGCATACCTGCTGCGCCACTGCGGGATGGAGACCCATCTCCTGCTTAAGGACTTAATAGCACCCAAGCT
>NW_015161948.1:1327596-1329693 GCF_001447785.1 Gekko japonicus | reverse complement strand
CTTCGCCGCTTTACCTGCACCAGGAAGTTACCTGCCCACCTGAAGGACTTTGTCTGTGGGTGCATTGCGGACCAAGGGGGGGAGGGGTGTAATGTATCCAGTCCAGACCGTGTGGCCGGCTTGGGCTCCACGCGGTCAGGCACAAATGTCAAGCTTCGCTCCAAGAGACAATCGACTATGCGGATCCTAGCGCGCTCCCATCAGGGGGCTAGGTTCCCGGCCGAGAGCCTATGGGACTCTTGGCCACTGTAAATAACCTATGGGGAAGTGGGGGGGTGTTTTGGGTGGCGGTTTCTCGGGGAATATAAGCCGGCCTGCGAGTCGGCCAAAGTCATTTTGTTCCTGATTGAATAAAGTACGCTTTGCTGAAATCACTCTCCGTCTGTGTACTTTTCAATATCCTTCTTAAATTGTGGTGCCCAAAACTGAACACAATGTGAACAGGTGAGGTCTAACCAAAGCAGACTAAAGTGACATCATCTCTTCACATGATCTAGACTCTATAATTCTGTCGATATAGCCCAAAATCGCATTTGCCTTTTTAGCTACTGCATCACACTGCTGACTCATGTTCAGTGTATGGTCTACTAAGACCTCTAGATACTTTTTATACATACTACTGCCAAGACAAGTCTCTCCCATCTTATATTTATGCATTTGATCTTTCCTACCTAAATGCAGAACTTTACCTTAATCCCTATTGAAATTCATTTTATGTGTTTTAGCTCAGTTTTCCAGCCTGTCAGATCATCCTGTATCCTGACGGCACTTTACACTCAGGCTCCCACTACACCACACCACCATGCTGGTCATACTACAGTTTAGGATCTCAGATTATGAGGGGCCTCTAAATACATTTTTAAAACTAAACATTAGTAATACATATTAGTGATGGGGGCCTCTTAAATCTGACATAATTTGGGGCCTCAGCGTGTCTTAATCTGGCCCTGGAGAATGGCCGTAGGAAGCAGAAGAATCCCTGTCTGGCCTGTGGATTCTGGGTGCATGACGTCCGTAACATTTGAGATGCTTGCATACTTCAAACCTGGATGCAAGCTGACACTTTAAGGAAGCATCGGTATGGGACTTTGCCAGTGATGACATATCCCTACTAAGCACATTTCAACCATAACAATTCGCGAGTACCTTGAAGTGAACCCCCTCTGGTCCTTCGCTCTGCTGCTTTGATAAAAGGGACACAGCAGGGCCTGCTGCAACCTGAACCATCCAGGTGACGCACATACGGGGTTCTGTGGCACATGGGACCTCCTCTTCCTTCTGTGCTTTCCCTCTTGGTGCTTAAATGCCAGATTGGGAGCAGGGAAAAGTCTTGTGCAGACTGCGGTGATAAAACTGAATTAGGCGTTTGCTCCTTTCCTAATTCAGTTTTATCACCCCAGTCTGCACAAGTCTTTCTCCTTGCAGGATGGCCAAGAATGGAAGTTGCAGTGTTTCTTGTCTTTAAAGACACCCAGGGGCCTGATGCAGGCTGGGCCTGTGTGGTACAAGGGAAATGGGGTGCTCAGGCTTCCCCCCAGTGCTGTATCCCTGGCTGGAAATGTTTCAACAGAGCTGCTATCTACCCTGCTGCAGCAAATATACAGGCATCCGTCTCAATTCCCTGCCTGGGTTCCAAGATCTGGGGTCTGTTTTAGCCCTTAGCGGCACTTCATGTCTTCAAAGATTTTCTGTCCCTGCCCCTTCTTTTTGGCTGCAGAGGTGGCTCAATTAAATAGTTTCTTAACAGCCCGAATCAATGAACCAACCAGATGAACTGGAGTCCTTGTCCTGCCAATTCAGAACTGTTAAGGACATTCACTAGCATGCTGCCTAACTGAATGTCCTTATGGGTGGGGGGGAGGGGGGGAGATGCAGTCTCTCTCACACAAATACCTGCAGTAGCTATTGCTATCTGAAATTGCTAGATCCCTGAATATCTGCATTGGAGCAGCAAGGATTCTTTTTCCGGGATATGTTTGATTCAGAACAGCTCAGTAATTTACACTGTGTTCACTAGCTTTATAAGGGTCTGGGAAACTGCCTGCAGCATCCCCCCCCCCCCGAATGTACAAAAGAACCTAAAAATTTAAAACAGGT
>NW_015161948.1:1269660-1327578 GCF_001447785.1 Gekko japonicus | reverse complement strand
CGGGGGGGGGGGGGGGCAAAGCTGGGCAAATTTCATAAATCCAACATTGTTGATTAGGTGCCATGGCTCAGTGGCAAGGCACCTCTTTTACACACAGAAGGTCCCAAGTTCGATCCTTGGCATCTTGTATTAAAAGAATTCAAGTTGGCAGGTGTTTGGAAAGACCTTTCTCTGCCCTGCAAAGCTGCTGACAGTGTGGAAAATCTTGAGTTAGGGGGATCAGTTGGTCTAAGAGAGCCAGTTTAATATAGTGGTAAAGAGCGGTGGACTCTAATCTGGAGAACCGGGTTTGATTCTCCACTCCTCCACATGCAGCCAGCTGGGTGACCTTGGGTCAGTCACAGTTCTCTCTGAGTTGTTCTCTCAAGAGCAGTTCCCTCAGAGCTCTCTCAGCCCCACCACCTCACAGGGTGTCTGTTGTGGGGTGAGGAAGGGAAGGAGATTGTAAGCCACTCTGAGTGAAGGGTGGGATATAAATCCAACTCTTCTTCTTTTTAAATATAGAGCATCTTCATCTAGTTGAGTGTAGAGGTAAGAATTCAAATCTGGTCAAGTGGAGTTTGAGTTGCAGATGCCCTAATGAAACTGTCTGGTTTAGCAGGAATCCAGTTTAGTAACGGGTACTCAGCTGTTGAACAACAGAGATGCCGCAGCCTCATACTCAATAAAAGAATCCACAGGAGACAAAATAAAATTTAGCTGCATCTTTGTGGGTCTGTCTAAGACAGGCAAGGTGGACAAGAGCTTCTCCCTCATCAGTTGGGGCTGCAATTACACAACTTTGGATGCTGTTCAAAAACGATTCCCATTCCAGCAGAAGACTGGTAAAAAAGTTGACGCTGTTACATATCCTTCATAAATCAAACAGTTGTTTATACTTAATGCGTTTGTTGCAATCGGCCTGGCAATAAATCTCCCTGGGCCTTTCTCCTTACTTTAAAGCCACTCTGTGGACTGCATTCTGAGAGCTTCATTACCCAGCTTGAATGTTAATGATCTCCATGCCCTGGAATTCCACACGGGATGGCCAGTGTGAAAGGGGTGGGGTGGGGGAATCACAGAGGTGGGAGGAAGGGTCTCAGCGCAGGGCTGGCAGGCTACAAGAGGACAGTGAGAGAAGCAGAAGCCACGTTTTAACCTTTGTTCCTGTACAGCAAGAGTTACACAAGATTTGCATGTTCCTTCAGAATCTCCAGTAATCCAGGAAGCTGTTGTTGTTGAAGGCCTCACCAGGTGGCGCCCTTACACACATCCTCCACTAATGGCACATGCCTAACCAAAATCCAATTGGGGAAAGCTACCTAGGGTCACTAGAAGCAACTTGATGGCATAACACACACACACACACACACAAACAGGCGTTGTTAAGAAGATGCTGCAGTTAATTAAATCTAGTCCTTACGGCAAAAGAACACTTGGGAATGGGGTTCCCCTGGATTTCTAAAAAGCCTCGGCATTTCTTATGTTCTTATGTTCTTAAGAAGCCTTGTTTACTTGACAGTTTATAAAACAGAGTGTGGAATTGGTGTATGAGTATAAGTAAGCCGCTTGCATTCTAGTACTATAGAGGCCAGGAAGTCTAAACACTTAAGCATGCAGCACAGAATCTGACATTTCCAAAACTTGAATCTTGAAATTTTAAGTTTCTAGACCTCATGGTGCAAAGAAACAGAGTGCTAGTAACTAGCTCAGAAACCTGTATTCAGGTGAAAGGATGCAGTGTTCAGCCATTTCTCTCTCTGCGTCTCCCTCTCCCATGAAAAACACATCCTGAAATCAGGATCAATTCCATATACAAACCAGTACATCTTATTCAGATTGCAGTTTTCTAATCTCAGAACCTGGGCTGCTTGGGAGAAAAAAACAAAACAAAGACAAAGCACGGACTCAGTTTTCCTCACTCAGGGGTCCACTCCTGTGAACTTGACTAGCAAATGGGTGAAACTCAAGTGTACAGATGCTGGCTTTCAAGGACAGTCGAACTCTACATCAAGGCTGTGAATTATTTTCTAATAGTCTCTTCACATTAGCTCCCAGAAACACTGAGAATACCCACTCCGCCCTTAGAGATGGCAATAAGGAGGGCTGTCTTCATAGCCGGGCAGCAGGTCACTGTTAAGATGCTGTTCAAATTCCCTGTTAGCCAGGAGAGCCAATTGTTTGACATTCTTCATTAGGGTTTTACACTCCTCCGCTTCAAGTGTCATTAGATGCATATCTCATATCTACATACTCCAGCCTCCCTGGCCCGAAGCATGCGATGATAGCACTTCTCCTGAAGGATTATGGATTGCAGAAGGGACGGAGAATCGACAGGAGTGTCATATGCACTTACAGATAATATCAGCTACAAGACCATTTTCAAATATGACCTTCCAGCCCTGCAAATTCTAAGATGTTTGGGTGACTCTTCAGGTATAAGTGTTGCCTAGCTGTCTGTGATCTGTGAGTGCCGCTGCACGGACGCTTAACCGCTATACAACTTTTCTAGTTGCGGGCAGATTAGGGTTGCCAGCCGTGTTCCCTCTAAGCTGAGTGAGTGTGAGGTAGCTCACAGTTTTTTAGCCTCCGGCTCACACATTTTTGTCTTCACTCAGGAAGGATTCTGGCCTAGAGTCTGGAAGAGGAAGAGGAGGAGGAGGAGGAGAGATTGGATTTATACCCCACCCTTCACTCGGAGTCTCAGAGTGGTTTACAATCTCCTTCCCTTCCTCTTCCCACAACAGATACCCTGTGAGGTAGGTGGGGCAGAGAGAGCTCTGAGAGAACTGCTCATGAGAGAACAGCTCTCAGAGAACTTTGACTGACCCAAGGTCACCCAGCAGCTGCATGTGGAGGAGTGGGGAATCAAACCCGGTTCTCTTAGATTAGAGTCCATGCTCCTAACCACTACACCAAACTGGAGAATGCCAGCTCATTCTGCGCTTGGAGAAAGCCAAGCTAATTGTCGTTGGGGGCAAACAGCTCCACCAAACTGGAGAATGCCAGCTCATTCTGAGCTTGGAGAAAGCCAAGCAAATTGCTGTCTTTGGGGGCAAACAGTTTAATTTCCCCAAGTCTAATTCTGAATTAAACTCTGGGGATGGGAGAGCCCATCTCTAATCAAGGCTGCGTCCATGAATGTGGGGAGGAAAATGATGCATGATTGTCCAGAATTTGTTGAGTGACGTTGGGATGGTCAGCTTCTCTCAGTCTAATCTACAGTATTGTTTTGAGGATGAAATGGAGGGGAGGGAAGAACTGGGTATGTCTTAAAGAAATGGCGGGATAAAACTGTGAGAGAGGGCAAGGTAAAAAAAAGAGGGGTTCTTTGGAGGACAGTAATTCAGTATTTGAGTTTTGCTGGCCACAATGAAGGATGTTGGTTTTTCAGGACAACATGAAGATACATGTAAAGTTAAGGTTGTTCGAATGAGCTCAGTCCGAGTGTTTTCAGTTGGTTTTTATTAAAGTGTGGTTCATGCACAACTTTTTCTATAGCAAAATAATTCCAGTGCTGGGAAGAAACATGTGAAATGTACAGCATGGGCATTTATTCTATAAGAGGAACATGGGCTGAGCCACCACTGCACACACAGAAACAACCTTCTGTTGAATCACAGCAAAACACTCCTGCTACGGACAGTGCATGGTACTGTATACTTTCTCCTACCAAGGTGCAGGTTTTGTTTTTGGAAAAATGTCACACGCTTGAATTCTGTCTGCCAATTAATCATCGAGTAAGCTACCCTGAAGGCTGATTCCTCAAGAACAACTGTTCATGTGTTAACAAACTGGTGCTTTACAAGCCTTGTGCGCTAACAGCTTGTGCTGGCGTAACGCACAGGTAGAGCAAACAAATGAGCAGGTGTTGTTCCTAATTAGCATGTGCCCTGGGATATTATTCAACAGTGACAACACACCTGATATCCACGGATATCTGCCAAACCCAGGATTCATTGTAATTGATTAGTGCTCAAGTTTAAGGACCACCAATGTGCTTCGTAGCAACTGCTCTGCTTTCATTGACTGAAAAATTCTCTTAAAGCAGGCATGTGGGGCAACTGTAATATTCCAGAGAAGGGATCACCAACCTTTTTCAGCCTGCAGGGACCTTTGGAATTTTGACACAGAGTGCTGGGCACAACTACAAAATTTGCTGCCATTTGGAGCCAACTGCAAAACGTCAGGGAGTGAGGTCATACATAACTCTAATAGTAACCTTTCAGTTTCAGGCAGAAGCTCTGTTTAATAGGATGCCTTTGAAAACGAGCTTATTGTTTTAAAATATTGCCTTGCATATACACAGCTTACCTTCTGTCACATGGTGAAAATCCTTGTGCTGTAGTGGCAACTGCCGCTGAAGCAACTTAAAAAAAACTTGTACAGCTAATCAGCTCTCCAATGGCCAATCAGAAGCCGTGCTGAGCAAAAGCTCCACCTGACCCCACCCACTTTCTAATCACACTTGGTGGGCAACAGGAAAGACGTCAGCACAGGTGCCCTGGGCCCAAGCGCACCACATTAGGGACCCCTCTTGTGAAAAAGAGCAGACTCTACCTTCGTGTTCTTTATCTGATATGGACTCTTACCTGAAAACAATCCAAATGGCTAATATCTCTTTGGTATACATTAATGTAGTGAGAAAATTTCTATGGTCTATACATAAAACTGCCATTCTAGAAGCATGGATTCTGGCTCGTACTGGAAGCCCCAAACCCAATTCATGTCTATGAAGAGGGCAGCCAGACTTCCACAGACCAAGATGCCAGCCCAGGTTCATTTTGAGCACGCATGATGCTCCCTTATATAGAGTCGGATCATTGGTCTACAAAGGTCAGTACTGTCTACTCCGATGGGCAGTGGCTCTCCAGAATTTCAAGCAGAGGACTTTCACATTTTCTAGTATGATCTTTTCAACAAAAGGTCCTTTTAACAGGAAAAGCGGATCCTTTTAACAGAAGATTCTAGGGATTGTACTTGGGATCTTCTGCATGCAAAGCAGGTGCTGTGAGTCATGGCACCTCCTTTGTGGCTTGTTCAATACTGAAACGTTAGCATCTATTGTGACAAACTATAAGGAGGTCTACTCAGAATCTTCCTTAGGTCTATTCAATGGGGCTTACTCCCAAGAAAGTGCCCATAGGATTACACTTTATATGACCCAAGTTTTCATCATGAAATGTAAAAGTTGCATAAAATGTCCTCTTTTAAAGCCATCAAAGCATCACAGAGTATGTCTGTCCCAAATTTCACCTGCAGAGGAAGTGCTGTAGCAGTGTTCATACACCTGTGAGTCAGTTACAGTGCAATCTTAGACAGTTTCAGAGGGCAGATGTGTTGGTATCCAAGAGTCAAAGCTGCCTTTGTCAGATAGATCTTATACCCTGATTATTGTGTTGGACTTTAATGTGCTCAGTCCCAAATCCAGCTATCTTAAACAATGATACCAAGTCCCTTTAATTCAGTGGACTTAGAAGGGTGTGACTCTGCTTAGAATTGATCTGTTGATGAAGCTCATGTTTGAGGGAGAGATTGGCCTATGAATGAAGAAACTGAACCACATTTTTCCCATGAATTCACTAGATGGCCTTATAAAAACCCACAATTTCTTAATCTCCCCTGTCTTCCAAGATGCTAAAGGCAGTGCATGTCATTCTCCTCCAGTTTATCCTTCTAATAAGTGTGTGAACTTTACTATCTGAGACACAGACAGAGGGGTCTAATGTTACCCAATTAACTTTCTGACAGAAAAGGTAAAAACCTGTGCCTCCCACGTTGTAGTCCACCACTCTGATAACTAAATAACACTGATTTTCACTTTGCAGAATGAGTCTGCTAGTACTAACTTTATAAAGATACTGGAAAGAATAGAGACATGTGTACACTGAAAACCACTACATAGCTTGGTCATTCTAACAAATCACACCAGCATGTCAAAAAATGAGCAGAATTAGGCCATATATAATTTGTACCTGGATCCCCCTGCCCAAGTTATTCTGCATTGCTTTATTAACCATGACCTAAGGAGATAGGAGGTAAGCATGCGTGCTAATTTCAGTGACTTTTGGGCTTCAGGTTCTGGGATCAGCATGCTTCTGAATTCACACAGCAGCTGGACAGAACACAAACTCCCACTCTGTCACCTCAGAGTTGCAGATCTCCTCCCTCTTTTCGCCCATTAGCATCATTGCCTGACAGCTCCCTAAGGTGTCAGAACAGCCCAGGCCTATCCCAGAGCTGAATGAAAGGGGGCAGGTGGCTTCCCGGCCCCATCAGAGTCTCTCTCAAGGCGGCTCTCTTTGGGAGCTTGAATTTTAAGTGAGCTTTGCTCGTGCTAATCTGTAGCTGGCACGTGGCAGATTGAACCTGTCTTGCATTCCTCCTACGGTCATGGGCAAATTTCCAACATGTCAGAGACCCACAGAAAGAGGGGGAAGTGAGTCCTCAAAGTTTCTCCCTCTGCAGCAGAGAGCATTTCCCAAGTGTTAGAACAGCAGATGCTACCGCAAGACATTTATTTATTTATTTATTACTTCAATTTATACCCACTCAGGGGAGCCTTCTATCTATATATTTTGGGGTTGACTGCTGAATTGTCACCATTCTGGTAATTAGGGGTCTCAGAATACTGTGCATCCAACGTTCATTGTGAATGGCACTTCAGAAGAGGACCATTTGCCTCGCCCAGAAGCAACCATGAATGGTTATGGATGTTTCAGTTCAATCACATCAGCCAATGGAATGGTTATGATCTATTTTCTGAGGTTACATGCCTGTGTCACCTGTGAACCCAGAAGTAACTATGCATTTGACCGGCTGCACTAAATAACCCTGGCCAAGATCTGCTCTGCCTTTGTTGAGAACACTTCTATGGCGCTTGCAGTGTATGAAACATTGCTTATCCCTGCAACAGTGTCCAAGCATCTGGCTGAGAGACAATCACATGCACCAGGCAACACGCTAAACAGGGATGTGAAACTTGGGTGTGAAACATTAAACAGGGATGTAAAATTTGGAGATCACAGCACCACATTGGCCAATTGCAAGCATTGCCAACTGGTATGGTTATGTTCTCCTATTTCAATTATTATGAAAATGCTTGGGTCCAGACTGAGGGCATAAGTACATGTGACAGGTCATGGGTGTGCATCCAGAGTTGCAGTCAGACATACATTGCAGGAACTCATATTTAAAAGCACTCACTCGGTGCAGTGAGGGAGTGCTGCAAGTGGGGAGAAAGAGCTTCCGGTTCCCCTCCCACCCTGCTTTCACCCGTGGAAAGGGTGATGGTGTGGCTCTTTGTTCCTCTTATGTGGTTCCACATGTCCTTCCTAGGGTACGTGGAGCCAGAGAAAAGGGAGGAAAGCCACCACTCTTTCTCATGGCAAACAACGGAGTAGGAGGGAAACTGGATGCCGGGCCTTTAATGGATGATTGGCCCATCTGGTACAGGGAGAAAGCTCTTGTTAGGCATGCCCAGTGGTAAACGTGTGTCCTTGGAAGGATTCATCCTGTCCCTATACAGACAGCCCAAGATTTCTTTTATGCCCGTCTTTTTTGCTATGGGGAAGATGAGAGAGGAGCAGGGCCAATTTGGTGTAGTGGTTAAGTGCGCGGACTCTAATCTGGGGGCGATTTCTCACTAGAGCTGCCTCGCAGCGCAGCCACCATTTGCCTTGACACAAACATGTCAATTTCACACCTGAAGCTGCGGGGCTGCATTTTGACTCGCAGCTTCGCCCGATTTCCTCCGCAGTTTCGTGATCCTGGTTTTTGAGGATCATGAAACTGCGGAGGAAATCGGGTTAAGCCGCGGGTCAAATGCAGCCCCGCAGCCTCGGGTGTGAAATTTACATGTTTGTGTCGAGGCAAACGGCGGCTGCCCTACGAGGCAGCTCTAGTGAGAAATCGCCTTGGGAGAACCGGGTTTGATTCCCCACTCCTCCACTTGCACCTGCTGATGTGACCTTGGGTCAGTCACAAGCTCTGGCACAGCTGTCCTTGAAAAAGAGGTTTGTGTCAGAGCTCTCTCAGTCCCACCCACCTCACAGGGTGTCTATTGTGGGGAGGGGAAGGGAAAGGGGTTTGTAAGCTGCTCTGAGACTCCAAGTGAAGGGCAAGGTATAAATCCAATCTCTTCTTCTTCTTCTCTTATTTTGTCACCAAACAGCTGGCTGTCAGCAATAGGGAGGGCATCTACTTAAGATCAGTCCTTCAGATGTCAAGCAGCTGATTCTCAAAGTGGCCATGTCAAAGCAAGGCAAGGTGCTTGATAGGGTTACCATATCATAGGCATCCTGTTGAAGGATTCTATGCACAGATCCAATTCATATAAAGAAATGGCTTTCCTCCCCTAGATGGACTTGACTGCATTAACTCAAGCTATCAATACTTCAGTATATACAGAACACAGTTTGATACCTTTAAGGCTTTGTGGAACTGTGAACTATGCCCTAAATGTATATACTGGTATCTGCAAGGGAAGATGGCCATCTGCTATGGAGTTCAGTACTAACCAACCAACATATTTGTATAAGTGGCCAAATCACTCACTCAAAGAACATAAGAAGAGCCATGCTGGATCAGACCAGTGATCCATCTAGTCCAGCATCCTGTCTCACACAGTGGCCAACCAGTTCCTCTGGTAGGCAAACAACAGGGCATAGAGCCTGAGGCCTTCCCCTCATGTTGCCTCCTGGCACTGGTATTCAGAAGTTTACTGCCTCTGAACATGGAGGTTCCCTTTAGTCCCGATGGCTAGTTGCCACTGATAGTCCTATCCTCCATGAATCTGTCTAATCCCCTTTTAAACCTGTGTATACCTGTGACCATCACTACATCCTCTGGCAGCGAATTCCACATTTTAATCATTCTTTGTGCAAAGAAACATTTCCTTTTGTCTGTCCTGAATCTACGGCTCTTCGGCTTCATTGGATGCCCTCAAGTTCTAGAACTTGGAAGAGGGAAAAAAGGTTCTGTCGAGTTTCTCCATCCCATACATAATCTTATAAACCTTTATCATGCCCTCCCCCATTGTCTCTTTTCTGAACTGAAAAGTCCCAGACTCTTCAGCCATTCCTCACAGGGAAGGTGCTCCAACCCCCCTAATCATCTTGGTTCCCCTCTTCTGTACTTTTCCGAGCTCTGCGATGTCCTTTTTGAGATACAGTGACCAGAACTCCACACAGCATCCCAAATGAGGCCACACCATTGATCTATACTCAACCGACAGGAATTTCTGTTTCTTTAAATTGTTATTGACCACCCCAGTTGTGCATAATGTGCATTTCCCATGTCACAGTTTTAGCTCAGTATAAAATATTCTAAATAAATAAATATAAATGGTGCCTGCTCTCCTTTATCTGAATTTCTGATGGCCTAAAAGTTCTGGAGACAGTCTAATGAATGCACATACCCTTTTTATAGTTTACAAACTGCTTTTTATTTCTTCACTAAGCATCCTGTAACTACGCTCTGAGAATACACCAATCCATGACAAATAGCTCACTGTAAAGTACAGAGTCTATGTAAGAAGCAGTTCTGTAAAGAAACTTTAATGGCAGAACATTATCTGAGCTAGGCAGTCTAGTGAATAAAGTCCTGGACTTGAACCTGGGCCTCTGGCTGGTCGAGTTCTCAGATATGAACCCAAAAGTGGGCTTGGGAAAGTCAACATCTCTTTCTCTCTGCCCTAGACCTACCACTCAAAAGAGGGATAAATGTGACAGCCCCCCCCCATCTCAGAGAGAATGAATGAACCAATGTTCATAGCGGTTTTCTAAATACTGTGAAATGTTTCTAGAATGATAACGTTAATTCTAATCAAGTCAGACATTTGTTTAGATACGTCTCCATATTAGTTGATGGGGGAGGAAGAAAAAGGTTGACAGCCTAGAGGTGGGATAGGCAATTTTTTCAACCCGAAGGCCACATGTGGTGCTGGAAATGGGAAGGTCCAGCATCTGAGCCCTCAAAAGCAGGCAGAGACCCAGATGTGACCCTCTCTCCCACTTGGCAGCTCTTAATAGCCTTCAGACCTTGAGGTGTTTAACAGTTTTTCGGGAGTGTGGTCCTACTGGCTGATGCTGCAGTCTGGCAGGCTGATCCCACTTAAATTTGTTTAAGCAGGCTGAGAGCTGAACGAAAAGCTCCTATGGCCTGGCTCTGGGCTACAATTTGTCCTCTTCTGGCCTAGATTCTGGGAGATGGAGGAGGAGGAGCAGCAGGAGATTGGGTTTATACCCTGCCCTTCACTCGGAGTTTCAGAGTGGCTTACAAACTCCTTTCCTTTCCCTTCCCTTCCCCACAACAAACACAGCTCTGACAGAACTATGGCTTGCCCAAGGTCATCCAGTAGCTGCAAGTGGAGGACTGGGGAATCAGACCCGGTTCTCCCAGATTAGAGTCCGCACACTTAACCACTACACCAAACTGGCTCACTGTAAGAATGGCAAGCCGAACCTGAAACTCCCATAAGCCGCCGGAGATGTTCTGTGTCACAATCTGAGCTCGAGCTGATTGCGACACATAATATACAGAGAAGCAACAGAGGAACAGATCACCTTTCTCCGATACTGTGTCACCTCCTCGGGCTTTGCTTACACAGCATTTGTAAATGTCATTCTCCTGTGACCTCAAGTTGTTTGCCTGCCTGAGCTGCTGAAAACCAACTATCCTGCTTTCTGTAAGCTGCTATGATAGATGAGCACATTCACCCAGCTTGCAGACCTGTGCCATATCAGAGAACAAGGTGATAAAGGTCCTATTTTGGAGAAGGGGGAAGGGGTGTCTTCCCGAAGGATGCAAAAAGTAGATGTTTGGTACAACTATATTTAGTTCCTTTTATCTTGGAAACTGTGCCCAGTCTGAGGAGTTCATAAGCTTCTTTCAGGCTCAAGGAAAGATCTAACTCTCTGTACACCCACCTGCCCCGGAGGATGTGCCGCTCCTGTCTTTATACAGATGTGCTTGCTCAGCCAGGTGTATCCAGACCACAGCTTGCATTTCCCTGGAGGCTCACTTTTGGTGTTACATTTTGAAAATCCATTGCAAGGTGATTTACCACATCCATTTTATACGGTAAATATTTCATAGACTATGTGGTGAGGGTTGGTATTTACTGCATTAACGGAAAAGTACTTCTTCTCAAAAATAAAATTTGTGCTAAAGTGGTAAAATGCCAAGTCTTACCAACTGAGGCTGCATTCAAGCTATGAACCTTTCTGAGTGATCAAAACCAGCCCAGTACTAATCTATTGAGCCAGGACCAGTAGCCTAATATCCTGCTCGTAAGTAGTAAAAGGAGGGACGAACTTGCCACTTAGGGAAAGCTGTACTCCCGAACCTTGATCTAAAAACTTCTAGGGAGATGCAGGCTGTGGTCTTGGAAAGGATGGTAACCCATCTAATCTCTTCAGTCTCTGAAGGAGGGCAGGCAAAGAAAGATGGCAGAGGAATAGAGACCTGGAGCTCATATGCAGGGCTTATGTGAGGCCCTTTAAGCCAGCATGGTATAGTGGTTAAGAGCAGACTCTAATCTGGAGAACTGGGTTTGATTCCCCACTCCTCCACATGAGGTCTGCTGGGTGACCTTGAGCCAGTCACTATTCTCTCAGAACTCTTTCAGCCCCACCTGCCTCACAGGGTGCCTGTTGTGGGGAGGGGAAGGAAAGGAGATTTGTAAGCCACTCTGAGACTCCTTAGGGCAGAGAAAAACATGGTATGAAAACCGACTCTTCTTCTGAATGTGCAAGACCCTAAGTGTGCAAGTTATGGGACTGCTGAGGGAAGAGGCTCCTGCAATCTGCCACACTGCCTGAGACAGCGGCAGCAGTGACTACAACCCCCAGCCTGCCTCACAGCTATTGTCGTAGCTGCCACCACCCCTGTCTGCCTGCCTCACCTCCGTTGCTGCCACTCCTGGAGATAATCCATTTTACCTTTTCTCTACCATGGCCCGCTTTAAAAATTGTGTAGTAAGGACATGCCCTATCAGGCTTCCAGAACTCTCAAGAATTACCGTCCCCTCAGAAGTGTTTGGCTGCCATTTTGTTTTCCCTTGCACTCATAAATGGAGGTTGAACGCTCGCAAGAAGGGATCTTTTGAGAGTTTTGGGAAGTGGCCCAGGTTGTTTGCCGTCCTGTCTTAATTTCCCTTGGCTCCTCAGCGAGAGTGAGGAAGCTGCCGGTGGGTGTGATGGGAGGTCACTACCCCTCAAAATTTGCAGCTGGAGCTGACCTCCCCCCAAACCTGGCTGCACCAGGAGCCAAGTGGGTAGCCTGGTGTCCAGTCCCAACAGGGGCTGTGTTACATTGACACAAATGCATACGATCTACCCTTTTCCTCTATGGGCCTAAACCAAGCAGTATTTTCAGACAGCGAATGACATATATACGACTGGCCATCCACAAACCGTTTAAGCTGCACACGACTTGCCGCAATGTGGCCGATCTCCCCCCCAGATGAGTTCAGTTTTTTGTGTTCCAGCACTGAGAAAACAGAAAGGTGGGGGAGGAAGGGGGGGGGGGGGGGGGGGACAGGCTGGGAAGGAGAGATGGCATGGCAGAGATTAACATTCTAACTCACACACACCAGGTGGGGGACAGAGAGAGAATTGCCAGAGAGTACAACAGAGATAAAAAGGCATGACAAATGAATGTCAAGAGGTAAAGAGGTACAATCTAGACTTGCTTGGGAAGGGGGTGGAGGCTCAGCTAGAATATAGGGAAGGAGTAGCTGTCCAAATAACCCAAGCTGAGCAAGCGACAGGATCGGTGCAGTGACCAGAAGAGGAACTGAATTAGCATTTTGGTGAACAACTGACTGGATCAGCGCTCAACCTTCATGGTTCGAGCAAAGCTGAGGGTCTCTCCCTGAGATCTGATTAGTCATCAACTGTTATTAGACTTTGCAGAGCTCTGCAATATGTGATAATAAGGGGAGATAGTGTATCTCCATGCGGCAGATCCTCTGATGGGAGTCTGAACTTACCGTTCGGAGAGAGGCAGGAGATAAGGAGCTGCTATTGAACACAGTGGGCAGAGGAGGAGGGGGAAATGTTATAATTAGTCTCTCAAGTGCCTGCACTTTTTGGTGTCAGAAGGAAATTGAAATAAGGTTAAATGATTTGTGAAAAGAGAAGCGGGGAGATTAAATCAGGACTTCCCTGATTTCATTTACCCGTATACCTCCTTTCCATTCCATTCTGTCACACTGTGGGTAGCCCTTAAAGGAGAGAGACATGTATGCAGCCTCCTTTGGTTCTGCAGCAGGAACCAGGCGGGACCCAACTTTATCTACAGTCTGAACAAATCGCCCGTTCTCAAAGCCTCGTTAAAATTTTGGGCTGCAGCCGAATATGCTGCAGCTTGTAAAGGAGCAGTCATGACCTCAGAGGATTCATGGAGCTGCACAAGTTCATATGGCTTATGGCTGCACTCCTGACTACGGGGAAAGCATGAGGCATCTGATAGTGGAAATGTATGGTTCGTTGGGCGAATTCAGAGGAGGACAGCTTCAGAAACAGGACAAGGCCGTGGTCCTCCTGAGATCATTCTGAGAGGGAGCAGCGGAGCAGTGAGGGTAGCAAACCCTAGCAAGCACATCGTACGGCAGATAACAAAGAACAGAACGTAACAAGCAATCTAGTCAGGAAAAATATACTTGATGTGCAACAAGTTAAATGCCATCTCTTGGGCTGTGAGTCCTGTGCAGCAATTGTAGGATGAGCTAAGATGTTCTTGTTGGGCCAAACGCTGTTCTATTGCTTTGGTTTGTCAAAGTCATTCCAAGACATTTTGAGTTTGTTAGCTGCGCAATATCCACTCGACCCTACATCAGGGCCAGTTGCCCCAATGTTTCTTGTTGCTAATCAGCTTATTAATACAGTTCTCACAATTATTTGCACACAGTTATTCGGATGGTCATGTGACAGCCTAACTGAAGTTTTTGTCACATATTTTCTTTGCACAAAGCGGTAGTGTTTTCACAACACGTGAACAATTACTTTCGGTGGGAAGAAGAAAGCTGCTATGATAGAAGGTGCTATGATAATGTTCAGCCCACGAATGCACTGCTCCTTTAAACTGGGTGATAAACAGAGCTCAAGATGGCTTTTGAAAAGAGAGGACTCAAATCCTTCATTTAATATAAGAACATAAGAGTTGCCTTGCTAGACCAGGCCAGTGGTCCATGTGGGACAGCATCTCCTTCAACGAGAAACTAGTGACAAACTCTGGAGAGTCAACAAACAAGGCTTTCCCCTGTGGTTGCCTCCTAGCATTGGTATTCAGAGGTTTATTGCCTCTAGCTGTGGATTCCCTATAATCATGAATAGTGACGCCTGATGGGCCTCTCTTCCATGAATCTGCCTTATCCCCTAAGTGGAAGCTGCATTCACCTGTGGTTCTTAGCATCCTGTCTATCAAGGCTTCCTATCAAGCTTCTACGGGTGATTTCCATTTCCCAGGGAATCACATTCAGAGTACACTTTTTCAGGGAAAGAAGGCATAAGAGGTCAGAGGTCATTTCCTTTTGTCACTTCTTTATGAACGCTCTATCAGTAAACTTTGGGGGGTATTTTTGCATTTTGTGTGTGTGTGTGCCCGTGACTGGAAGTCACGGTGACCTCTGGCGACTCCTACTGGGTCATGGAGGATGTTCAGAGAAGTAGCTTGATAGCCTGCCTCTGCCCCCAGCCTTGGTATTCTTTGGAGGTCTCCCATCTAAGTACTTGCCAGGGTTGGCCCTGCTTAGGTTCGGAGATCTGATGAGACTGGGCTTGCCTGGGCTATCCAGGTCAGGGCTCCCAGTAAACCTTGCGAGGCATGCAGAGATCTTTGCAGCACAGCTTTGTGTTTGCCAGCTTAGCAAGTACTAGCACCACAGAATTTGTAATTTTGAATTTGAGGTAAGAATCACTGAAGAGTCACAACATTTAGTGCCAAGCGGGATTAGGTCTATAAAGCTTTAATACTATTGACATTAAATCGCTTTGTTGTAGCTGCATGGCTTGTTTTAGTTAGTATAAAGAAGTTGGCAGGCACTCTCCTCTTTAATGGGAAACAGGCCTTGTGTGGCTGCAGTTCAGCCCTGAGTTCGGGGTGCTTGAAATTAGTAAATTTCAGGATGCCTTTCAGGGTTGGATTGTGAGGTTCTGAGAAGATAACCAGTAAATAAGCTGTTGTTCTGCTGCTATGGGTACACCAAAATGGTATTTATAAACGGATGCATTTTAAAGTTTCCTAACAAGATAAGCTGCTCTCTCGCCCCACTCTCGGGACACCCAGTTCACCTGATCTTGGGATGGGATCTCTCCTGTCACCAGCAACCAAAACAACCCTTCTGGGAGGGGCTCTGCACCTCCAGGAGCTTTGGGCAGCAGCTTCTGACACTCAGGAATACTATAGCCACAAAAATGGATACTCATCGGGATCCAACACAGAGGTCTCATATATTAACCCTTTCATACCTCTCATGCCACCATAGATCATATCCAGTTATTTGGCCAATAACCGTGCTGCCATATAGTTGCCTGAAGCTTTTAAGTCTTGCTTGCTCCTTGGGTATCATGTTTGCAAGAACATCTTTCAGATTTGTGGAGGTGCTGGCATGTCTAATGGCAAAAATGATACATGACTCATTCTTGGCAACCAGGAGGTGCGCGGCCACCCTACTACTGGCAGTCAACAAGGGCATGGCAAGCAGCGACCGGACCGGACACGGTAACAGCAATGGGGAAAATCAGCGGCCGCCTCACAGGAAAAGGGGAAGCCTAAGAGAGGGCGGTGAAGACCAAGGTTGAAAAGAGGTGGAGGTAGTGGTGGTGGCAGCTGGGAAGGTGAACGAGTGGCACCGGGCAGGGACCTTGGCAACACGGGCTGCGTCCAACAAGATAAGCTCATGATAAGAGCCCTGCTGAAATAGTCTAGTGCACCATCTAGTCCAGGAACCTGTTTCACAGTGGCCAATGAGCTGCTTTGGATGGCCAACAGAGGCCAAGGCCTTTCCCTTGATGTTGCCTCCTAGCACTGGTATTCAGAGGTTTCCTGCCTTACCTTTAGTCACCATAGCTAATGGCCATTGATAGACCTTTCTTCCATGAATCTGTCTCACCCCCTTTTAAAGCCATCTACACTAATAGTCATCACTATGTCCACTGGCAACAAATCCCACTGGCAACAAATCCCAGTTTAATCACTTGATGAATAAAGTATTTCCTGTTACCCATCATGAATACATTGCCTATCAGCTTCATTAGGTTCCCCCGAGTTTTAGTATTGAGGGAGAAAAAGTTCCTTCTGTTCCTTCCTTCCATCCCATGCTTAGTTTTAATAAACCACTCACATGTGGTTTATAAACTTTTTAGTTTAGGAAACAGAGAGCTAAGGGGGACCTTACCTGTCTCTTTCGTAAATTAAAAAGTCTCAGACTCATCAGCCTTTCCTTACAGGAAAGGGGATCCTGCCCCTTAATGCTATTATGCATATTACTGGCGTTTATATCTTAGCATGTATAGAGGAAGTATTTAACCCATATCAGATGGCAGACTGAAAATAACTTTGAATTTTTTGGTCCAGAATAGCAGTTATTGGAACGGGTTTTGCTGCTTTTGATTACACTCCTATCTCATCTTTTATACAAGGAGTTCAAAATGGCTAACATGGTCTCCCTACTCCTAACAACAACCCTGTGCAGTAGATTAGGCTGAGTGAGAGTGATTGGCTGAAGGTCACCCATGGTGCCATCCTAAGCAGGGTTGCTGTTGGCCGTGGTAGTGGGAAGTGCCCTCAAGTCACAGCCAACTTACAGTGACCTCATAGGGTTTTCAAGGGAAGAGATGTTTAGCAGTGGTTTGCCATTGCCTGCCTCCACATAGCATCCCTGGTAAGGTAAAGGTTTCCCTTGCTCGAAAGCCAGTCGAATCCGACTCTAGGGTTGCGGTGCTCATCTCCGTTTCCAAGCTGAAGAGCCAGCGCTGTCTGAAGACTTTTCCATGGTCATGTGGCCGGCATGACTAAACACCAAAGCGCACGGAACGCTGTTCCCTTCCCATCGAAGCGGTACCTATTTATCTACTTGCAATTTCTCGCTTTCGAACTGCTAGGTTGGCAGGAGCTGGGGCCAGAGACGGGAGCTCACTCCATCACGCGGCACTCGGATCTCAAACTGCTGAACTACAGACCTTCTGGTCTGCAGCTCAGTGTCTTAACCTCTGAGCCACCGCAGCCCCATTAAGCATCCCTGGTATTCCCATCCAAATACTAGCCAGGGCTGAGCCTGCTTAGCTACTGAGATCTGATGGGATCAGGCTAGCTTGGGTCATCAAGGTCAGGGCAAGCAGGGTTACACACTTCTAAGTCCACTGAAGTCAACGGGCTTAGAAGGGTGTAATTCTGTTTCAGGTGGCACTACTGCGACATTCATGGCTGAATTCAATTCTCCCCAGTCCTAATCGATTAGCTACATCACATTGTTAAATGAGGGAAGCTTCTCAGACACCAGACTTCTTCCAGTTTACACCAGGAGAGAATCTTGTTGTCCCCTCTATTGTGAATGAAATGCCGCTAGAATTCCTAATTGACAATTACCCAGTTCATTAAGACATTGCTTCACACACATTAGAAGGTGGTGTATTTTACATAACATTTAACCGGATGAGCCCATTTTTCTGAGATGCAAATGAGATGTGTGAGTGCCACCCCTGGGCGCAATCCTGGGAATATTCAAAGCGAGGGCAAATTGTGCTCATTTGAATCAGTTAATTTTCTGATATTAATGACTACATTTTAAAAGTGCAAGACAGTAGGGGGTGGAAGCGTAGCGTGGAGAGGGACAAAAGAGGTCTCAGTGGGATTACTAATAAAGGGAGGAATGGGCTGGGGTTAAAATGATTCATTTGTGCTTGCTGTGATACATATTACAGGTAAAGAGTCTTATATTTCACAATGCAGCTATCCTGGGCTCTTCTGTAATCCGAGAGAGAGAGAGAGAGAGAGAGAGAGGGTGTGTGTGTTAAAATCTTACATTTTCCTGTGAGTAGTTTCCCTGCTACAGTAGAAAGGCACTACATGAAGGTATCAGGCCTGTCAATAAGTTTTATCCAGTTTTTAAAATCAAGCTTGCAGCCTTCATCATTACTTTAGATGTGGAAGTTCAGGCATTTCCCCCCTAAAAGTCTGGCATCTCCGACGATAAGAGAAAAGGTGCCTCTTATACATCCCACCAGTGTTCTCTCTAAGCTGAGTTAGTGTGAGCTAGCTCACAGCTTTTTAGCCTCTGGCTCACAGATTTTTGTCTTAGCTAAGGAAGGATGGCTCCAGAGCAAACTAATTTCCAAATCGCTTGCTCACAACTTTAATGCCACACAGTAGAATTTTTGCTCACAAGACTCCACAGCTTAGAGGGAGCACTGCACCCCACCCCCGGTCTCAATTCCATGCCAAATATCTGCTGTGCCTCAAACTTCTTTCCTTTCTCGATGCTGATGTGTAGCCAACCCATGTCATCAAAACAGATAACTAATTTACTAACAAAAGCAGTGCAAAGCAAGAACTCTACAAGTATATTGTCTTATTAACAAATGTAATACTAACATTTAGTTTAACTGGGATATGATCTCTTACTCTTGGGTTTTTAGTTAGTGTGGGTATCTTTCCTTTATCCATAGATGTAGTCCCTTCCCAATTTTTTCTTTGTAGTTTTGTAGTCCATTGAAAAACAATAAAAATACCCCTTCGGGGGTTTCAAAAAACAAAACAAAAACAGAATTAGGGGCCTTCCTTACAGAATGTTGAGGTTTAACTGCAAGATGTAAGATCCTGTTGGCATTAGTATATTTATGAATTACCAACAGTTATTCAGAAGAAAGGTTTTTTTATGTTACACCCCACTTGCTGGCCCAAGCAGGGAAAAACCCGTCAAGGGTGGCTTTGATGCATCAGCCATTTCCTGATTGTTGAATAGGCTGATGGCATAAGTCTATCTATTCTATCACATTTCCTCCCAAGAAGCTCAATCCGATGTATGTGGTTCCCCCTCCCCTGCATTTTATAGTCACAACAACCCTGTGAAGTAGGTTAGGCTGAGACTGGGTGAAGGTCACCCTGTGAAATTTATGACTCAGCTGGGATTTTAACATGGGTCTCCCCAGTTCTTGGTCCAAAACAATGCACACTGTACCACATTGGCTCACATGCCCTTGTAGGGAGGGCACGATGCTTGTTAAAAACTGGCTACAATGGTATCCGGTCTTATTGCTTCATAAGGATGACAGAAGTGTCATTTCTTAACATTGTTTATAACATTATAAACAGGATGTCTTAAACAAGTCCCTTCAGACATGGAGTATATTGTGTGTGGAAAATGAGGAGGTAACCTCTCTCCACTCTCTTGCCTTGCTTCTTTTTTCACTTGAAGAAGTTTACCCCCACTCTGCGTTCTGATACTGAGAATGAGCTGGGCTGGAAGAAAAATGCTGAAAACATTAGAGCACATACACACACACCGCGAGACCTGTAATTTCCAATTTAGATAGGAATGCATTAATAGGTATATAAATATATATATGGATTCCCTCCCAGTCAAGCTAAATTTTGCCTCTAGGGAAGCCTCTACAGTTGCAAATGTAGAACTCTGCTGCATTCAGCACACAGGAGCTGTCCATGGTCCTGTTTTGGGGGGTGGGCATAACCTCGATAATCACAATCGTTGTTCCTGTCTGTTCAGCATGCTTCTTTGTGCCTTGAACGCTTATTCTTATTACTGATTCTGAGCCTCCTTTCTATACTACTGATCCCAACATTGGAATCTGTAGCCTGCATAGTTGCTCATCTGATTCTCGTTCCCAAGCAGCGATGTGATTACTGATTTGGGACTCACTGGTATTGTTCTGTTCCTTTTACTTGTATCCAGCAGACACAGTAACTGGAAAAGGTGGTAAAATGTGGACATAATTAATGATTCTGTGGCAGGCTGGGAGCTGCTGTGGACAGCAGGGGGTGCAGGTGGTAAGGCAGGCACAAGTTCCACCAGAAAGAAAGTGGGCCGCCTCCCAGTTGGCAGAGTGTGGCTGGGAATGCTGACAGGAGGAAGAGATTGGTTGATCTAGGTGGTGACTATCAGGGGGAAAGGGAAGCCACGGGGGGGGGTGTTAAGAGATGCCAGGGCAGTAGACCAAACACTTGCTAAGGAGAGGTAAGGCTAATTACTGTGGAGAGCTCTTAAGCTTGTGGTTCAGAGGGGTTGGGAGGCTCCCAAGGAGTGAGGAGCTGGGAGCACAGCTGACCCGGAGTGAAGTAACTTGGCGTTTTGAGCAAAGGACCAAGAGAGTATGGAGTGATGTAACTCTGGCCGGAAGGCCTGTGTAGCTGCCAGGCAGAAGGAAGAAATAAAGTAACTGTTACCTTGTTTACTACAAGTCCTGCATATTGCCCCAGGATGGAGCCACGCCCTGCTCTGATCTCTCCAGCGCATGCCTACCTGCCCCTGCACAGGGTCGCACCACCATTTCCATTTCACAGTGTCAACACCCATCTCCAACAAACCTCTGACTATAATCCCATGATAGTTTATTTCCGGCCAACTCCTGCCTCCAAAGGAGAAAAAAAACAAAAACCGAGGCTCAGCTATTTGCAAACAAATCCTTGGCATTCACATCACATTTTTTTTACATCTTACTTTTTTATTGCTACAGTCAGGGAATCCCTAATCTCATAGCCCTCAGGGTCTGAATCCCAGGGGAGTGGCAAGTAGTTCCCTGCTGTGATTTTTCCTGTTTCACCTCTTTCTCTATACAAAAATAAAGGAGGGAATGCACTTCATCTTATTTGCAGAGGACAGTGAAAATATGAGAAGCTGTGGGCTTATGCAATCAGAGTGAAGGCTCTGAAAAGGTCAGCTCTCTAAAATGTGATGCAAGCATGGGATTAGTGGTTGCCCTGAGCAAGGCCATTCTCTACTTAACTCCAAAGATTCAGCAATGGTTTTCTAGAGCTAGCAATGTCTTATGGCACACTAGTAACACCTTTGCAATTTATGACGATTTAACCATCATCGTTCCAAAATTATCCCTCCCAAACAAATCCTTGGCATTCACATCACATTTTTTTTACATCTTACTTTTTTATTGCTACAGTCAGGGAATCCCTAATCTTATAGCCCTCAGGGTCTGAATCCCAGGGGAGTGGCAAGTAGTTCCCTGCTGTGATTTTTCCTGTTTCACCTCTTTCTCTATACAAAAATAAAGGAGGGAATGCACTTCATCTTATTTGCAGAGGACAGTGAAAATATGAGAAGCTGTGGGCTTATGCAATCAGAGTGAAGGCTCTGAAAAGGTCAGCTCTCTAAAATGTGATGCAAGCATGGGATTAGTGGTTGCCCTGAGCAAGGCCATTCTCTACTTAACTCCAAAGATTCAGCAATGGTTTTCTAGAGCTAGCAATGTCTTATGGCACACTAGTAACACCTTTGCAATTTATGACGATTTAACCATCAGCGTTCCAAAATTATCCCTCCCCGATACGGAAAGGAGAACTAGTCCCAATTTAGGACTAAGTATTTCTAAGAATAAGGAATAGGCCCTAACACGGTGTAAACCCTGAAGCCCCTGGAGAACTGTGTTGTGTAAAAAGCTCCCTTGGGGTGTTCTGTGATTTCATTTATGCTTTCCGTTATGTCATACATAGCTCCTTATTTAGCTGTATTAACAGATTCAGAAGAACAGGAAGTTGCCAATGCCATGTCCATCAGTGTTTCTCTCAGCTGGATGCTGCCATCTGGCCACTGATGGAGGGCAGATCCTTCATTGTGCAGACTGAAGGCTTTATTGGAGACACTGCTTCATTATTCATGCATTACTTCGGGTTTTTTATCCCTTTTGCCTACTGCTGCCAGACTCAGGATCAGAAACACATTATCTGGATCTTCCTAGCGAGGCATCCTCAGATTTTCAGCCTAATGGGTCTTTGATAATTTTTGTTATGAAACCTCTCATAGTTTCCATCCTAACTTCAAGTGTTTCTTTTGAGGGTGTCTTCCCTTTCAGGCAAGCTCTGCCACCTGAGTATTGACTTCTAAGTGTCTTTTGTAGTGTGCAAAATTCTGAGCAAGAATATCTGTCAGTTGCTTACTTTATCAAAGACCTGTCATGCTTCTACAATGGTTAGCAATCAATTACAAAAGAAGCATCTCTTGCCTGCAATCCACTCTGTCTGCAAGCTGTATCCAGTTTCCCTCCCTCAACAACTAATTAGAGTTCAGCCAACAGTTTCTCAGTATCAGGGTTCTTCTATGGATACATCTGCCTGGGAATCAGTGTTGCTTCCAGAGCAAATTCAGTTCTGTGAAAGGATCTAATTACTAACAGTAACTTTAAGGACTGAAGCCCATGCACACATGTTGACATATCTTCAGCTATAAATTTGTCTTCATGGGCATTTCATCTTCACTATAGAGCCTTGCTAAATAAATTAAAGGGGAGATGAAATAAACATTTATTTTAATTAGTCTCTTTGAACTAGCAGGATTCCAGGGTGTACAAATCCCTTTCTTCATCAGTTTTAAATTAAAAATTGGAGGGGGGGGAATGAACAGTGTGTTTCTGTCTTTTGCGACAGTAGAAAATATATTAATGCTGCCAATAAACTGCCATAAATGTACACAGAGCCTACATACATGACTGAGCCCGATGGATGAAATCCCATAAGCCACACAGACAATAGTGCCAAACCTCACTATGAACAGGTTATAAATGGCAAGCCAAGAGCTGAGTTATCATGTTTCCAGGCTTGATGAGCTACCAAGGACTACCTGCAAGGGCCAACTTCTTCAGAAGAACCACCTGAAGATACCCAGTAGGTGTGGCTTTGTTCTCAGGTAGTTCATATTTGAACACAGGATCCTAAACTAAGGGCTGTATTGCACTTCCCAGAAACCATGTTTATTGGAGGTTCTTCAGAAGAACCACCTGAAGATACCCAATAGGTGTGGCTTTGTTCTCAGGTAGTTCGTATTTGAACACAAGATCCTAAACTAAGGGCTGTATTGCACTTTCCAGAAACTATGTTTATTGGAGAAAACACAAAATGTATGAAACAGGCACAAATTTTATGAACACCCATTCAATATTTATTTATTTATCAAATTTATATCCTGCTCCCTCTCCCCCGAACGGGACTTGGGGTGACTAATAGCATATAAAACACACCCAATAAAAACAATACAAAAATACAATAAATAATCTTCAAAATATAAAACAGTTAAAAATCTATTCCCATTAATACTGATCTACTATCAAGCAAGGTAGGATGCGTGGATGGTGAAGGTGCAGCTGAGGTATACCAGCTGCCTGGTGGATCACAGTCATCCAAACCCGCCAGGGAACTGAACATCCATTCAAGCTTTGTGGCTGGCTGGCGTAAATTCATGAGATGTGCAGCTCTCATTCATACTCTCTGTGTTTATTGCAGCAGACAATTGGTGTGTGATGCAACTTTTGAGCCTTGCTTGAACAAACCCAGACAGAGTCTTATGACTTTCATTTAAAATCTGGACGGATGCATCCCTATCCTGTCAGTATTAACCTGCACACAACAGAATCTGACAAGCATGACAGCAGAAAGATGAGCATGCGCTCTCTCCATGCATCAGGAATTCCCAAATAATTTCATGAGGTGGGAGACACTATCCCCAACTAAATTTAATAAAACCTTTAGAAAGAGATAGGAGACTGCTCATTGGAATACATCAAATCAATGTTCAACTAAAGCATTATATAACCATGAATATATTGTCTCAGCCTACCATCTCTTCATCCAGTGAAACAGTGTCGATCAAGCACTCTGATGAAAGCAGGTACTGGAGGATGGGGCTCCATGGGGTTTGCCAGCAACTTTGACAAGATGATTGACCAGAGAGGCAATCATTCTGCTTATTACATTCAGAAGAGCACAACTAGAAGAAGTGGAATGCCAAGGCCAATCCAAAGCGTACAGGCATCATCATCTTTGACTACGCTGACATGTCTATTAGTCCAAAGGCTGTGCACAATAGGAACACATTACTAAGCACTTATTGACCAGCTAACGTCCATCTAACCAGTGGGTGATAAGAAACGCCTGCATCTTTCAACTCTTTATCTTGTTACTCTGTGATGGCTACATTAGCAGACTAATTTCAGTGTCAGGAGTGATGTGAGATAACAAGAGAAAACATGTCACAAACAGGCATAGCTGGAGTTCCAGTTGGGATGTGTGGCAGACACGTGTATCCCCCCCCCCCCAGTCCTAACCGGTGCCTGGAGGAAGTATCCTTTGCAAATAACAGCAACAGTCATTTTCTTTAGGTCAGAGCCGGGAAGATATCTCATGCAAAATGTAGGTGTCTATGCTTTCGAGAAATTCTCTGCTGTAGTATTATGCCAACAACTGGATACAGCATAAAAGTTACTAGGAGGTATGTGAAACTTGCAAACGTACCCACTAGTGTACACAGAGGTGCAAATCATACATTTCTTTCAAGAAACAGACTTGCAAATTTGCCAGAGAGGGTTTTTTCAGCTCATTTTGAATCTTACTTCTGTCTTTCATTCTGGTGGCTTGTTTATCCCAGCTCATCCTTATGCTCGCTTCTCCCAAGATAATAAATGGCTCCACCTCCGTTTTTATTAGCCATGGGCCTTGAAGTTTAACCTGAATTCCCATTTGCCTGAGCATGGCCTGCTGCACCTGACAATGAAGAATCTTACCTTCGATTTAAGTTTTCTGGATTCTGCTGGCATTCCGGATATAAAGCTTCCTATCTTGGCATCTTTGGGTCTATGTATTATTCATAGGCTCTCTTGTTCTTGGGCAAGTGAAGAAACCAAATAAATATTAATTCCAAAGTAATACAAAGCCTTCCATTTCTCCTGCAGGAGCTCTTGTTGCTCCAGGGACACAGGAGGATCCACCACGCGGAAAAGTAGAAATAAATTACCTGAAAATAACACGTTATCAAACAATTATCAAAACAATTATTCTCTGCAGTAATAGAAATGAACATTCAGCAGTACACCGGAATATTAAATGCTGTATAAGGTGACAAGTGGGGAGGTTCTGCCAAGTGCCTGCATTATATGATTTCCTTAAATCTCTGCTCTGAATCGGGCTGTATCTTGGTGGGGCAAATCCAGCACAGACTGTTGGAAATGAGACTTTATTACTATGTAAAGGCTGTTTGGAAGAAAGCATCAATTGAGCAATGACGTAAGTTGGCTCTAGTTATTGTGACATTTAACCTTAGAAGTCAAATGGATCTAAAAATCTTGCTTAGCTGATCATATTCATGAATGTGACTGGAAGCATCTCTGTCGCAAATATTTAAAAATACAGAGGTGATGCTCTGTACTGAAAGAGAGCTTGCCTTCACCTATCAAAAATGGTCCAGCACGACAGAAGCCCTGTGGCTGAAGCCAATATCTAAGAACAAAAGGCTATGTATAAGTAAAGCTTTGAAACAGAAAGCACTTCATAGGGAACTGTAACACAGCACTGCTGCATGCTGTTTTTGCTACTACAATACTTTCTTCTAGGATAAAACTGTAGGGCAGGACCAACCCCACAGCTTCATTCAGGAGCTGGAGTTCACTTCTGATTAAAGCAATAAAATAAATTTGCTGCTAATCTCAAAATCCGTTCAGAGTTGGGTTTCACTTCCATCAACAAGGCTGAATGAAGTGTCCCTAGACTCCATCCAGCCCTCAAGTTCCTGAAGACATCCTACTTAGTGAGTGTGAAATGTAATGAGCTTCAGCCACATAAGGCTCTCTGCAAAATGTGCTTGCTCTGGTTACATCGGGCCTCCTTTAAGGCATTCTTTTTGGCTGAAGTTTATCTTTCGGCTCCTATCCCCTTTGTCCAGTCTTCATTGATTGTAGCTCCCAAAGTAGACAGGCTCTGGTTTATTGCATAGGTTTCATTTGTTTTCAACCAGCTTACAGAATGCTTATTTTCTCTTGTCTTATCACTGTTTATCCAGATTACTTGTAGCATCTTACCTCTTATTAGGGTTAATGCTATTCAAACAGAGCCTATTGGGCTGGATCCTCAAGTAATTAAGTTTCAGCTCACAGGCGCCGAGTGTTTTGTACAGTGTAATGTTGACAGACATCAATTCCTTTATATATATGGTGTCTGGAGATGTAAGACTAGAATCTCCAGTGTTTTACAAGAAGCATTACAAAAAATTATTTATATAACAAAGAGGTGTATAATGTTTGTATAGTGCCTACATCATTGCTAATGGAAAAAAACAAAGAAAGGAAGTTCTGAAAGGAAGAATGAGTTTTAAATAATATGTTGAAAAATTATGTTGGAATACAGCTTCTTTGAGGATGACCATGCGTGCAGAGCCGAAGGCATCTAGAATGTCACTCATGGGCTTCAAAATAAGACAGGAGTCCTGTGGCAAAACGTATCCCAGCATAAGCGTTCATGATTCAGGGCTTCATCAGATGCAAGCTCACTTCTAATGAAGAGAGTTCTGACTCACAAAAAGGTATGCTAGACGATTTCTCAGTCTCTAACGTGCTGCATTCTTTCTCATGGACTTGTTCCCTCAAAAGTCAAGGTAGGGGTTGTACTGTCCCACCACAACGTTTCCAGGATCATGTAGGTAATCATGGGACCACTTCAAAAAGCCATTTCATAAATGCCGTGCATTAAGTCAAAGCTGGATCTTGTGCATTTTAGAAGGAAGCATTACCAAGCCGGGAGACTGACAGTACAGTACGAAACAGAGTTACACCCTTCTAAATCCACTGAGGTCAATGATCTTAGACGAGCACAGCTCTGTTTAGGGTGGCCCAGTGATTCTCCTGATCTCCACATATATGAATCAGAAGTGACACCAAACTGATCTACGCCAGTAATTTATATCAGAACCAGTCCATGCAATTTAATTTACACAGAAATCCGAATGGTAAGGTAAGAAAGCAAGGCACAGGACCTTTGAAATTGACTGCATGCTTTTCAATTATTCTAGCAGAGGCATCTTTTATGAGCAAATGAGGTGCCACTTATGGGCACTGGAAGTGGAGCAATCGCTAAGCCAGATGCCCCGTTGATCAAGCTGGAAATACAATTCAAGGCAGGTTTGCCTTCCTTGTGTCAAGACAGACAAAGAAATGTGCTTGTCCCTTGCAATAAGCTGCCCGATTTGTCCCCATTAATCTGCTCTGCAAACAGCAAGTGCGTGGGATCCGGCTGTGAATGGCCAGAAGGTTGTATTCTTGTTAGTAGATTTATTACGGGAGACATCACAGCTAATTGTCCCTTTATTCTGTGATTAGTATTTGTTTGCTCAGGGTTTTCCAAAAGGAGGTTAGCTTCTCTTGTCAGACGGTTTGCACAGCCTCTTTCCAAACATCTCTCCAAGCACCAGGGTTAGCACTGAGCATGTTAATCCCCTTTGATCCCCATGAGTTTTTTTAATCTGTTTAAACTAAAGGAAGTCTCACTCCTCCTTGCATGCTCTTTCAGACATTATTTCCACTTCATTAAAATTTTAAGATCGACAGTTGACTTTTATCATTTCCCCCATCTTTTCCCCTTTTAGAGATTTGCCAGGCCACTTGCTCAGATGTGTCAAATAAATTTACACAGATTGCAACCAACCTTATGGGGGAAGAGTTCATGTGTGTGATCTGTATAAATGCGTGAGAGGGGTCCTTCTATAAGAGAGGAGGAGACTTGCCCGTAATACAACAACAATCCCGTGTATTTGCACATGCAAAATTCTTGTGTGTTTACGTGGTCTCTAGACATGTATGCCAAGTTCATGAGAAGACTCAATATTCGATGCATGTACACATTTTCTTAATGTGTGTAAATCTATGAAAGACATATTAAGACCAGATGTGTTTTAAGGCTTTGAAAGAAATATCAGGGGACATCTTAGAACCACTCAGAGAAAATATCACACTCTTAAAATTATATTTATTAACAAAACGAAACCCCAGAAAATGATGCAAATGCATACTGATACTAAACATATACTTCCATCAGTTGCTGCCTAAATCAACACAATACGTTTAATTATGACATTAAAAGACCCATGATTCCAAAATCCAAATCGTAAACAAAGCCTGCTTTTGGCCTGAGCTTCAAGAACAGAGTGTGGGGGGGGATATCACTGGCTGGCAATAAAGCAAAAGACTTGTTGAAAATACCCCCTTTAAAAAGCAGCGGTGCTGCAGGTAGGACATTACAAGGTCATGCAATTTTTGACCAATCCAGGTAAATGCTCTGGTCTGTCTGGGACAGCAAATTTAATTTATTATACAGTCAAAATTTCATTTCAGCATGCGGATCTCATTGCAATGACAGAAGACTTTAAATTGAGAAATAATATCTATTTTCTGGAAAGTGTGGTTATGAGGATTCTGGGATCAGAGAGATGTCTATAAACCATCAGGAACAAAGCCAACCCTGGCTTTCCTAGTCAGGATGAATCATAAGTGTAGTATAAAGAATTTCTCATCTTGAGACCCCTTTGAAGTACACAGGGCAGTAATTTGCATGAAAGAAGCCAGGACAGAACAAAGGCTCCACTGGAAATCAAGACTAAGTTTCAGATGCAAAACGAAGCATAGCTTTGGAATACGTCCAATACAGCCTTCTTCAAGCAGAAATATTGGGGGGGGGGGGTGTTGAACACAGAAGAATCTTGAGCAGGATTCCACCAGGGGCATTTGGAGGGGCTGAAGAGCCAGGAGCTAGACTGAGGCCAAGGAGCGGAGACTCCTCACCGAAGGATTATAGAATAGCCCAAGCTTGAAATAATTCCTCACCTGAAGTGGCTGCCTCCATGCAACCTTTTACACAAAATGGGTTATTTGTTTATGATATTTATATACCAACCTGAGCACCTCAGAACCCAAGGTGGGTTCTTTTGTTATGTCGCTACGGGGGAGGGCGGGGTATAAATTTGATTAATAAATAAATAAATAAATAAAATAAATAAATGGCTAATGTAAGAAGAAAGAGGGCTGGTAGGCTACTGACTTTTTTGAAGCTAATAACTTCCTCAAACATATTTGCAGAGCTCAGATAGCCAGATCCAGCACATCAAAAAGGAAAACCTGTGCACAGGAATACCATTGGTCCCCAGAAATAATGACTGCACGGTGTAGTGTTTCTTTTTCTTTTTAAAGAAAGTAATCACCACACTATTTACCATCCAAGTAAAATGGCATTAATTGGGGAAGAAATGTATGTGCGAATAGGAAAGAATTCTGTGAACCCAATTAAACATGGAATTAAAGTGAGCCAGTTTGGTGTAGTGGTTAAGTGCGCGGACTCTAATCTGGAAGAACCAGGTTTGATTCCCCACTCCTCCATTTGCACCTGCTGGATGACCTTGGGCAAGCCATAGTTCTCACAAGAGCTGTCCTTGAAAAAGAGCAGTTTCTGTCAGAGCTCTCTCAGCCCCACCTACCTCACAGGGTGTCTGTTGTGGGGAGAGAAAGGGAAAGGAGTTTGTAAGCTGCTCTGAGACTCCTTCGGGTAGTGAAGAGCGGGGTATAAATCTCCTCCTCCTCCTTCTTCTCTAGAACAAGACCTAGATCACTAGGGAGTCAGGTTAGGTGTTGATTAGACCTAGATTGTACCCCACCTTTCATCTTGGCTCAAGGCAGTTTACTGAGATTACTTTAGCGATACAGTTAAACTGCTAAGGGCCATAATTCAGAGACTCAGCAGCCACTTTGCAAGCAGAAGACTGCAGGTTCAACAGCTCGGCATCTCCAGTTAAATGGATCTTGGGTAAAATGTCTGGATAACAGCTCTACCTGCATCCTCAGAAAACTGCACCTAGCCAACTTTGACTATATAGGGCTAAGCATACCAATTATGTAAGTCAGTGATGTGAAGTCACATTCTATGTTCCTATCAGGAAATGAAGTTCTGCTGTCTTTTGCTGTCTCCAAACTGTGACTCCCTTCAACTGAGGGTTGAGTTTCCACTTTCAACAATGTTAAAAAAATTACAATTGTTTGGCAACAATATTGGTCCAATCTAGTAGGCTTAAATAAATGAAACCCCTTATTGACAAAACTGGTATAACGTTTACAGTACTGGTCACTGGATCTAAAGAATGTTTGGACCTGGGAAAAGTGCAGAAGAGGACAACCAAGATGATTAAGGGATCGGAGCACCTTTCCTATGAGGAATGGCTGGAGAGTCTTGGGCTTCTCAGTTTAGAAAACAAGGTGAATTAAGGAGAACATGGTAGAGGTTTATAAAATTATGTATGGGTGGGGGAGAAAGTGGATAGAGAGAACTTTCTCTCCCTCTTTCATAGTACTAGAATTCTGGAGCACTCAATGAAATTAATGCACAATAGATTCAGCATGGAGAAAGGGAACTACTTTTTTATTCAACAAGAAATTTAAGTGTGGAATTCACTTCCAGTGGAAGTAGCAATAGCCACAAATATAGATGGCTTTTAAAGGAAATTTAATGGAGGATAGCCCCAACAGTAGCTACTAGACATGGTGACTAAGGGAACCTCCATATCCAGAGGCAGTAAACATCTGAATACTAGTGCTGGGAGGCAGTGTTGGGAAGACACTGGCCTCTATGCCCTGTTTGCTAGCCTTCCAGGGCAAGCGACTGGCCACTATGGAAAGAAAATGCTGGACTATCTGGATCACTGGTCTAATCCTGCAGGGCTCTTCTTCTATTTCTATACTTTGAAAGGACTGTACAACCTTGTCAATGTATGCTAGAAATTTATTTGAAATGGCATAAAGATGCTTGGGGAAGGGGAGGGAAGATGTGTGGGAAAATATCTGTGGTCCAGATAATTTTGTAGGTTTCATTTTAAAAAAGAAGCTTCAAGCAAAAACCAAGAAAGCTGTCAGCATTTTTTAATGTAATGTCAGCTCGCTTGTATCTTTTACAGCTTGCTCTGCTACAGAATCTTTGCAAATAACCCTGCAACACATGAAGCTTTCAATTGTTTCCTGTACATAAACTAATCAAGATTCTGGGAGATCTGAGAGTATGTGTCTCTAGTTTTCCTTGGTAAACAGCAGCATGCCAGCCAGCCAATGAGGATTGGGGCACTGGGGAGGAGGGAACTTAACCCTTTCTTCTCCATGCAATTTTGCTGTCTCAGTCTCTCTTAAACTGTGGGATTGATATTTTCCCTTCTGAAAGAAACAGGCACACTTATAATTGCTTGTATATTTAGAAGGCAATTGACATAGCAAAAATGGCAGGAGAGAAATATTAAATCCCCCTCCCTCTGCATCCCCAGTGTGAATTGTCATATCCCCCCTACTGTTGGAACCTACTAGTAAAAGACAAGAGAAAGACCCATTGACAATTTTTTAAGTATTGCCACTAGTTTGACCTGTATATACTTTGCTATAAGCACAGGCAATAAAACAACAGCAGAGATCTGAAAACTGAATATACGTTGAGTTTAGTTGTGTATGGCAGCAGTAGTGAAAAGTGCCGTCAAGTCACAGCTGACTTAAGGGGACCCCCTTGAGGTTTTCAAGGAAAGAGACATTCAGAAACATTGCTTGTTTCTGCAAAGTGACCCTGGACTTCCTTGGTGGTCTCCCATTCAAACACTAACCAGGGCTGACCCTGCTTAGCTTTCAAGATCTGATAAGATCAGGCGAGTGTGGGCCAACCAGGTCAGGGCTTAGCTGTGTATACTTTCAAGAAAGTGCATAGGATTGCAGTCCTTGCCTGAGATTCTGTAGAGATCCAGACCTGTATTTCATTGTATACTCACCGAGAGTAACTATTCAGAGCCTTTCCTCTGTCCAGCAGAGATAAGACCTGTATGAAACAAAAGAACAAACAAAAAACATTCTCTTGATAAACAGGAATTAAATGGTGTTCCTTGTTATCTTCCCAATTTTACTTAAGGTTTTTCTGAAACAGCATTTTCTAGTACGGACATTTTAAGCAAGAACAATACAGTAATCTTTGATAATAATGTTGATGGAAGGGATCTATTTCAAATGAGCCCCTTTGCGGATTTTGCTATCCAGCATCGTGGAAGAAACTAGCTATTTCTTCCTAAGAACAAGCCACACACAACCTTCAACGCTTTCTACTTTCACTCAAGGGTGGATTGCCCTCTGGGCTTGTGAGATCCTCCCCAGAAATTAATGCAGATGATTAGCTGATATTATTTACAGGTACATTTTCATGGGAATAATTCCAAAAGGACTACCTCGAAGGCAAATATTATGTCGTGTGCAGTATATAGCCAAAGCAGGACTGACATTGAGAGCCTACATCAATTCATTTACTAAGAGACTACATACCTAATTTATATATGGATTAGAACCTCATGGGCATTTTTGGATTCCTCCTTTCAGGAACACACAACTTTATGAGATACAACTTCAGTACACATGACAAAATAGCAGATGTTAAGAGGTCAAATGAGTATCCTATGTCTGAGTCAAACTTCCTGAATAACTGGTACCTGGTATTGGAAAAACTTTTAAAGAATGTAGATTCCCCATATTCCTTTAGCAATCATTATTTCAAATTTATTTCATTAATATAATGATTAACATTTGTATAAGGTAGTATTAAAGTCTGCCTTGTAGTATAGGTATTTCAATTCTGTTGTTGTTGATGTTTTGTTGATGTTCTGTTACTGGTTGATGTTTTGTCACTGATTGATGTTATTTTTGAGTATTTTTTTTCAATAAAAATTTATATAAAAAAACTTCAGTACACCTGCAGAGTTCCAAAGATCTGCCTCTTACCTCAGTCTTACTTCACTGCTAAAGTTCACGTATCAGGAATTAACTTATGCTCAAAGGATCCCTGCTAGCACAATTCCAATTTATTTCAGTAATACAACCATGCTTTGCTTATAGGACTTTTAACTGGGAGCATGGTACCTCCATGTCTAAATGTATCCATCTTGCTTTTATGGCTCATTGTGGTAGGAGCTGTGCCTGTCAGATATGAACTTTAGCAGCTGTATAAATATTGATGACTGTAATAATTTGTGTTCTGCATATGCTCTCCATAACGCCATAGTATAATCCTCCAGCTAGGGATACACGGCATAGAAAGGAGCCGTCTCCATTTGCATGGTAATGAAGTGCTTCTGAAGGTGCTCTTTGGAATGGTTAGCCACATAGCCGAGTGGCTAATGGATATGGAGGCAAGACTTAGGGGGAAATGAACACTTCCAGACAATTTAATCGACTCATACGTTTGCTGTTGAGAAAGATCAGTTTGATGTGACCTATTATAAGAAATTAATGTAGTTTCCAACTGTTGGCAGAGATCGCAAGTGGCAACTCTGGGCAAACGAGACCTCCATAAGACCCCCAAAAAAGGCAAAACAAAACTGCTCCAGTCTGGTTGAATACATGAATATTCCAAGGTCAATATTCTGTTGAATGCTTTCATAAAACAGATATCGAACAACTGAACAATCAGGACTTGGGAGAGCTCACACCAGGTTTTGAAATAATCTACCCCATTTGCTATCCAACACCCAGGACCCATTTCACTTTGTCTTTTCCATATAACAGCATAGAAGAGACTTCAAGAGGCACCATGTTGGTTGATGGCCGCCAGAAAAATGGCACAGGAATGCACTAAAAGACTTGATAGATGTTCTGGATATTTTTGCATTAGTTTTAATCCTATAAGGCTTTCTGTATCTAACCATAGTCTGACGAAACATCTTCATCCTTATGATTCTATGATCTAAGGTCATTTTCAGATATCAAGCTTACTTTGAGGTAATAATTTATTTTAATGTAGCAATTCAGAACCCCTTTTAACCATCATAGGTAGCCTGCCAGCAAAGAAATTTCTGCCTCACTCTTAGGTAATATCAATTTCTGTGTACATTTTCTTCAGTTCCATCAGCTCTTGGAGGACTGATATTGCACAGTTACTTTTAAACTCACGATGCTTCTGTTGAATACACCATTCTTTTGCAATCACCATTAAACCAACTATTTCTCTTAACTTCAGGGAATGTCCTATCAAGGTTCTTTTCCCATGTAAAGGGGTCTAAACAGTTTTGATACCTAATCTAAATTATGCAGATAATCAGGCACTGAATCAAACTGTAAAATCTTGTTAACAAGGGTGTTACAAGGGGTGTAACCCATTATAGTTTGCGCCTTATCACTAGAGTTATAGCTTGAGCATAATCAACAGAATTTATTTTGATTTTATGAGAGAGGGAAGCTTTGTCCTGGAATAACATAGTGTTCTATTTATAAGTCTATGGGAGATGATCACTTTGCAAGATGTCACCAAATTTTAGGAACTTAAAATAGGAGAGATATTCAAGTGGAGCCAGAATATAATCTATTAAACTGGCTCCTTTGGGACTGATGTAAGTGAAGTCACCGGCTCCATCAACCTCTGAGTAACCATTCAGAGGAACAAAGTTTCTCTGAATCACGAATTTAGCCAGCTCAAGACCACCTCTGTTCATTACATTGCCCTTAGATTTTCTACTGTGCCAAACAGGGCTAAGAAATTGGTCATTATTAGAACCTAATAATTTAGAGAAAAATGTATGATCATTACTGCCAATCCTTACATTAAAATCAGCCACTAGCACTAAAGGGGTCTCTGGAAAACAGGTTTTGAAGTCATCAACAATTTTACCCAGGTGATCCCATCTCTGAACCATTATATTGGGAGCAGATGGAGGAATGGAAACAGAGGAAAGGATGATTGTCATGTCATGCAACTTTAATAGGAAGGCAATGATCAGATCGTCTGCCACCAAAAGATCACAAAGTCCAATATTCAGTCTAGAGATTAAACAGGCTAAGCCTCCCTGGTGGCCTGCTCCCCCCTTGGGTCTATAGTAGCTCTCTGAGAGAGAGTAGAATAACCAGGGAAGGTAGGTTCATCCATTAGCCAAGTCTCCTGAAGGAGTAGAACATCAAAGGAGGCCATAAATGCTTTAGCATCTCTACAACAAATTCTCAAGGCCCAGCCAGCAATATTCCAACTCAAAATATGAATCCACAAGTCCCAGTGAGTCAATTTTTTTGCTATTGAAGTATCTAAAGCTAGCGATTTGGGGGTATTCCCAGGGTTAATTATAATTTTTGGCTCAAGAGGAATAGGGATTTTCCCTCTTGTTGGGCTTGGATCATGTGGCTTCATACTAGTCAAAGAGTAATTACATCTAGGAGGCCATCTAAGGATTGATTCATATTCTTATCATGGGACCTATATGGCCCATTTGATTATAACTTTTTTGGATTGGTTACCTGGTTTTGATCCTGGTTAATTTGTACTAGTGTGTGTTGGATTTTCTGGAGTTGGGCAATTATATTGCCTTGTTCCTCAGAGGGTAAGGAACAAAATGACTGAAGATTTGCATCCACTAGGTCCAAATGCTTATCCTCCAGAGTGGATTGCAAAGGGGGGAAGATTATGGCTTCATCTGGTTGACTAAAGCTCTCACAGGTCATCCCATCAAATAAATCTGATTCATGAGCATGGACTTTCTTAGCTGATGAGTAAATATCTTTAGAATGTGTCCCTCCTCATGAAGGATACTTGAGGAGGTCGGTAACATAGTGTATGCCTCCCCCCACACTTAATAGACTGTTCTTTGAATTTTAGAGGCCCCTGCCACACGGCAGGACACATGCGCAGTTCGGCCAGGAGCCGGAGGTGCGCCGGCACAAGGACGTGCCGGCGATCTCACGGCCGGGCTTGAGGTGCTCTTCTCTGAAGAACCACCTAGGTAGGTGGTTCTTTTTTAGTGCAGAGTTTTGGGCGGGAGGGACGGATCGGGGACGGACAGGCTACGATTCCCAGATGTTGCCGTGGGATCGCGCCCGTTTGCTCTGCCCCCGAATCGTCCCTCTTACGGCCCAAATCCACTCGTGTGAACGGGGCCAGAGACAGGCAATCTATATATCTATTGGCAAAGTCAAAGCCAGCTTTGGATAATATGTTAGGGCACTTCTCATCAAAGAGAGGGGAATAAAGTATTAAAGCACAGAGTGCATAGATTTGCAGAAAAATAATGGTTTTGTCAATTTGCTCTTAAAATCAAACTTGATAAAAGGAAACAGAAACTCAGGAAAGAACAAGTTGAGTCACTGATACTGCCACAGCCATTGCAGAGGGGTAGAACAAAGTTTGAGTCCAGTGGCACCTTTAAGACCAATGAAGTTTTATTCAAGGTGTGAGCTTCTGTGTGCATGCACACTTCCTCAGACTCATTGAAATAGAAGTTACCAGTCCATACATATAGGTAGCTGGAGGCATGTAGGTATGTTTGTCGGTCAGTAAATTTCTGGCATAAGGTAGCGTCTATGTGTCCATTGTGTATTTTTATAGTAAGGTTTCCCTTGCTTGAAAGCCAGTCAAATCCAACTCTAGGGATACGGTGCTCATCTCCATTTCCAAGCCGAAGACTCAGTGCTGCCTGAAGATGTTTCCGTGGTCATGTGGCCGGCATGACTATACGCCAAGGTGCATGGAACACTGTTACCTTCCCACCGAAGTGGTACTTATTTATCTACTTGCAATTTCTTGCTTTTGAACTGCTAGGTTGACAGGAGCTGCCACATGCACCCAGACAATACAATCACTGGACCTAACAACATCAACTACACCATCTCCGGCTTACTCACATGCTCATCTTCTAATACTGTATATGCTATTAAATGCCAACAATGCCCTTCGGTTCTCTATATAGGGAAAACAGGTCAAACCCTATGCCAAAGGATAAATGGACAGAATCTGACATCAAGACTCACAAGACTGAGAAACCTGTAGGAGTTCACTTCAACCTTCCAGAACATTCAATGGGTACCTCAAAGTAACTGTTTTCTTGCAAAGGAACTTCATTGCTGAATTACAAGTTATTACAACATTCAGAACAACCCCCCCGGACTTAACAGGGATACTGGTTTCTTCTCACCAAGAACAGCTATACATCCTCTTTATTTTAGTGTATTTCTTATTTGGAATAGTAGATTGGAATAGTGATTGTAATGTAATGCAAAGAATATTAGAATGTAATATTTAGAATGGTAGATTGAAATGTATTTCTCTGGTCCGGTGACAGAGGAGATATAACACTGCACCTCAAAGAATAGGATGCTGTTAGTTACCTCCATGCTTGAGAGGAGATGGATGGAGCGTAACAACAGGGTTTCAGTTAATTACTCTTAGCATCCCACAATTAAGAAGGACATAATTACACATCAGTCTCCAGTTCTGACACATTTATTTGCCTCACTGTGTCCCCCCTCCTGGAATTAAATCCAAACAAATGGTAACCATATAAACTTAGCTTGTTATTCTTGTTTGGTTCTCACATCTGTTAAAACATCTCCATTATGCTTTATGCTAATTTGCTGTTCATCCCCTACCTATATGTATGGACTGATAACTTCCATTTCAATGTGTCTGAGGAAGTGTGCAGGCACACGAAATCTCACACTTTAAATAAAACTTTATTGGTCTTAAAGGCACCACTGGACTCAAACTTTGTTCTGCTGCTCCAGACCAACATGGTTACCCACCTGAATCCATCTCATTACAGAAGAGTGTTAGTCTGTTGCAGCAGAACTAGTGATATCTTTAAAACTAACACCCCCTTAAAGCAGAGGTGTGCAATGAATTGTCCAGGGGATAAATGCAGCCCACCAACATATGTGATATGGCCCATGGCCCTAACTACTGGGGCTGCGGTCACACTGAAGGCTTGGCACGATCTGGCAGCGCCTGTATTTGCGGCGGTTTACATCGCTGCGGGAAGGGGTGACCAGACAGCACACCCTGAAGCAGCCTCACTGCATGCTCGCCCCGTAGTCAACTGTTCAGATTATTGCTGCAGGTGCCTTCTTTTTCCCAATTTGTCTTTTGCATATGTGCATAACTGCTTATTCAAAGCACCACGCCGTTTTGACAGCTGGAGGAGGCTGCCACCCCCTCTGGAAAAAAACCCCCTCATCTTTTCAATGAACCCCTTCCCCACCCTGTGTGCTGCAAAGCTATAGGCAGAGGAACCAGCATTAAAAAAAGACAAAAGGAGGCTTCTCAGCCTGCCCCCCCCCGCCTCAGAAGACAGCTGAAAGCTTGCTGGTGTGCATGAAGATGCAGTTATGTGCACATGGCTAACAACAACAAAAAGGAGTGAAAATGGAACAGAGTGATCAGAATTCCCAACCAGGTTGAGATTGCACCAGGGGAGTTCAGACATCTGGAAATGTGGGGTGAAAGCACTGATATCCATAAACACTGGACTTTCCCTGGTGCCTGATTACTCCACTTCCAAAGCGACAAGGTGGAGACAATTGGGGCACGGAAGGCAGATGCTGCTGTCTGATCATGCTCTTTAAATCCACAAAGGTACTGCAACGATATCGGTGCAAACTGCTTGTGTGACTGCAGCCTAAGTTGGTGACTCAGCAGACACTGATAGACTTCACCATCCCAGCTGGCCTCAGCTCTGAGAAGTGGTCAGCTGGGTGCCAATGAAGCAATACCACCAGAGATGGGTAGTACCTCTTAGGCAAGCTAGCCATAAGCACAGACCCTCAGGGCACTTTTCCCTTTAAAGTACTTACTACAAAGCAGGGTATTGGATTTCAAATAGTAAAACTGAGTAGAGCTTGAAGGGTTAACCCCCTCAGTTCCTTCCTTGCATAGCCCCAAGGGAGACTGAGGCTGTAAAAGCCTGCAAACTAACTCTGAAAAGAGAGGTGGTTTTCATCTAGTCCACTTGAGCCCTAAATGTTGACAAGTCCTCGGTATTCCAAACCCTAAAACTCACGAAACAAGGCCTGATGATGTCATGGGATGGGGCCTGGTGATACCGTTCTTTCACAACATCGTCTGCTTCATTCCAGCTGAGGCTGATTTTGCCCCATGTCACTTATTGCCATGTTATTAAAGACTCCATAGGTATTGCCTTTGGGGAACTGAAACAAAAGCATTCATCCACAGCCACTGGCCCCCTTCACTCATTCACTTACTTTCTGTCACACACACACACAGCACCATGAGAGTGGTTTTCTTGTACTGCAATCCACCCTCCTGGAGAGTGTGGACCAATCCTGTGACTCCTTCCTATTGGACTGGCGTCTTACCAGGAAAGAGGTTGCTGATACCATGGGAAAAGACCCACACAATTGCCCCCAGTCACGTTCTCATGAAATCTTTAGCAGCATCTCCTTTGGTGATGGAGAAGCACTTCCTATGCTACTGGGTCTGTCTGACTGAAGGGGATTTAGCTTGAGTTGTTATGGAATGCTTATGAACATTCTAACTTTCCTAGACATTTCTATTGGTCCTATTGGTTGGAAGAGGTCAGCAGACATACAGGCAGCACTACCCGTGTTACAATAAGTGCATGAATCTATGTGTGGGAGTGGTGAGTAGCACATGTATATGGCTATTGTGTGAGAGTAGTGTGAATATGGCTGTGGACATGCGCATGAACGAATAAGGCAGAGAATGACATCGAGAAGGTATTATACACATAAAAGCACCTCTGTGAATACAAATTAATCATGGCAGTACAAAGTCAGGGGGGGGGAAGCCAGAGCTGAATCTAGGCGTCTACTGGCAAGGATATGGAAAATTATAAATTAAAAAATCAAAGACTGATAGACTGGCAGAAAGAGGAGGTGAGTGGCAATAGTCAGATGAAAGGAGTTGTCTAACTTTTGTCCAATTCATTGCCATTTAATTGCTAGTGTCAAGGAACCTGAGAGTAAGGCATGTTCCTATTCTGTGGAATACGGATCATATGGAATGCCAGTACTAAAATGAGTAGTAAAGTGCAAACCAGAACAAGACACAGAATCATGTACAGTAAAAACTGACTATTGTGGGGAAGGAGACTGAGGCAGATGGCATCAGGCTAGCATTGGGTGCCCGTTCTGCTCCTGGCCTTCTCTTTCATTTAGTTTATTTTAGTTTAGGGGGAAAAATATTTCCAAGGCGCATAATCCTAAATTCCAATATATTATAGTGCCAGAACATGGAGAAATCTGGACAGACGGCACTTTTATCACATCATGTTTGCCAAAAGGGCGAGGCGATGCAAAACCTAAATGCACCATAAATGCATATTTCATTTTAAGCATTTCCCCCCTCATCCTATCCATCAAATTGACAATTAAAATTTCTGGTGATCCATGCATACAGGGGAGTAACAATCTTTAAGTGATGCGCTGTGAGAAAATGAAACCTTTAATGTAAGTCCCACAAGATAGCAAAGGCAGCAGCCACAATCTTGTTTTAGAGAATGAGAAAAGCAAACAGTACTTCCCAAAAAGAAACAGCTGGGTTGCTTATTAAGGCAGATTTGTTTGCTACATTTTTACATATACATACCACTCCGATGCATAGATACATTTCTAGCATACAAATGACCATTCTAATGTGTTTGTCTGCCTAACATCAGGAAGCAGATGCAAACAAAGACTGGCTTCCCGGTGAACCCTGGAAACTAAAGGTTTAAGAAAATGAAGACTTTAAACAATTAACAAGCAAATCAAAGTAGTAATCTAATTTGAACTTTATTTGAACTTTCAGTCTGCTTGGCTACTTCTACCATGGGATTTTCCCCCATATGAAGAGCAGGACCTAGTTCAAAGGGGGAGGGGGTTGCGGGGTGGCTGCAGGCAGAAAGTCCATGAGGATGCTCCACTCCCAACCACTACAGGGAAGGGGGTGGAGATAAGCACTGCTTCCAAAATGGTGCAAGGCTATTTGCTGCCCTGTACCATTCCTCCCCCTTTAGCCCCTACAACAAGGCTGGGTTGGGAGGATTTGGGAGGGCTGCAGGGGGCTGGTGTGACCATAATCACATTGTGCAATTGAGCAGCCATGACAGAGGAAAGGGAGAAGAGCAGGGTTGGGGGTGGGGGGTGAGTGTGAGTAGATATGCCATTCCTACCCTTTTTGCTGCAAGTTCCATGAATGGGGCAAGTTTTTGCACTCCCAACTGGCTGTTGCATTTGTCATCATGTCTTTGGGGGAGGACCATAGCACTAGCCTAATCAGATTTTTTGACCGGTCACGAAGAATAAGAGTTAGATTTATACCCCACTCTTCACTTGGAGTCTCAAAGCAGCTTACAATCCCTTTCCCTTTTTCTCCTCACAAAAGACACCCTGTGAAGTAGGTGGGGCTGAGAGAGCTCCGAGAGATCTGCTCTTGAGAGAACAGCTCGGAGAGAACTGTGACCAATCCAAAGTCACCCAGCTGGCTTCATGTTGAGGAGTGGGGAATCAAACCCGGCTCTCTAGATTAGAGTCCATCGCTCCTAACCACTACACCAAACTGGCTCTACTACACCACACTTGAGAAAGTGCTAGTTAGCTAAAGACTGCAGAATGCATGAATAATGGCAAGGGACAAAACAGTGTAAGGAGAAATTATTGAAATACATAGCCTTGTGCTTTGAATGACTATACTTGGAATGTAAATCCTTTTCAGACCAGAACGATTAGCATATCCTCAGGGAGACCCTTATAGTCTCTTCTTCTGTTGACTGTTATCTGCTCAGCTGTCTGAAAAGTCATTGGTTTGAATATTTACACATACTGGTATGCATGTAGTGAGGGACTGCTTAGTATACGTTCACATGGGCTGTTTTGTCAGGGAGGGCTACTCTCTCTTAATAAAAATGGCCCAACTGCAAGAGAAGAAAAGTCAAGCAAGAAGAGCCCATGTTAAAAGAAGCAGACATGGAAAACTGAAAGAGATGCGAATTGGCAACAGAAAAATGCCACAACAGGAGCTTGGGCTTCCTATTAATGCAGAGTAATGATTCTGACTTGCTTCCTCCTCCTGCTGCCCAAGTGGGGGGAGACTTTGAGCTCGGGTTTGCTGATGGATGAGACAGTAGGAAATTGTCTGCAAATCCCCTCTCCACTCCAAGGTATTATGGGTCAAGATAGACTTTCAAATGAGAGGCATACATAGATTTAGGATGGAAATGTTCCAAAGGGTGATCTGCATAGGCTGTTCCCTGTTATCACAAGTGTCTTAAGACAGTGTGGACCCTATTTTTCAAAGGGAAAGAATGCTATGTGTGTGACGAGGCCTGTGGCCATAATTAGCTGCTAATAGAAAATATGCAGCTAATTTTTTGTAATGTTTAGAGATGAAGTAAAGGTCTTCGGTGGGCTTTGAAAAGTGCCAAACTCTCAAAGTCCGACAGACGTCATTTAGCTGGCATCTGAGGCATGGGACTGAAGATCAGCCATGAAGTAAGAGAACATGAGTTTGTCCCTCATTCCCCTCCCTTCCCCACACCTTTCCTACATTACATAATCAAAAACTGAGTTTTCAAAACAGAAATAGAATTACTACACATTCCTGGCTTAGACTCTCCTGTCCTCAAGAAGGGTAGCCACCTGAGCTGCTGGAGAGGCTCTGGAACCATGCTCAAATAAAAACAGAATGCACCATATTTTCACGGTTATTTTCCTTGTGTGTGTAAGAAAACCAAACAAAAAACCCCAATGTATTTTCTGATGAATGAAAAAATGTCTCCAACTGAAAAAAAAAATTCATGATTTATGAGTGAACTCAATGAGATCATCCAGAGTTTTGGAGTTGGGTGATATCAATATCTTAATGGCATCCAGCCATACATCTCTTTGTCTGACCTATAACCTACTTGCCTCAATCCTGTATCAGTGTCTAGTGCCCAGTGGATGACGGAAACAAGGTGAAATTGAATCCAACCAAGACAGAGGTGGTGCTGGTTGGGGAAGCCGTTGTTCTAAAGAGGTTGTGCCCAGTGAGTTTGGATGGCATCAGACTGTTGGATCAAGTGAAAAGTGTAGGGATCCTCTTATACTCATACTTGCTTTTCAAAACTCAGGTTGCAGTAGTTGCTAGAAGTGGTGATGCTCACTCATCTGTTTGGACCACATCCTGTTCAACAATCATCAACAGGGAGCTGATTTTTCAATGGACTGTTCATCTGTCTGTTCAGCAGATTGCTTTGACTATTCCTTCCTAGCAGTGCAACCGACTTTTCAGATGTGTCCATTCTCACACAGTCTGATTGAGTTCTACTCCCCACTTCCTTGCTGTACTGCTGCTCTGCATGGCGGGTAATGATTTAAATAAGCAGTTAAACCAGTCCCAAATCATATACACCTGTCATAAAGAAATGATATGTTTTAACTACTGTTTGGTGTTTGTTTAAATAGTCCTTGGCGGCACTAATTGCTGTTGATCTGTTTGGATTGGCAGTGTTTTCATGCATGCACAATTTTCACACAAAAAAAACAATGCAAGCCTTTTTGGCAGGCATTTGGGTCTATCAGTGCCTAGCTAAACAGGCTCGGTGACCGTCTGATTGATGTAAATAAGTTTGATCCTTAACCATGTTCCCCGTGAAATTCATGGCATTACTAGCTAGGAATATCTTTTACCATCTACATTTAATTCTTCTGTCTCTTGGTCTCTGCCAGTCTAGTTGTGCTGATCTATGCATCTCTAACCTTCAGAATGGATTTCAGTAACATGCTCCATATGGGGCTGCCCACATGAAAATAACTGGGAAATTTCAGCTTACAGCAGCACCCCCAGCTGGCATTGAACAGTGCTTGTGTATAATATAACAGCTTTATTGGTTGCCCATATTTCCAGGCACAATTCAAGGTGCTGTTTTTAATTTTTTAGTTTATCTGTTGCTAATTAGTATTTGTGGAAATAGGACCAACCAGAAACTGGGGGGGGGGTAGGACTCCAGAGAGGAAAGGCTGGCAGGCCTGATGGCCAGAGAGGACAGGAGAGGAAGTCTGAAGACATGTAGGCTGGGTGTTTTTTGGCCAGGTGTGTGCATGTAGCAGCAGTACACTGAGAGGGCACACCCTTTCGTCTCAGGCAAGAGTGGGACCAAAAATGAGGTGGGCAGGCCTGGTTACTGGGTTAGGATCTTAAGGAAGTGGTCCGGCATAATTGAGGAGTGCCAGACTGATAGAGAAAAGTGAAGGCAACACATGGAGCAGGGAGTGGAGCTAACTACCCTGATGGAAGGTGGGATGACCTCAACGCCTCAACAGAGAATGTAGCATGGCCAATTGACAATAAATGAGGAGTTCAGACTACTTACCATGAGTCTGATTACTAGTCATGGACACCCAGCTCTCCAAGCACCATGTCCTACCACCCCTTCCAAGGCCCCAGTCACAGTGTTATTATATAATGTGTTCAGTAACAGGCTTAAAACTGGCCTTAAAAGTAGCTATTGTGAAGCTGCTGTGCTGGAGTTTAGTTGCAGATTATTATCATCATTACAGTGAATTCCTTTGTTGTTGTTCAGTCACAGTCAAATCCGACTCTTCGCAACCCCATGGACCACATCATGCCAGGCCCTCCTGTCTTCCGTCATGCTCCGGAGTTTGCTTAACTTCATGTTCGTTACATTACTTCATTTATTCCTTGCCTTTCTCCCCAATGGGGACCTGAAGCAAGTTGTATCTCAGCAAGGGAACAGTAGAAGTTTATGTACTCTATTCAAGTCGCTTTGCCAATTCACTGCCACTTGAGAGTTGTCCACCCCTCTGATGGGATCACTTACTTGTACTTTTCTTATGTGTTCTGCATACCCAGCTGCTGAATGTTTGGACCTTTGGGTAATAGCCACCTCTTCTGTTTGTGCCTGCCAACTGAGGTTTGTACTTCAGGCATCTTGCAAAGTGGGCTCTAGCTCACAAAAGCTTATGGCACAATAAATTAAAGCCTTTCATATGCCACTAGATTCTTTATTGTACCATCACTCATGTTCCAATGCAAAAAAAATAAAATAAACACCATTCTACTCAGGGAATATCTGTCCACACTTCTGTAGATCATCAGCAACTCCAACTGATGCATGAGACTGTCCCTCCTTATTGTAGCAAACAGCAGCATGAATGCTCTGTCCAAGAATTCCAAATCTGGTAAGTCTCACCACAAACGGGTCAAATTTAAGTTTCATTCTCATAGGCTAACACTTCTTATCAGCAGGGTGCAATTTTTCTTCTGTGCTTTCCCCTTACCTTGCAATTCTCTCTCATGAATGGATGCCATGCAGAACATCCATGTTCGTCTTATGGAACTGTCTGGGGACCTATGATAGCACTCATGGCTGCCAAATGAACAAAACATAAAAGGACCTCATACACTGGGGATTCAAATCCATCTCTCTATTTGAAATAGAATTAGATAAGCAGGTGCTGGACATGGAAAGTTGGAATATACGACAGTAAGACTCATTACTGGAGCTTCTGAATAAGGAAGAGCATCAATCTATATTCCCTGTGGGGTCTTCATCTTTACATATAGAGAACACAAAGATCAGAAGACATAGATACGATGGATACGGTAATATTAGGGAGCAGGAAGGGAAGCAGAAAACCATGGATATTTATAAAGAAATAAGTCATGAGCACCATTGTCAGATAACTGAGTGTCTTTTTATATTTTATAATACTTTTGCACAACTTGTTCTGTCAGTAGGCCTATTAAATCTTAATCAGTAGCTATACGTTTAATGATATATCGGTTCTAGGGGTACAGGTTGTCTCAGGACACTTACACTGCACTCCTAAGCAGTCACATCATGTTATTGGTTTCCAGTGGACTAAGAAGGGTGTAATTCTGTTTAGGATTGCACTGTTAGCTGTAAAGTCTCAGGCTGATGGCGCTAACCATATGGAGGAAGATGACCTTTGCCTTGCAGTTCCCAGAACAGCACTGATATATCAAAAGGGATGAACATGCAGCAAAAATTTCATGTTATTTCTATGCATGGGAAACAAATACAGTACAGCTTTGTATCTTTCAACACAAATATAAAAGCTATCTCAGCAAAGATAGTTGGCAAAGGCCTTGCCTATTTGGGGGCATTGTCTCAGAGCACTGGCTTGGCCTGGAGACCATGTGTTCTCTAAATTAGTGGCTTGGGGTTTATTAACATCCCATTTCCAGCTCTTTAATACAGACTTTTCTAAAGATCATTTATCACTCCACCCTCCCTTTAGGTCCTCAACATCACCAGCAGCTGGGTCACCTGGGGGAGAGCAGGGATGTTTGTCCCAGAAGAGAGAGAGATTGCAGGTTTAACAGGTAGTGGCTCATGTGTGAATCACTAGCTTGGGACTGGAACATCATTGGGAAGGGTGGTTTCAAAGCTGTGCTTAATTAGGTGGAAGGAGTGTTTGCATGGCCACTAATAGTGGATCAGAGGGATAGGGAGCTATGACTGACTGCTATACAAAGGCAGCCAATTACTTGCATGTCTGCATTATGTATTAACCCATCTGGGCCAGGGATATTGGCTTTGAAAGGAAGACAAAGGAGGGGGTGTGTCAATGATCACACACCAAATTATAGTGTCTATGCCCTATTGTCCAAAAATAAGCAATTCATAGCCCGGTCGGCAGAAATTATAAACACCCTGGGACACAGATCTCTCACTGCATCCCTGCAACCCGGCACAGAGATTCCTACCTTTCTGGGGCCTATCTGTGGCAAGCACTTCTTTGTTTGTTTAAGAAATTTGTCCGCAAAAGTGAACAATCCTGATCCCTCCCCCAGGTACTCTCTCAGCAAGTCAGGAAAGAAAAAGACAGCTTGGGGAGACAGGGAGACATGCAATTAAATGAGTACTGAAAATATACTCAGCTACACATACAAGCTTACTTCTTGGAAGATAATCCATTAACCCCCCTCCAACAACAACTGAATGTGCACATTTCATTTCAGTACAACATATTGTGATGCATCAACATCACAAGCTGGTTCAAGACCCTGAACTCTATCAGAAGAGTTATGTCTATTTGCTTACCTCATATACTCTATCACACCAATCCTTGCTGTTGATGAGATGTCACTCACCAGCTATGATGCCTGTCTATTTCCCTCCCTCAGAGGCAAGCTTTTCCCTCTGTTTTTCTTTCCCTTTACTGACTAAGCTCCCCTAGTAATGTGTTTTTTCTTTTGCTGAAGAACTCTGGCTGACCCATCCTGTCACAGTATAATATTTTGGCCCAGGAACCCGAGGGAAGGATTGAGAGCCCCCTTTAACTTTAATGGCACTTGAAAAGTTGTTATATTTCAAATTAACAGAATATTTAATTCAATATAGAGGGGGAAAGTCAGGTGAAATCGGGGTAAAATTCCTGAGGTAACTCAATATAGATAACTCAGAGGTAAAATCAGTACATGCACAGACTTTAGTTCTTAAGCTAGGAGAGTTTCTTAAGCTACTCACAGTTACTTAAATCTTTTATGTTGAGAGGCTTTTGTTCCAGTGTTTCCCCCAAACACTCCAGTACACTTTCTTTTAGCATTCTCTGACTCTTTTGGTTTCCAAAAGGCTGGTACACCCTTTCCAGTACCCAAACCCCTTCTCTTGAAATACCAGTACCCATCTTGAGTTTTCAACTCACTCTTAAGGCAGTTTCTAACCAGACCAGACCAGGGATCACTGCACTCTTCAGAGCTAACTTCCTGTTTGACTGGGTAGGGAAATTCTCTTCTCTCTAGAAGATCTATCCTCTTTCTTTGGCCTGAATTGGGGGTCTCTGTCTAACTACCCACTTGTCCTTGCCAACCTTCCCCAGTTTTCCTGTCTGTGTTCAAACTGCTCTCAGTCAGGGCTGAATTCTGATACTATCAGTACTCAGCTCTTTGCAGCAAGGGCTGAAATCAGACTGAATCCTCCTCAGTATCCAGTTCAGAAGTCTTTCTTAGCTTAGCTGATGCTAACCAATCAGATCAGCCTGTCATTTTAGGCTTTCTGAAGAATTAACCCTTTACAGTCCTTTAGCTGTTTGTACAGCACTTCTAAGCTTTTAAAAAGTGCAGTCCATCACAGCAGCATATTTTACTCCTATTTAACATCATGCATAATGCCTGCAAACACACATCAAGGTAGTTACTAATAAGACATTTACTGGGATTGTACAGTTGTACCCTTTATTATGGAGTTAATCCCCTCAACTTTTTTTTTAAAAAAACAATCAATCCTTAGTTGATTAACAACCAATAAATGTCTTGTTAAACCAAGACAAGTTCCTCCAAGCATTTTATTAAAAGTAACAACTGCAAGCGCTCTTTGATTTTCAAATTTTTTAAGCAGTGCCTTGATTAAGATTGCTTGTTCCTGCCCATGGCAGACGATGGAGTGTTGATGGGCTTGTTTGTTTATGCTATTGATCACAGCCCTGTCTGGAACTTGAGGGAATTAGGGAGGTGGCATCTGCTGCATCGTTTCCCTTTGGAGCATAATTTTATGACTCTTGTAACTTGGGAGGGAAATAACAGCAGTGACCCACACGCCAATGAGACACAGTAATGTGGGGGCATCCAGGAGTCACAACACAGGGGGAGCAGGCTATAGTTGCATAATGAGGCAGATGATGTTTCAGAGGACATGACCCATTCTAAAGTTTCAAAAGACGCCAGTGAGTGAAAGGGTCGTTTTTCTGCTTAGATTCAGTATCTGCCGTGAAGAGGTCAATTCCAGCTTATGTATTTTTTGCATTCGTTTAAGTTCACAGACTAAGGAGGGAAATGTGAGTAGCTTCTTCATCTTTCTGTACCTATATAATCCTTCCACTGTTCAGATTATAAATTTGTAAGAGGTGCTCTACGGGGCATCCAGGAGTCACAACACAGGGGGAGCAGGCTCTAGTTGCATAATGAGGCAGATGATGTTTCAGAGGACATGACCCATTCTAAAGTTTCAAAAGACGCCAGTGAGTGAAAGGGTCGTTTTTCTGCTTAGATTCAGTATCTGCCGTGAAGAGGTCAATTCCAGCTTATGTATTTTTTGCATTCGTTTAAGTTCACAGACTAAGGAGGGAAATGTGAGTAGCCTTGCTATGTGTATAACTTCTTCATCTTTCTGTAGCTATATAATCTTTCCACTGTTCAGATTATAAATTTGTAAGAGGTGCTCTACAGCATCCTGTTTCACACAGTAGCCAACCAGTTGGCCTGAAGGACCAACAAACTGGGTATAGAGGCCAAGGCCTCCCCGTGATGCTGCCTCCTAGCTTTGGTATTTGGGGCAGCTTTGGTATTTGTCAAAAAACAAAACAGAACTCCAGTGGCACCTTAAAGACTAAAACTGTTATTCCAGTATGAGTTTTTGTGAGTCAGAGGTCTTGGAGAGATCGTTCTCCGTCGGCATCAATGTGGGCTAGCAATCGATCTAGAACGGACTCTTGTTACCGCCATCCTCGATCTAGATCCCCTTGGCATGGGGAGCATCGATATCGATCGGAGGAGTGTTTTGACTACGGTCATTCGAGATCCAGGCTCTCCTATTCGCCCACGTGTTACACTAAACCGTTGCCAGAGGGAGGATATAGGCCACGTCAGTCCCCCTCTGGGAATAGACAGCAATATCAATCTAGACAACGGTATGGCTCTGGACAGCAACATGTCAGTCCGAAACCACCCAAACCCAGCAAACAGGGCCTCTGACCGCCATTACGTCAGACCAATGGGTCCTTTCCATCTTGACCAATTTCTGCAATTGCCAATACAGTGCCATGGCAACGGTGTGTCCACACAGAGTTACCAGTCTGAGGCAGAGATTGCAGGAGGCAGGGACTTTTCTGATGTTGCACCAATGCCATGACATCTGTTCCAGAATGACCCAGAAGTGATGTCATAATTCCAGGACAATGCTCTAGCATTCACTAAAAACTCTATGGCTTAACCAAAACGTTTTGGGCAAATGCTAGAGTGTCACCTGACAACATGATTTAACTTCAAGGTTGCGCCAGAAGTGATGTCATGATTTCTGGCAATATACATCACCAGTGTTCCCGCTAACCTGTGCTAGGGTGTGCTGGCACACAAATTTTTAGCCCTTAGTGCACAGATTTTTGGCTCAGTGCAGGGCGACAAAGACAATGACGGGTAGACTTGTTCTCCAGAGGACAGGTATACTGCCATGGAAGCCAGTGGTGAGTAGGCCTGTTCTCTGGTAGCCAAGTCTACCGTGTAGAAGACAACAGCAGATAGACCTGTTCTCCAGAGACCAGGTCTACCACCATGGAGGGTTAGGGCAGATAGACCTGTTCTCCAGTGGCCAGGTCTGCTGCCATAGACAACAAGGGCAGGTAGACCTGTTCTCTGGAGGCCCCACAGTGGACTACAGCAGGTACACCTGTTCTCTGGCGGCCAGGCCTATCACCATGGAAGCTGGTGGTGGGTAGAATGGTTCTCCAGAGGCCAAGTCTACTGGCCTGGAGGCCTATGGCAGATCGACCTGTTCTCCCATGACCAGGTCTACCCTGTAGAAGACAACAGTAGATAGACCTGTTCTTCGGAGGCCAGGTGGACCAACCTGGAAGCCTATGGTTGGTAGACTGGTTCTCCAGTGGCCAGGTCTATCCCACAGAAGACACCGGTGGGTAGACCTGTTCTTTGGAAGTCAGGTCTACTGCCATGGAGGGCTAGGTAGTCGGTATTGCCATTGTTCGGTGGTTAAGGTGCTGCAACTGAAATGTAAAATGGATCAGTTTCATTTACTGGTAGCTATTTTTTTTCTCATAAGATAGCAGTATGGTGCTACGGGGAAATAGTGGGATTGACAGGTGAGCTCAGAGGCAATGTTGATTTTAGTTCCTGTTGTCCCAAATAAGTTCAGGCTCATAGTCAAATGTAGGCATGCTCACAAAGTAGAATTTTTGCTCACAACACTCCACAGTTTACTCCATTTTCCTCTTGCTGCTCAACTGAGCAACAGCAGGCAGAGCCTCTCTATTTGCTCATAGCATGTTTTTCTGTAGTTTCCCTGCTCCAGTCCCCATTCTTTCCCCTGCCCCACACCACTAGGGTTTTTCAGTTTTTTAAAATCAGAAAGAGATATTATTATAACACTATATCAGTTTCTTTGAATTCTCAGCTTTCATTTTAAAAAAGCAGTCTCTAGTAAAAATATGTGGCAAATATATGCTTTCCCCCCTATATCTATGCAATAAAAAGGGCTAGAGAGGGTTTTTTTAATGCAAACCTGAAATTCAGAGGGGCTGACACACAGATTCTTATATGATTATAATGATATTCAACTGCCAATTAAGGGGAAAACTCCCCTGGTGGCAGGGGAAGAAATGGATACCACGGAGACAAGGGCAGAAAAAATGGCTGCCATGAAGATGGGACCAGGAAAATCCAAAAATTGCAATGTTTCCCAAAACTTTGCAGCAAACCAGGTTTGAGAAAGTGAAGAAAAGCAGGGAAAACTTGATGCACAAAAGCACCATGATGCTGTAGGGTCATAAGGCTGCCAATCCAGGCTGGGAAATTTGAGAGATTTGGGGGTAGACCCTGAAGAGGGCAGGATTTGGGGAGCAGAGGGACCTCAGTGGGGTACAATGCCATAGAGTCCACGCTCCTTAGCAGCCATTTTCTCCAGGGTAACTGGTCTCTGTAGTCTGGAGTTCAGCTGTAATTCCAGGAGATCACAAGGCCTCACCTAGAGGTTGGCGACGCTAAGTGGGGAAGCAGGAAAAAAGCCACTTCCCAATAGCACGAAACTTGGGGCAAATAACCCACATGGAAAGTCTGTGTATATTGTTCTTCTTGGTTCGTTTTATTATCATAACTACCTCGGCACAAAAATTAAGCTTAGAGACAGTGCTTGTCCCACGGTCACCTAATAAGCTGAATCATGGCATAAAGTTCTGAGTACAAGGGTATGGCTCACTTTCAGAATAATAATAATAAAAACTTATTAAAAAGGAAATTCACAAATACCTCCCCCACACACAACCCCATTTTCTATAACAGGCTCACACAAAGTTGAGAAGGCCCACCTTCTTCATGTGGATCACAGGTCAAGGCAGAATATTTCAAAGATCAGGCAGGGACTGTATTTAGTTGTTCAGTAAAGGAACTGAGAGTTTTTTAATGCCATTAAAACATCTTTCTTCTCTTTAAGAAGGGTGCAGCAACCTCGGGAATGCACAATTCCTCAATTAACTCAGGCACCACTATACATTCCCATCTGCCATGACAGGCAGTGTAGCCTCTTACAGGGAAGTTCAAACAAAACTTAATGAAGACAATAATAAATTCTTAGGATAATCATGGAAATGCTGCATTAAAAACAAACAAATGCAGCCACAGTATTACACACAAAATTCAAACAGACAGGAAGAACCCTTTCACACTACCTTCCAAGTTGCCTAAGAAAAGAATGTACTGCAAGCACAATTGTGCAGCCTGGATCTAAAAAAGGTTAAGTTTAAGATGCATGCACTGATCCTAGTCAGTATGTGTATGCACTGCAGTATAGCAGGAAGGCTGCTTAACATTTTTATTGTTTTTCTTTAAGCCCATCTTATTATTACGGGGTTTTTTTTTTGCTACAGACATCAGGCATTTTTTTATCCCCTTTCATCAACTCCTAATCTCGCCTCTGGCACGTGCTCGGCATCGGAAAGCATGGGAAGATAATAAAAATCCATTACAGCTTTGCTTTCCCAAGCCTGAATGAAATGCAGTTTAATTGGCGTCTTATTCTGTCACTGTTAATACAAGTTTATACTTCTCCTTCTCATCAATATACTTTACAATCCGGGGTTAATTATGAATGGGTCACAAAATTACAGTAAACACTAGTCAGGGAATATCTAATTACTTGTCTGCTTGGCTTGTTGTTAATTGTTAATTATCCTTATTTAATTTAAATTCTGAGTTCGTATTGTACGTGAGGTTTCTGTGCACAATGCTCTGCTCCCATCAGGAACTGGCCCAGCCCATGCTGACAGCTACAAAGAGGCTGTGTTGGATCCATAAGATGTCTGCAGATGATCTTTTTGCTTCCAAGGGTGAGAGTCTTCACCAAGCCTCACTTGCCAGTCGAAACAAGGAGGTGGCTACTTCCTGCTGTCCTTTGACAAACAGCAGGATCCCTATCTCCTGCCAGGTGCATGAAAAGCAATCTTTGAAAAGGGCTGAGGAGCCACAAAGGGCTGTTTTTGCCTGGAGGAGGGTGGCTGGTTCTCTGATTCCAAAGCCATGGAATCTTTTCTTAGTCTCAGTGCACTTTACTACTCTTGGCTCCTGACTCCCTATTTGCCATCCAGCCTCCCACGGTGCCACCACTTTGCATGCCACTGTAACATAAAACAGATATACATAATTAGACCATTTAGTAAATTAAAGATTGTAGGCAGTCCCCCTTCAGAAAAAAGGAGAGAAAAGCTACACCTTGAGGAAGATACTTCTAGAATCACTGAGTTGTAAGGGACCACCAGAGTCACCTAGTCCAACCCCTACACAATGCAGGAAATTCACAAATACCTCCCCCACACACAACCCTAGTGACCCCTGTTCCATGCCCAGAAGATGGCAAAAAACCTCCAGGATCCCTGGCCAAACTGGCCTGTGTGTGTGTGAGTCCAAGCACTCCTTTCAAATCTTGGCCAATGAAATATGCAAGCTAATGGTAAGATGGTGGAAATATCAGTTGACTTTACATACCTGGAATAACCTTGGGGAGGAGTTGTGGCTCACTGGTACAGCATCTGCTTGGCATGCAGAAAGTCCCAGGTTTAATCCCCAGCATCTCCAATTAAGAATTAGGTAATATGTAATGTGAAAGACTTCCACCTGAAATCCTGCAGTGCTGCTGCTAATCTGAGAAAATAGTGACTTTTGATGGACCAATGGTCTGATTCTGTATAAGGCAGCTTCATGTTCATGTGTTCAATAGAACTCAACTCTCCCTCTAACCCACCCAATGGCGGAATCAACCAAGAGAAACAGGATACTAATCTTCGGGCCCGGTCACATGGGCCGGATATCGCGGGGGGGGGAGGCGTGGCTGTTTGCCCCGGAGTGAACTACCGTGCGGCTGCCGGATCAAACATCCAGCCGACGTCCCGTGGTTTCGGGGGAGGAGCCAATCATAAGTCAATCCTGCGGCGCGGCAAAGAAGTGGCGCGGCAGGGGTTGTGTTTTTTTTAACCGAAGGGTGCGCATGCGCCATTGGGTGCTTGTGCGCATCCCGTGGAGACTTGGGGGGAAAAAACCTTTTCGCGACGGGACATGGGTGGGCGCCGGATGCCACGAGCTACCACCGAAAACGTGATCAGACGCCCGCCCTTGCCCCGCGGTTTCTGGAAACTAATACCTCGGAGGTACTAGTTTTTTACGGCGCATCTTCGGCGGGAAGCCTCGGGTTAGCCACGGGAGCTCTACGCTTCCCAGATGTTGCGGTTTGATCTCGCCCGGAAAATCCGCCTATTTTCCGTCTCTGTAGCGTGGCTAATGCTCCGTGTGACCGCAGCCGCAGTTTACTTTTGAATGAGGATTACAAAATACTGGGGTCTTTCAGGAAGATAGTTCAGGCACCAAATAGTTCAGGCACCAAAGGGATACTTCCTAAAAACAATGAAGCCTATTTCACTACTCTGTGCCCCCCATTGCCAGGTTACCACAAACATGGAGAGCTGACATCCCAGACTTACTCCCTCAATTAAATCCATTCAAAGAAGGAGTCAGGGTGATACTTCCTAAAAACAATGAAGCCTATTTCACTACTCTGTGCCCCCCATTGCCAGGTTACCACAAATATGGAGAGCTGACATCCCAGACTTACTGCCTCAATTAAATCCATTCAAAGAAGGAGTCAGGTAAAGATGAGACACAGGGCACACTTGGTTCCTTGTGAACTCACTAAGGAGCACAATGCCTTTGAAGAGGAGGCCTAATGCTTGCAGAAATAAACTCACAGGATGATTCAGGAAAAGACCAAAGTCAGGAAATCTCTCAGGGTCAGACACAAAAGTGCTCTACTGACTGTTGCTAATGCCAACTCCCTGCCTGTTCTCCAACATGCCTTTTTTCAGTCGGGAATTAACAGTACCAGCTGGATAGTTTTCCATATCAAGCTATCTATATTCAGAACCTGATCCGCTGTCTTGGCTTCCTCTGAGCTCCAGTGACAGAGTGAGACATCAGATCTTTAGCATATCCTGCATCAACTAGCCTCTGTTGCCCCAAGCTTGCCCTCTTGGACTAGTCAGGCCAGGCCATCAATAACAAAATGATACTGAAATGCAAAATGGTGGTCTTTCAGCCTCTGTATTGAAGGACTTAGCTAGTATGTGGAAAATATAAGTCTGCTTGACCTATGCACTTCCAATATTTGGAAACACAGTTCAAATGACATGTTAGGTGAATACAGATATTCAGGATACATAATTTGTATTGAAGGACTTAGTTAGCTAGGATGTGGAAAATATAAGTCTGCTTGATCTATGCACTTCCAATATTTGGAAACACAGGTTTAGTTCAAATGAGATGTCAGGTGAATACAGATATTCAGGATACATAAGATATATCTACTAACATCCAGGCGATTACTCACATTAAGAATTCTTTGTTATACCATCGAGATCGGGAATTACCCTTGGTAGCCCATGAGGCAATGAGAACTATGCGGCAATTGAGAACAGGGGATTGGCACGAACCATCTACTGGACAGTGGTACCCCAATGGGGCTGTTGGAAGATACCATCATAACCACTTAAGACCATCTTGATAATAAAAGCACTTTATTGTTGTTAGTAGTGTTATTGTTTATGATTTTATTGTTTTACTGGATTTTATGTATGGGCCTGTGCCCTTTGTAAGCCGCCCTGAGCCCGCTTGCAGGGAGGGTGGGGTAAAAAATGCCTAAATAAATAAATAAATTTAATAAAACTACTCACTTGGTCACCAGCAGCAAATAATAATACACTCCAGGCTATCAGGCAAGGAGAGTTATTGGTTTAGGCTGTCAGAACCCACAGCTTACAACGAAGTACACGCATTTAGGTATGGTTATACGTTTATTGCAAAGCTATAGATGCAGTAACACAGTCACTGTTAAGAATGGCGGCAAGCCATTGAGCATAATAGGATATAGGGCATTCATATGCAAAAAACCCCCCCCCCATGACATGGACAAATTAGCTACCCTCCTGCGAGTGGAACCAGCTAGGAACCATTAGGTGGCGAAAGCTGGGAAGCAGTAGTCTCTCACGGTACATAGGAGAGTTCCAGACAATACAAACTCCAACACAACATCCTCCTGCACATCTGTACAGATAAGCATTTCGGCACAGGCAGAACAACAGAGATAGGAATGCAATAGCAATTATGAAGACACAGAATGAACTCCCCAACCCCCATGGCAGCATAGCTGACATAGGCCACAAATGACTTATACAGCTACCTGTGGTCAGATGAGCTATTAATGATGAAGAAGAGAAGAGACTGGATTTATACCCTGCCCTTCACTACCCAAAGGTGTCTCAGAGTGGCTTACAAACTCCTTTCCCTTCCCCTCCACACAACAGACAACCTGTGAGGTAGGTGGGGCTCAGAGAACTCTGACAGAAACTGCTCTTTTTCAAGGACAGCTCTTATCAGAACTAAGGCTTGTCCAAGGTCATCCAGCAAGTGCAAGTGGAAGAGTAGGGAATAAAGCCCAGTTCTCCCAGATTAGAGTCCGCGCACTTAACTACTACACCAAACTGGCTGATGGCGGGCTTAATGGCATGACTAAGCCAACGTTTCTTCCCAGACTATAGAAGGGACCTGAAATGAATAGCTTGAGCCTGCAGACTCCCAAGCAGGGCTTTCACTCACTGGGTGACATAAGAACATAACAGAAGCCAATGTTGGATCAGGCCAATGGGCCCATCCAGTCCAACACTCTGTGTCACACAGTGGCCAAAAATAACAGGTGCCACCAGGAGGTCCAGCAGTGGGGCCAGGACATTAGAAGCCCTCCCACTATTGCCCCCCTTCCCAAGCACCAAGAATACAGTGCATCCCTTGCCCCAGACTGAGAATTCCTATCTATACCTTGTGGCTAATTAGCCACTGATGGACCTCTGCTCCATATGTTTACCTAATTCCCTCTTGAAGCCATCCATGCTTGTAGCCGCCGCCATCTCCTGTGGCAATGAATTCCATGTGTTAAGCCAGTCACGCCCTCTCAGCCTAACAAGGTTGTTGTGAGGATAAAATGCAGGAGAGGAGAATGATATAAGCTGGTTTGGGTTCCCCTTGGGGAGAAAGGCAGGGCATAAATCAATAAAGTGATATAAATAAATAAGACAAATCCTCAAAGACCACTGCTGAAGGCAAGCCAAGCCATCCCATGCCCAGGCCACTGGCTTTTTCTTCAAAAAAATAAAATATTCCTGAACTAGATCTAGATAATCCTGAACTTTACAGAGAGAGTGACTAAAATGTGGAACTGGATGTAGTGATGGCCACAGGAATTAACAGCTTTAAAAAGAGGAATTATGTTGTATTTTATTTGGAGTTTTAATTGTTTTTAATTCTTTGTATATTATATATTGGTTATTGGGTGTGATGGAACCCACCCTGAGCCTGCTATGCAGAGAGGGTGGGATACAAATCCAATAAAATAAAGCCATGGTGACTTCCGGTTTAATGGCAACCCCCTAGTGGACGCATTCCCTAAACCTCCCAGGGAGGTGATCCGCATGCCGGTGGTTTGGAGGGAGGGTGATTGTTTGCACACACCTCCCCTGGAGCCTTGGTGAAAGGCTCCTAGCCATGGGGCTTTTGAGGGGTGGCCTCTTTGCCAGCGCGATGCTGGAGAATTGAGGTGCTCCTCTGCCCCGATGGTCCGGCTGTTGGGTGTCCAAATAGAACTAGAGATGCCGACCGGGACAAGTGTTGGAGATCGGGCGTTGTAAATGTACCTGTGGTGAGGTCTCCAGACCACCAATGAACAGTGAGTCGAGTTTAACGCAAACATCAGGATTATAAAAGAAAGCTCCCCGGGATCGGTGAGACTAGCGAGCGGGGGAGGGGCCCCTCCCATACGCATGAGTAAAACAGCACTCTCCCGGGGGGGGGGGGGGTATAAGGGCTAAACTCTGTTTTGAC